>NC_045796.1:5066919-5425442 GCF_009873245.2 Balaenoptera musculus
ACTGTTTATTTGCTTACTTTTTTAACTGGAAATGGAAAGCTAGTCACTCAGGCTACAGATCCTCCTCTGGAGAATACTTGTTTCAACCACTTTACCAGGTCTTGTAAGTTTCCCAATCAAAAGAAGATAATACTGCCTGTGAATGTGCTTGGTGAATAGTAGAGCCACGAAAATGTGAATGGAATTTTTACTCTCATCAGTATTATTATATTATGTCGTAGATAGACTAGCACAGCATAATTATGGTTTAATGTAACATATTTACTGCCAGCAACTACTATAGTATTAGCCAAGCTTCCAGTGTAAAAAAAGTCTATGAAATCTAAACCATCAATCTATGGATTGAAGGAGTGTCATCACCGCAGAGGTGGAAGTGGACATTACTTAGAACCCTTATTGTCAAGACGCACCCCTTTCCTTGCAGCTCTGCACATCAGAGCCCAGCTGAAAGGAGAGGAAAACCGGGGGCAGTGTATGGAGAAAAGGAGCCCCGGACAAAGGGCATGGAGACCCCCATCTGCAAATCCATTGCTCTTAAACCCTGTGTCTTAAACCCCATACAGCTGCACTCAGTATTTCCAAATGGGTGGTTACTCATATTCATGTGTCATTTTTTTCCTCCTTGAAATCTAAAACAGAAAACTGTAGTGATTTACCAAAAGGTACAACCAAAACAACAACAGGAACAGCAACAACAAAAGGAAACATGCAATGTGTTTGGTTCTTCAAGACCACATTTAAAACAAGCGCTCCCTGTTTTTGGAGAATGTGAGGCCATGCTCTAGTACTTGGGGTCTTATTCCTTCATGTACATGGGAATATTTAGTTCAACAAATACAAGTCTTAACAGTAACCGTAATTGTATTGTTGCTATTGTTAGTAATAATAAATAGAAAAAAGACTTAATACCAACTTCAGAGATGGGAAAATTAAGGCCCAAAATAGTATATGAACCACAGTGAATTATGGGGGCAGATCCTGGAGTCCAGTCCTCTGAACATCCAGTGAGAAGAAATCCCAGGAAAACAGGCTGTTTCTTCGAGGAAGTAAAGATGACCAGAGGGCTGTCAGTTTCAATTTAATAATTTTATGCACATCCTACCTTGCAAATTCTTTTAAAATATATGTATATTTAACGTGGACATAAAAAATCAATGTTGCGGCCTCAGCCCCATTCACAACTTGATGTAGTTTACAATGGAAAAAGCAGCCGTAAAATTAAAAATGTTGATAACTTCCTAACAGCTTTTTGTTGTTTTATGTTTGACATAACTGACCAAATGGGACATGCTCACTTTTAATGTGGTTTTATTTATTTTTCTTACACTATTTCTTTAGCACTTTTTCTTCTCACATGACATATTAATATATAATTCAGAGATTTTATGTCTCCCTGCACTACTGGAATGATTTCTTGTGCTTTCGAGCTGCTCTATTTATGAGCCAATGGCCAAAATGTCTTTGATTATTCATTTTGCGGAGGGGAAGGGCAATTTTTTAAAGCTGCTGGGAATTTTAACCCCCTAAATCCCAAGTTGCTTTTCTGTGTTTTAGAGATTTGTCTAAGCTCTGACCCTGGCCAGTAGCAGTCTATCTCCTGCTGGGCCGTCCTGTACTCTGTCTGAATGCCGACCTTGGGAAGTTGATAGGGGTGAGGACCCCCATGACGGGGGGACACACCTCATGGGCATCAGCCCAGATTCTCGGGTTTTCACCCCCAAGTCTTCACAGCCATTTTCTTTTTTTTTTTTTTTAATGTTAGCTTTTTTTTTTTTTTTTTTTTTTTTTTTTAATTTTTGGCTGTGCTGGGTCTTCGTTTCTGTGCGAGGGCTTTCTCTAGTTGCGGCGAGCAGGGGCCACTCTTCATCGCGGTGCGCGGGCCTCTCACTATCGCGGCCTCTCTTGTTGCGGAGCACAGGCTCCAGACGCGCAGGCTCAGTAGTTGTGGCTCACGGGCCTAGTTACTCCGCGGCATGTGGGATCTTCCCAGACCAGGGCCCGAACCCGTGTCTCCTGCATTGGCAGGCAGATTCTCAACCACTGTGCCACCAGGGAAGCCCCACAGCCATTTTCTTAGTTTGTTTACACGTGTTTGTTCCCCTGATTTTGTTGTTAACTTCTATCATTTTGGACAGCAGCTCGCTGGCTGGGCTCTTGGGAAACTCCTGAGAAATCCCAGGAAATCCGCAGCCGAGCCCTCACCCCAGAGCTCAGCATCGCATATCCGCTCTGCATCTCTCTAAGGCAACACCGGTGCCTCCCTCCGAGCTTCTGGGATGAGAAAATCCTGTCAGCGGAAGAGTAAGATTATGCAGCGTAATTATAAGATTTAGAGCCCGGAAGGGGCTTTGGAGATCATCAATCTTTTTGTTTTACATGAGGAAGTGGAGAAATCACGCTTTGTGAAAAGGTCACGGAAACAGCGAGTGATAAGTGCTTGCCTTGAACCAGAGTCCTAGCCCTCCAGAATGTCGTGGTCCTCCCATCCCCATGAACTTTCTCAGTTACACGTGGGTCTGTGTGTGCGTGTGTGTGAGCGCGCGCGCGCGTGTGTGTGTGTGCGTCTGTGCCTTAAGCCCATCTGCCCAATTGGTCCCAGGACCTGGTCTCAGCTCACCAAGTGCCTTAATGTTGCCCCGAACCCAGGCGGACGGGCGCGTACACCACTGTCCCACCTCACGCCCAGCCGGACTCCTCTGGGCTTCTTCTGAATGCTTTTTCCCTCCGCACCAGACTTTACACAGTTAGAAAAAGCCCAAGAGAAGGACAAGAAAGAGGAATGACAAGGATGATGATGGAAACTGCCAAGAAGCTCTCCCTTCTCCATTTATTTCTTTGCTGCCTTGGCTAACTAATTCCCGGCGTTGTGTGTTCTCACACCTGTAGCGTGCAGACACCCTGACTTCCATGTCACGAGGACCTGGAGCCAGTCTCAGCACAGCCCGGGGCCACACAAGAGCGGGTGTCAGAGCAGAGAGGAATTAATGTGGTGACATACACGATAAGAGAGGTAGGTGAAGCCCATGACAGCCAGGTCTATCCTCCAAGACAGCCGTGTACATCCTCTTAACTCCCTTCCTTCCTCTCCCTCCTTCCCTTCTTTTCTCTCTCTTCCCTCCTTCCATCCCTCCTTCCTTCCTTACATCCTTCCGTTTCTGTCTTCTTTTCTGTATTTTTCTTTTCCTTTCTTTCTTCCTTCCTCCTTCTCTCCCTTCTTTCCTTCCTTCCTTCCTTCTTTCCTTTTTCTTTTTTGCCAGGAAAGAAGCAGCCAACAATCCTTAGCCTCTCACAGAATCTTTAACTAAAAGAAAGATGCCATTCACCCATAATTTATTCACTTTTCCATTCATCCAACAATTACCATGTTTCCATAGGCACCAGGCTGGATCCCAAGGCTACAAAGGATGATGGAACCCAGCTTCCACCCCCAGCTGAGCTTGAATGTTTACACTCAGCCGTCTTAGGCCAGCCCTGCCTGGCAAACCTGAAGTGTGCAGATCGGACTGGGACAGCCGTCCGTTCAAGCCGCCTTCTAATCATGCTCTGTGGACCATCTTGCTCAGGACCGCGAGGGCTGATAACCCGAGAACTGCACACTCAGTTGCCAAGGCATCGAGTGGCTCCATTGCTTCCCACCCCTGGAGGGCCCCAGGGGAACCACGGCTCAAGCTGCAGGCGACAGAGGACCAATTCCGACCTCTGTCTGCCAAGACAGCACTCAGTGAAAACACACGGCGTGTTCCGCCACTTCCCAAAGTGCAGCCACTCTCTTAATAAGAATAGCATGGTTTTTATGAGGCCATGATTTTTTCTGGTAATAAACACAGCTAACAAATTATGCAGCACTTCCTCTGTGCCAGACACTGTTCTAAGTCCCGCTTATGAGTCAATCCACTTACACCTCACACCGATCCCGAGTTAAGTGCTTGATTTTCCCTGTTATGGACTGAATTGTTTTCCCCAAATCCATACGTTGAAGCTCCAGCCCCCAGAGTGACTGTGTTTGGAGACGGGGTCTTTAGGGAGGTGATTAGTGTTCGATGAGGTCATGAGGGTAGGGCCCTGATCCAATAAGACTGGTGTCCTTACAAGAAGAGGAAGAGACCCCAGGGCTCTCTCTCTCTCACACACAGAGGAAAGGCCATGTGAGGACACAGTGAGAAGATGGTCGTCCATGAGCCAGGAAGACAGGTGTTTCCAGAAACTAGCCCTACGGCACATTGATCTCGGACTTCTGGTCTCCAGAAGAGAAAATAAATTACTATTGTTTGTTCCACCCAGTCTGGGTATTTTGTTACAGCAACCCTAGCAGACTAATACAACATCATTTTACAAATTAGGAAAGTGAGACTCATAATCAGGGACCAGTGTTCAAACAGAGCCTGTGTTCTTATACACTAAACTGCAGTCTCTCTACTGAGCAGGAGGGTTTATCAAAAAGTCCACATTCTCATCCAGAGGACTCTTCCAAACACCTTCAAGAAAAGCTTAAATATATTTGGATAAAGTTTTGTTTAATGGTTTTCAAACTTTTAGAAACACCACCAAGTTTCCCAATGGTGCTTTTAGATATTCTGCAAATATTTGAATTGAAGTATTTGAAATATTTCTTACAATTGAAATATATACATAAAAACAATGCAAAGACTCCAATATGTTATAAATCAATTTTAACACATCAAGCAACACCAAATTAACTAATATTACCATTAGTTGATTTTATCATGTGTTATAAAATTTGCTTACAAAGCATTTACACATAATTTATGTAATATATAACAATACATAACATACTCTATGTAATGATATATAATATAAAATTATACATAATAAGTGTCACTTTAAACTGCTTTATGTATGGATATTTGTATTAGTCTGCTCAGGCTGCTGTAACAAAATACCATAGACTGGGTGGTTTAAACAATAGACGTTTATTTCTCACAGTGCTGGACACTGAGAAGTCCAAGATCAAGGGACCAGCATGGTCAGTTTCTCTTCCTAGCTTGCAGATGACCATCTTTCTCACATCTCATGAGAGAGAGAGACAGACAGAGGGAAAGAGAGAGAGAGAAAGCAAGTTGTCTCTTGTTCCTTTTTATAAGAGCACTGATATCATCATGGGGGCCCCACCCTCATGACCTCCTCTGAACCTAATCACCTCCCAAAGGCCCCATCTCCAAAAACTATCTCACTGGGTATTAGGGCTTCAACCTATGAAATTTGTGGGGTGTGGGGGACACAATTTAGTCCTTAGCAGGGTTCCATCTAGATCATATTTTAAAACAGAATTCTGTTACTTAAAAATTTTAAAAATCTGCTCTGATTCATATTCCTTTAGTAATTAAAAACTTTATTTTCCTTTAGTGTTAAGGCAGAACTTACAGATTGCTTGTAAATCTCTATTTACATTTTGGTAAACAGTAATATTACAATGGGGGAAAAATATTAATTTCTACTTATTTTCTGGTAGAGGAAGTTCACTGTAGTAATGCATACAAAAGTTTTTCATTTGTGTGCCTTTAAACATCACTAACTTTTGAACAGCATAAAATACAAACACAGGGAACTCTGGACATCTCACAGCCCTGGATCTAAATGGTGGAGCTCTTGGTCTGAATGCACAGACACGTCCACTGCTAGTGCACATGTGACCACATACACAGACATCAGGACTGAACAAGTATCGAATCACGGAGGAAAAAATAAGTTCTATCATGGTATGTGGTAAGCACACAAAAATCCTCTACAACCTCCCGATATACACACAGAAACCTTTAGTGAACAAACTTTAAGATTTTATTTACAATTTTTTTTCTGAACTTAAGCAAATTCCTTTTCAGGTCAAAACTAGACAAATATGACCAAAAGAGGAAGGCTTTGCAGGTGGGTCCAGGGACCATGTCTCCAAACACAAGACTCTTGGGCCTCCAGCGCCCACCTCTACAGATGGCAGATCTGGTTAGTAAGGCCTCCTGCCCTTATCACCTCCAAATTCCAATGGAAAAGGATCACTCTCCAGCAAAAGGATGGAACCTGAGATCTCAGGCAGCAAAACACAAAACAAAGCAAAAATCCCATCCATAAGTGAATGTTTGCCCAATAATGCTGCTCTGACAGCACCATAGAAGCAGGTTTATTTTTTATGGTAGGTGACCCCAAAAAGGAAGAGCTTGGGAGTCTGCCTAAGAACTTGAAAACTCTGAGCGTTTATAAAATTGCAGCACTGCAGCTTGACTTTACAACCACTCAGAGACCCCTTTTTCCACCTCTATCGGGGAATAAAGCAATCTTTATTTAATTTTAGTTCTGCCAACCAGCGACGGCTTCTCTACATTTTGTCTTGTTCAGCACTAGGTGTATAGCTTTGCTGAGAATGAGGTGTAGCCCATGGAGCTCAAATCAGAAGATTAATTCAGTTATGCTTTTCAGGGTTTCAAAACTACAATTTCAATTTATTATATAATTTATATTGCATGTCCTCTGTACCTGGATTTCAGCTGACTGTTTCTAATATGGTCCTAGATTATCTGCCGTCACCTGCCCCATAATTTTCTCCTCTTATTTCACTCTCACCTTACAATCTTCTTTAAGAACCCCTTGTACTGTGATAATTAAAATTTAAGCAAAATCTCCATTAAAAGTGCACACTTGCAAGGGTTTATAACCATGACATAAAACTTTACCCGTAACTAAAGGAAATGAAAACTGTTTTCTACACAGCATCATGGACTGAGAACATTCTAAGAGAGTGCATTCATTGCTCCAAATGATGTGTATCAACTGGTTAGACCAACCCCACTCTGCAGCTTGGAGGTCAGGATCCAGGGTAACAGCAATCTTCTTGGGATTTACTCTAAGGGATGATCTACCTAATGGACCTCAGTGGGGGCAGATGTGTGCTTTCCTGTGTCCTACAGAAAAGGGGAGCCATTTATGTGGAAGTTCCAAAGCAAGACAGAACTGCAGAAAACTTTCCTAACAGAGATTATGGAAAAGAATCTCAGTACCTGAAACAAACCTTCAGATAACCTACATTGCAACTTAAACTCTGATTTTCTTGCACTGTGTGACGTAGACAACTTGCTAGATAATATAGTTTTCAAGCAAAATCCTGAAATGTGTAAATACGTATGAGGGGAGAGAGAAGAAATAGAAGAGCGATTACAACGGAAACACAACTTCCTCATTAAGGCAGCATCATGAAGGAAATGTCCTCACAATCGATTAAAATATACACTATTCTTCCCAAATTACTCAGTTCCTGGCTTAGAGGAAGTCCTGAATTGTCTATTTGATATTCAGAGCAAGGCCAGAGAAGAGAAGGATGGGCTCAAACCCAAAAGATCCTGTGAAAACTTGGTGCCCCCCCACTGGGTGGTTGAAGAAAAGCACACACACAAGCCTTCTTCCTGTTCATTAACTTTATCAGTTGCTGTAGTCCTTTGACACACATAAAAAGTCAGGGATATTCTTCTATCTAGAGAACCTTAGCTTCCCAACCGTCTAATAAAGTTAAATCAGTATCATAATGGTATGGAGGCTCTCAACTCAAAGAGTTGATATTATTTAAGTGTACGGTACTTTCTACTTAAGCATGTGGAGAAAATGACATGAGAAAAAAGGCCATTAAGACTTTCTATGAAGCACAGTAATTAAGACAGTGCGGTATTGGTGAGAGAACACACAAGTATATCAATGGAACAAAAGAGAAAGTCCAGAAATAGAACCACATAAATATAAAAGACAGTCAAACGATCTTCCATTAAGGAGCAAAGGCTATAAAAGGGAGCAAAGATATTCTCTTCAGCAAATGATACAGGAACAACTGGACATCCACATGAAAAAAATAAATCTAGACACAGAACTTACACTCTTCCCAGAAATTAAATTTGGGAACTTCTGTGGACCATAGCCCTAAATGTAAACCACAAAGCTATAAAACTCCTAGAAGATAATATAGGAGAAAACTTAGGTGACCTTAGGTATGATGATGAATTTCACATTCAACACCAAAGGAATTGTCCATGAAAGAAAGAATTAATAAGCTGGACTTCATTAAAATTAAAAACTTCTGCTCTATGAAAGTCAATGTCAAGAAACTGAGAAGATAAGCCATAGATGGGGAGAAAATATTTGCAAAAGACACATCTCATAAAGAACTAATTCAAAATATACAAAGAACTCCTAAAATTCAACAATAAGAAAACAATCCAATTGAAAAATGGGCCAAAGACCTTACTAGACACCTCACCAAAAAAGATATACAGATTGCAAACATGCCTATGAACAAATGTTCCACATCATATGTCATCAGAGAACTGAAAATTAAAACAAAGAGATACCACTACACACCTACTGGAATGACCCAAATCTGAAACGCTGACAACAGTAAATTCTGGCAAGGATGTGGAGCAAAAGGAACTCCCATTCATTGCTGATGGGAATGCAAAATGGTGCAGTCACTTTGGAAGATAGTTTAGTTGTCTATTACAAAACGAAATATAGTTTTACCCTATGATCTAGCAATTGCACTCCTTGGTATTTACTGAAAAGAGTTTAAGACTTGTGTACACACAAAAAACTGTACACAGATGTTTACAGAAGCTTTACTCATAATTGCCAAAACTTGGAAGATGTCCTTTAGTAAGTGAGTGGATAAATAAACTGTGGTGCATCCAGACAGTGGAATATTACTCAGCACTAAAAAGAAATGAGCCATCGAACCATGAAAAAAACATGGAGGAAACTTAAATGCATATTACAGTGAAAGAAGCCAGTCTGAAAGTGGTACGTACTCTATGATTCCAACCATGAGACATTCTGAAAAAGTCAAAACTATGGGGTCAGTAAAAAGATCAGTAGTTGCCAGGGGCTGGAGGAGAGGGAGAAGGAGGGGGTGGAGCACAGAGAATTTTTAGGGCAGTGAAAACACCCTGTAGGATTCTGTAATGATCGCTACATATCATTATACATTTTTCCATAGAATGTACAGCACCAAGAGTGAACTATGGACTTCGGGTGATTATGGCGTGTCAATGTAGGTTCATTGATTGTAACAAATGTACCCTCTGGTGAATGATGTTGACTATGGTGGAGGCTGTGCACGTGTGGGGCAGGGAGCATACAGGAAATCTCTGTATTTTCCTCTCAATTTTGCTATGAATCTAAAACTGCTCTAAAAAAAATAAAGTCTTAAAAAATTTTTTTTTACATTTATCGAGTTAGTAAACATCGAAAATCCACATTGCACAGAACACCATTCCAGGTTCTAGGAAAGGGTAGGGTGGGAGAGGGGAAGAAAGTGAAGAGAGGGGAAGAGGGAGAGAAAGGAGGAAGAAGATAATGTACAAATGATAAGGAAGAAAAAAACAATGACAGAAACCATGATAAAGCCTCAATAAATGGAATTTACAAGACAAATAGAAGAGAAGTGGTGATAGACAGATCACCTTAGCCATTTCAGTAAAAACTTATTTTGTGAAGAATAGAAATACTGCAAACAAGGTTCGAGGTAACCAAGGAAATCGGTCACACTGAGTGTGTATCATTATTCAAGTGGTCCAGGGCTGATGAAAATGGCCAACTCCCAATTACCAGCACTTAATGTTTCTTCTCTTTGGCTTGAAGACCCTTTCCTCAGTGTACACCACCCTTCGCTGAGAACCTTCCATCATTCACAAAGCCTGGTTTCCTCCAGGACCAGGTGGGCAGGAGCAAGAGAAAGAAACCCATTTACCATCTTGCTGCCCAATATCCTCACTTGGTGTTTGGTTAGAAACAGGTGGAAGCACTAAACTAACACTGACTTGGAGGTGATGTTCGTTGACTGCAGCCAAAGAGCTTTTATTTATTGAGCACCTACTACGTGCTGAGCATGAAGGGAGCAGGGCAGCCCCTTGACCTGCCGTCCACACACAGGCAGGTGTAGGCGAGTACACAGGAAGGAGGGCGAGGGGTGCTCAGAGACCAGGGCTGTTCACCCGACCGTCATGAACCAAGGGGCTGAGCAGTCCAGCTGGGGGAAGCGGCCTGAGCAAAGGCACAGAGACGGGGCGGGGTGGGGAGCATACAGGCTGGTGGAGGCGGCATGGGGAGGAATGAAAATAAAAACAAACTGATAAGGAAGAGCTGGGGCACCCTCCCCCCACTGTGACAGGCATGGTTCTGGGACTTTCTTCACACCCATCCCAGGTGGGGTGTACAGAACCTAACGTAACAGACGAGGAAACTGAGGCCTTAAGAGCTGAAGTGTTTGTTCAGAGCCCTATGGGGGAACTTGAACCCAGCCACCTCTAACCTCGCCCCCTTAGAGCTGGAGGAACACGTGATTAGGATGGGGAGGGCTGAATTGTACTGTGAAGTCCTAGTTCACGGGATGGACCACCTCAGAGGTCTGAATGGGGCGCCGAGAAACAGCACGATCTTGCGCAGTCCTCTGTGGGCAGGGTGGTTGGAGGACTTGGACACAAGGTGTAAATGTCAGGCAAATCATAGGAAATGCTTTTGTTTTCAAGTAAATTAAAGTTGAGTGGGAAGAAGACAGATCTACCATCTCTTCAGTGATCCCCGCATCCGTCCTCTATGGGGGGTGGGTTCTGCGGGCTGAGGGACCGAGGCTGCCCCTCAGGAGATGGACAGGGACAGAGGTCCTGGCCCCCAGGTCCCGGCCTTTGCCTCCGAATAAGCCTTCAGATGGGAAATCTTTCCAAATGAGACTTAATGTTCCAAAGGCAGGGCAACTTCTCTGATGACTCAGGAACAGGGTGATTTCTAGGCCGAAGTGCTGCAGGACAGGTTAAGAGAATGAAAATTTCAGCTGAAAAACTTTAACTAAAACTTGGGAAGCACTGGTCAAGCCACTTGGTTAAACAGAAGTAATTCCAGCCATCCTTCCTACCAGAGGCCTTGAAATGGTGGAACATTTAAAAATTAAGGGAACTCTTCTCAATACTGTGTAATGACCTATATGGGAAAAGAATCTAAAAAAGAGTGGATATATGTATATGTATAGCTGATACACTTTGCTGTACCACAGAAACTAACCCAACATTGTAAATCAACTATACTCTAATAAAAATTTAAAAATAAATAAATAAAATGGAAAAAAATAAAAGCATTGAAATCACTAAAAAAAAAAAAACCCTTGTTATGAAGCTTGAAAATGCAGTTCAGAGTTGACAGGAGCACATTTCAGTTACCTGTTTAATTTTAATAACACAGGTAAGTAAACAGTATAACTCAGACTCAAATGTCCACTCTACCACATTGGACACCTCACTTTTTCATCTAGGTGGTGGCACAGGATATATGGTGCTTTGGGCTGTCTGGTACTTCTCTCTATAGGAAGCCACCGGCTTCCATTCTATCTGGTTGGGGACACTGTCACAGCTTAAGTGAGGCCACAGGAATGGGTGCGTAGCCTAAGCCAGGCCATCCTGCCTCTACATCCCATTGCCCAACAAAGTGCCATCAAAAGGTAGACATTTGAGAGCAGGAGACTTTGCCTGGGCTTCATACGTAAATACGCAAGTTATATACTTTCCTCTTGCCATTGATTTTGCTAAACTTGGGGAATGTGACTCCGGGGGTCCTGATGGACAAATGGTTTCTGCAGAATGGAGCCGCGAGGAGCTCATCAGAGCTGGACCAAGGTGGATGCTTCTGCATCAGGACCTGGATCTGGGGTTTCTCCTGCATTCCTGTGAGGGCCTCGGCTTCCTTCCCTGCCCAGAAAATCAATATGTTCCCTTTAGTGTTCGAGCTAACTATCTGCCTAAGTTAGCTTGGAACTGGGGAACTCTGGTCACCGCTGTGCTCTCACCCCCTTTCAGAGGCCACTTAACTGAACTCAGGGTTCAGCACTTAAATGCGTAAGGAAGCAGAGAACATTTTTGGTCACTGGTAGAATATGATCAAGGTGATTATTTATGAAGCTAAACGTCAAAAGACTCTACAGGCTAAACTTGAAAGGAGTGTGTTTGTGAGTGAGACAACCTGGGGACTAGATTCCACAGAGGAATGAACAGACACGCATTGTACAGGAAGAGTTGTCAGAACTTGATGCCACCGGGTTTGGGGGGTTTACTTCCTTGTTGTTTGACTTTCTTTGCTGGAGGGAAAGATTTTGTACAGTAAGAATTGCGGAGAAGAATTTTCTTGGCACCAACCTCTGACCGAATTTTAAAAATTGCAGACAGATCTACTCCAGCCAGCAGGAAAGAAGCTCATGATCATATCTGCTCATCCTCTCCCAGAGTGGTCCTCACTTAACATGACACCCTGACAGGCAAAGCTCCTACCAGTGTAAATAAGCTGAAAACTAGGCCCTGGCACAGAAGCGATCAGACTAGGATTGGGCCACCATGGATTAGCCTGTGATTACGGACACATCGAGATCACGGATTGGCGATCCGTTGTATGAGCCAACAACAGCAGCACATGGACCGATTTTCAGGATTAGTCCTCCCAAGCGAGCATACTATTCCCCAGTCCCCTGCCCAGCTGGCTTATTTATGACCATCCCCTTTCCCCTGGCAAGCAATGACCATCTGGATGCTTTGAAAGGCGGTCCACGGTGGCTCAAGAACGGGTCAGGGATGAGTTCAGCTGATACACTGTTTGCCACTTAAAGGGGTCATCTTGGAACCATCACTATGGTGTTGATTTAGTTAGTAAAACATGGCGAGCACCACCAGCTCTCCTGGATATTATCTTTGCTGTAAGTGACATCAGTGGACACAGATATTTTAGGATCAACCATCCTGGCTGGTCCAAGACTGAGAGGTTTCCTAGATGGGAGACTTTTAGTGCAAACACTGGGACAGTTCTGTACAAACCAGAACAGCTGGTCACCTTATTTGCAACAGGAAAGCTGGGAAAAAGGGTGTACCCTTAAAGTTTTCAATTTTGCTTGAGTTTTTCAACACACTTGAATTGATTAAACTTAAACATTAACGTCCTCCAGCTTTCTGGAGCCTTTTATTTAGGTCTAGACTTAATTCTCCTGACCACCAAGGGCCTGGTTTGTCAGAAGACCTACTGAAATAGCAGAAGGCTTGAGCAGGGCTCAGCTTTGGATACAAAGTAAACAACCCTGAAGGAAACAGACCTCCATACAGACTAATTAAACACAGCTACTCTGAATTAGGGGAGAAATGTGCATTTTTCTATTCTGAGGTATGCAAATGTGTTATTTTCAGGTACATACCTTTCCAGGATGCTAATGTTGACTACTCAGATTTTTGGAGTGAATTGCTTCAATGAATAAAATAACATGTTTTGGGCAATCCAATTGTTTTTTAGGAAATGGATCCTTCTAGAGCTCGAAAACTGTTTGACTGAATATTTAGTCACAGAGGATAGAAGTCATGCAGCGGGGGTCTGTAGACTGTACGAAGACTGTGATCGATGTCCAGGCAATGCCCAGGGAAGGAATCTATTATCCCAGGCAGCCTAGTTCCTTCAGCCCTTTCCCTGTGAGCCAGCCTGAGAGTGGCTCCAAGGGACGTGAAGCTGCCCAGGTTATCCTGAGTCTTAAAAGCAGCTCACGGTGGACGCTGCGGACACGAAATTGCAATTACCCCAAAGATGTGTGGAATGCTGATGGCTTGGAGGAGAATATGGGGCTGCTCAGATGCGAAGCAATTTTTCTAACAAAAATTCAACCAGTGAGCAGTGTTGCAAGTCTGACTGGCTCCCAAGCTGTCAGACTAGAATCATAACTGGCCCTTTGGAAGGTCCAGCCTCTCCAAGGGAAGTTCCAGTTTTAGACTGAGCCCCTCGAGTGCCTCTAAAATTGAGTCTCCACCCTGCCCAGCCTCAGCCTGTCACATAACTCAGCTACTCGCTCGGGCTGTGGAGAAGCAGCTCTGTGTATCTCACATCAGAAACTGAGTCAAGCTCTATCTTAAAGAGTTTTATCAAATCCATCAAAGAAAAGGAATTTCCCTCTGTGAAACCTAAGAGGAAATAGGGAGAATAAATAAGATCTTACTTCATCAAAGGTTTAGGAAAGCAGAACTGATAGGGTTATGTTGAATAATCTGTGCTCACGTTGACTTATCATTTGGAGCTGTGACCCGCCCCCCTGGCCCACACCAGCCACGTGCCCTTCTACTCGCCTGCTGGTCGGGACCCAGACTGCAGCTGGAGGCTGGATGGAAAAGAGTCTCTGAGAAAAGGTGTTGTGAAACGAAGCCTATCAGGTGACTGCCAATGTCAAGTGCTTATTGTCCTTGGACCAGCGCGATGGCATCTCCTGAGAGCTTGGTAGAGATGCAGACCCTCAGGCTCCCACCCAGACCTGCTGAATCCCAGCTTCTCTGCTGGTGATTCGTATGGGCGTCAATGTCTGAGAAGCACCGGACAGGAAAGTAGATTGATCGCCCCAGACCCAAATCCACTCTCATGGATGTCACCCAGCAATATGCCAGCCCATGTCACGGGCTCAGCCAATGGTGGCTACAGCAATGAGCTATTTGCCAAGAGGTAATTTAGATTAATGTGCTGAGAAGACTTGCTTTCCCAAACGCTCCACCAGCACCTGATTGTAAAGACCATGACTCATGATTTACTTAGCGGTACACTTGGTCAATTCAAGTCTTAAGGGCAGGAAGGAATTCTATTTGAACCAGGATATCAGAGGTGACAGAGGAGGCAGGGCCAATTCTTATTTAGGCCACAGAAACCCAAGCAAAGTAATCACCTCTTCATTCTGAGAGCAGCAATAAAACACAACATTTGTATAGTGTTTTTCTCTTGGAAAAGCACTCTTAATGTACATTACCTTTATTGACTGGTAACCAGGGAATTATTTGAAAATGACACATAGTTACTGTTTTAGTCTTTATCAGGAACTGGATTTCCTGTCCTCCTCCAATCATCATTGTTTCTCGTTCCCCAAACCTGGTGACATAACCTCGGATTTGCTCCTTAGCTGTGACTGTTCTGCTGAAATCAGAAAGCCTCACCAGTCCTCCGTTACCTGGTCGGGTCCTATGTATTCCACGTCCCTGGTCATCCCTAGACAAGGGAGCTCAATAAAGCTGGAGGAGAGGAGAAACGGCACATTCTTTGGAACATATTTACATTTGCTCTCATTTAGACTGTGCAAATTCAAACATCTATCTGCCTTCCTGCAGTTTAACCTTGAGAAGAAAATGATTTCAGTAAAGTAAAAATATCCATTGTTCATAGTTGTGATGAATTTTTTCTCCCATTAAGAAGAGTTACTTTGCACAGTTCATCATAACTCCATCTTCTGACTGTTAGGGGACTATTAATGCCTTTGCGTTTTCTGTAAATTGAAGAACTCAGTGGACAATTTTCCTGAATGGAAACAAGCAAAATTTCTCTGGGATTTATATCTTTCTCTCCTATCTATTTATATATCCATGTACATCATTTAGTGTTTTCCTTTAAAAAAGAAAAAATGAAGAAGAAGAAAAGGAAGAGAGAGAGAGAGCACAGGAGCTGGCTGTAAATATCTATTTCGGCTGAAGTGAAAGGCTGGGACATTATGTCATTTTCTCCACTATATGGAGACCACATTAGTCTTTCTAAAAAAGGGGGGAGCTCCGCATATTTGAGACAAATTTTGCCGCACTCTGAATGAGATGTGTGCTTTTTATGTTTATGAAACTACCATCCAGCGAAAAATAGCAGCCTAATATTTTGAAATGAAGGTCATTTGAAAGTTTTACTGCCTGCAAGCGTCATCCATTTTTGTTGACAAAAAGCTCTCTCAGGGCCCTTTACAATGCCCCAGCCAGCTCGACTTTCTCTGAGTCTGGCATTTCGGCCCCCTCCCTCTTTACCTCCACCCACCAGACTAATTATCAGCTCATTAAGGCTGTCCTAATGAATTATGTTCCAGCATTAAGAAAGGGTTTGGGACAAGTGTCAGTGTCAGCGAAGTAGGGAGGGTGGGGAGGGACCGGGGACAGGAGTGGGGGGGTCACCAACGCTGTCCACTGCCACCGAAGCTAGTGTGATCCCACCAGGCACACACGGAAACCTCATGAATATTTCAGCTGCCGTGAAGTTCAGACTGATGTAAACGTGCTCTTGGGAGCTGCTGGCTCGCTAGGGCTCCTTGGCTTTGCAGAAACAGAAATTCTCCCGAAGGTGATGTTGCACACGCGTGTGTGGACAGACGCCCACACGTGCTCGGAGAGGGTGGCGGGAGGAAAGGGGGCTTGTAGGGCATCCTGCAGGGACTCAGGCAGGACAGAGCAGGGAGCACGTGAATCTTCTGCTGAGATGACCAAACACTACCGGGGGAAAAAGAGCCAGCCCGGTGTCTCTCTTTAAAAAAATACATACCTGCAATTTCAGTTTTACTACTTGCTTATTTCATTCTTTGGGGTGTTCCAGAGAACAAAATAAGATACCCCGTTTTCCTGCAACCTTCAGGACACAGAAGTCATTGCTGCCCTGAGAACAAAGAGGGCCTTTTACGCTTCAGTTCTCTCCAGCATAGCATTAACAATAACAGAATGATGCAGACAACCGCTCCAAACTAAATCAGATCCTACAACCAAGTCAAAACCGAATTACAGAAGAGCAAAGTGCAGCAATACATTTTAAAATGCCAAGTGTATTTTAAAGGGCTTGGTTTTTCATTTTCTCCTGCATTCAGAATTGTCGGTGTTACTGATCATAAGGGTACTGTTTCCTTATTTCAATAATAGCCCACATCTCAATCTCAAGTCTTCTATTTAGTACATCTGTCAAGGAAAGAAACACCAAGCTTATAAATCACATCCCAAGCATCTGACTTTTTTGCCTATAATTATACTGATGTTGTTTCTCTTTATATAGCTTCCCCAAGCACCATCGGCTCAGCTAGCCGAGCGGCCACACACAGGGGCCACTTCAGCCCCTAATGAGAGACAATCACCTACCTGGGAGTTGAAGTATGGAGCTAATTAATTATCATATTTGGCAAAGAATCCTTTGTAGCTAAGCAGATAATAGAGATGATGAATATCACTCTATCTATGGATTTTAACACTTTTTTTTGGCATTAAGTGATATTTTTCTCAGACAACACAATAGCAGAAATTCACATTAGGGGAAAAAATGGTTAATTTCATCAGTAACACCCATCCTATTGGATTCATTAGCTCTAAGCAAGTGTAAATCTATGTCCAGCTCTGAGATGACATTTCCATGTAGATCCTCAAATCTTTTAAGCAGCAGCAGTAATTTTAATCAGGTCTTAAAAAAAAAAGAATCCATGCACAGCTCGGAAGAACAGCCTTTGCAGATCTGCAGATCAGTGGTGGTCAACAGTAGGCCATCTCACCCACCAGCCGGCCTTCCCCATTCAGCTGGTACCCTTTGCACAGGGGTTGCCTAAACACGTTACTTCTTTATTCTTCCTATTTATTTTTCCTTTATAACAGCATGCATAATGCAAGAACTTATAGATTGATGATAGGAGAAACATACTTTAAACGTAGGGAGGGAAGCATCTAAATGTTGGGCCGAGAGAGGGAACATAAAAATAGACCAACGTGAGAACTCATTAGTTTAGCCATACATTAATTCATCCATATGGGCCTGGGAAGAACTTCTTTTCCTGGAAATATCCAAGTGATAAGGAGACATCCAACAGCATGCTTAAAATAGTTCTAGTGTAACCCTTCCTAAGAAAATGGACCAGATGATAAATTAAACACACTGAGAAAGTACTACGCGCCCGGCAACAGGCAGTGGTGATTCATTTGATTCTCACAATGGCCTTAAAATGTGGGTATTGTTGTCACTTTACAGATGGGGAAACTGAAGGCTAAGTCGCTGCCTGAGGTTACAGTGGTACATGGAAGCCTGCCTGGTGCTAGAGACCTCAGTATTTTTTTTTAACTTTAAGTTATTGTGGTAAGAACACTTAACATGAGATTTCTCCTCAATAAATTTCTAAGTGGACATGACGTCAGTGTTAACTGCAGGCAGTGTGGTGTGGCAGATATTTAGAAACTTATTCATCTTGCACAGCTGAAATGTTATGCCCACTGATAAGCACTCTCCATTTCCCCCTCTCCCCAGGCCCTGGCAACCACCATGCCACCCTTTGATTCTCTGAATTTGCTTATTTTAAACACCTCCAGTAACTGGAATCAGGCATAATTTATTATTCTGTGACTGGCTTAAATCACTCAGCATCATGTCCTCAAGTTCATCCATGTTGTTGCATATCATAGAACTGACTTCTTTTTTAGAGCTGAATAATATTCCATTGTATGTGTATATCACATCTTCTTTATCCATTTATCCATTGATGGACACTTGAGTTGCTTCCATGTCTTGGCTATTGTAAATGATGCTGCAATGAACATAAGACTGCAGGCATCTCTTCAAGATCTTGATTTCAATTATTTGAGATAAATATCCAGTAATGGGATTGCTGGATTATACGGTATCTCTATTTTTAATCTTTTGAGGAACTTCCATTTTTGCATAGTGGGTGCACCATTTTGCATTCCCACCAGCAACGTGCAAGGGTTCCCTTTTCTCCATACCCTCAACAATGCTTGCCTTTGTTTTTTTGTTTTTGGATAGAAGTCATCCTAACCGTCGTGAGATGACCTCTCAGTGTCCCTGGTACTGACCGCCTGAGATCACACTAGGTGCCCAGCCTGTGTTCCTCTCCAATACCAGTGAGTGATTTGGTCAAGAATGATGTGTGCTGGGCATTGGGTCAGGGAGACAAGCTTGCAGGTGTGGGTCTGGACAAAAGTTAGACTTTATGAAGGAAAATCAAAACCTCACAGGGTGGCTTTGTCCTCCTCAGAGCCTCACGTCAGGGTCCAAAGAGCAGAGAGAAGAGCTGGGTGCCAGACAGCCCGGGACAGAAGGACAGAGCCGGAGAACAGCATCTGGTCCAAACGGAGAAGTGATGCACGCTCCCCTTCTCGTGTCCGTCCCTCCGCGGACCTGGGTTGCCTGCTTGCATAGGCTTGGTTGGTTTGCTACTGGGTGGTGGTCTTGTTTGGGGTCGCGTTTTTCTGTTTGGTTGTTTCTTCAAGTCAACAGGAGGAACAAAGAGAGAAAGGACACGTATCATCTTGCCTTTGAGGGGGAAGCTGGAGAGTGACAACGCCCGCCCGCCAGAGGCACGGCATCTCCGCATGTCTGGGCCATCGGGCGCGGCCCCCGCCCATCAGCGCCTGGCAGCTGGGGAGATACATTTAGATAAAGCAGCCGCAGTCGCCGATAACAAGCCCCTCAAATGTCAGGCGGCACAAAGGCCGGCATTGATTGCCCCGCGCAGCCCTTCCCCCGCCCCCCGCCCCCCTCTTCAGCGCTCCACGGCTCTTTCCTCTCCTTTTTTACACAGCAGAGCCTCTGGCGGGGATGATCTGCTGTGGAAAAGGCCATTGTGCCTGAGCACGTATTGTGTCATTTGCTAAATGGGATTTATCAACATCTCTCCAATCCCTGCTCCTTGCTCTGCTTCCTCTGAGGCTGGTTTCTCTCCCAGCCAGGCCCAGGGTTCGCTCTGCTCCTTCCTCCCTCTTGGAGCCCATTGGCCAGCTTCCAGGCACAGGCCTGGGGCTGGACAGGAGCATCCCCTGCAGCCAAGCTCGGAGAGGGGGTAGGTAGAGGCTGGAGAGCCCAGCCCAGCGTGAGAAAACTGGACAGACGCCCAGAGACGGCTGCTGCGGGCAAGCGGATATCAGGTGTCAGAGAGATGCTCAAGGCTAACAAACAGGTCCTCCCTTCCCACTGAGCAGAGTATCTTTTCTATACAAGGAACTATCCTTCAAGTCCTTTTGAAGCCCTATGAGAGGATACAGAGAAGGGAAAGAGTGGGTGTGGATACCAACAGTAGGACCAGCGCTGGTATATGACCTGGTCCAATCCTCAAATCCTCTTCTACCTGCTGGCCTGGGAACCCACCATTGGAGCCACCCTTGAATTGGCCAAAGATGTTGATAACTATGAAAATGCAAATACCCTGAGAAGGGGCTGTGTGTCAGACAACAGCAAGTTCAACAACAATGGATTTTTAAATTTTGTTTTAATTAATTAATTTATTTATTTATTTTGGCTGTGTTGGGTCTTCGTTTCTGTGCGAGGGCTTTCTCTAGTTGCGGCAAGTGAGGGCCACTCTTCATCGCGGTGCGCGGGCCTCTCACTATCGCTGCCTCTCTTGTTGCGGAGCACAGGCTCCAGACGCACAGGCTCAGTAGTTGTGGCACACGGGCCTAGTCGCTCCGCGGCATGTGGGATCTTCCCAGACCAGGGCTCGAACCCGTGTCCCCTGCATTAGCAGGCAGATTCTCAACCACTGCGCCACCAGGGAAGCCCTGGATTTTTTAATTTTAATTTTTGTTTTTGTCCTTTTGAGTATCCTACACAGTGCACTGAGTTAATGTGGAGTCATTCCAGAACTGTTTAGTGGAAACAAATGCCTTGCACAGCGAATGTTTGCACATCCATTGCTGGTTTGTGTTGGCTCCCGAACTTGACGTATATTCCAGTGACATGAGAACCTCCGAGGGAGATAAATTATAATATGCATTTTTATTTTGCTTTTAATAGCTACTGGTAAATAATAGAACCCTATCTCTACTCTGTCCCACTGTGCTTAAAATAGTTGCTTTGGAGCAAAAACAGGAATTAGACATCAAAAACTACTTCAGAAGATTCCAACAGTAAGAGGAGTTCACTCGAAAAACAAAAAAGAGCAATGCACCAACTAAATCAGCACTTAAAGGGTTCAAACAGTTTAATGACAACACAGAGAAAAAGGTATGGTAGGCAGAAAAATTGCCCCCAGAGCTGAACACATCCTAATCCCCAAAACCTGTGAATATGTTAGGCTACTTGGCAAAGAGGGATTAAAGTGGCAGATGAAATTAAGGTAGCTAATCAGTTGACCTTAAAGTGGGGAGTTAATTCTGGATGATCCAGCCTTGTCAAAGTAATCAAAGGGTCCTTACACATGGAAAACAGAGGCGGAAGGGTGGGCTAGAGCCAGGGGATACGATGGGAGAGGACTCTCCCTGCTGTTGTTGGCTTTGAAGATGCAGAAAGACTCCACAGACCAAGGAACGTGGGCACCTGAAGAAGCTGAAAAAGATAAGGGACCAGATTCTCCCAGAGTCTCCGGAAGGAATCATCCCTGCCCACATCTTGATTTTAGCCCTGTGAAACCCATGTTGGATTTCTAACTCAGGGGACTGTAGGATAATACATTTGTTTGCAGTAATTTGTTGCAGCAGCAATAGGAAACTAACCCAAAAGGAAAAGGAAAAGAAGAGCTACTGCTTATTGAGCCCTTACTATGTTCCAAACCCTGGGCTAAGTATTTTACTTGAATAACCTCCCTCAGTCCTCATAGCCCTCCCACGACATGAGCACTATTTTTGTTCCCATCGGATAAGTAAACTGAAGTTTATAAAGTTACAAGGTCTGATTTTAAAGCTCCAGCTCCTATCCACTACTGCTTATCCACAAAGATCCCTCCATGTTTCTGCTATATGAAAGAATAAAATACTTATTGCACTTGTAGAATTATGGCACACATTGAACCAGAGCCATCAATCATAATTTAGAGATTCACATTGTACAACTGAAATCAAGAACCTGGTGAGCACATCTCTGAGTCATTGGAAAGCTATGTCAGTTGTCTCAACCATGCAATACTGGAGATTTCCTAGACGAGTTTGTGGAATTACCTTGCGTGCAGCATTCACAGTGAATTCCTCCAAAAGTACCTTCTGACTGAACCAAATTTGACGTTTATAATGGCCCAAGAAAAACATCTCCCTGATGACACCACACCACTGCATGTCACAGAAATCAAAGGTGTCATTTCTAGTAGAAATGCCGGCTCCAACAAGAAGGAAGGCGACTCCTTCCCAGAGTCAATGGAGTACAAGTCAAGGAGGCGAGACCCTGCAGAAGCTATGGACAGTCACACCCAGGCAATTTGTCCATTCAAGGAGAGGGCAGATTCTGCAAGAAGAAGCAACTTTTCAAGACTGTATACTCTTCAAAATCCTTTGGGAAAAAATCCCAAGCACATGTCATTAAGATATCTTGATTCTTTAACAATAACAAAGCAAAAGAATGATACTCTACTGTGTCACAGAGTCAGCTGTCCAACAAAGATGTGTGTTCCCCTTCCAAAGCATAGAGCTGCAAGGAAGAGAATTTTCCAGGTCCTCTTGCATTTAGATGGGGCCATGATACTGGCTCTTATTAATGGAGACTGTAAACAGAAGTCATGTTGTCTTTCAATTAGGAGGCTAATGTGCTTTCACAACTCCTTTGTCCCCTTACCACAGTGAACTTGGAAACCATGTTTCAAAAACAATGGAGCAAAAGAGGGAAGGGGCTTGGATCCCTGAATCACTGTGTGGAAGACCATCTGCTGAACATGATGTTGGATGATTATATAAGCAGTAAATTCAATTGCGTTAAGTCACTGTAATTTCAGGGTTTATCCTGTTAAACCTGTTACAGCTAGCTGGTAGCATTATTATCATTAAAACATACACTCAAAAGGTCAAGTGGAGCATGTCTTATGGTTTTGGGCAGCAAGACTGATAAGTACCTGGAAGGGCAAGTTGGAGTCATTTCCGTGTATCGTGTGTAGCAATAAGGAATCCTTCACAGTGATTTCTCACAAGGCCTTTTGCCAAAGTTATTAAGGTCACCAATCTTTAAAGCTCAAAGTTGTGTGTGTTGTTCTGGAATTGATTCCAACGTATGAAAGACACTGAAGGTTCATTATTGTATATCTCACCCTAAGAATCAGTTGATTTTGCAGGACCTTTTCAGGGAAAGAAGATGTTGTTTATAGAAGATACTTTCTAAAAATGGCTCAAAATGCTCCGAAGTCCAAATCAGAAATATGCCACAAGAAAACATAGGGTTTTTTTTTGTAGGAAAACACAGTTTTGCATTTATTATTTGCAACATATAGATTGAGAAAAAATAATAATTCTTCAGTGGAACTTCATAGACATTAGCTGAGCTTTAGAATATCGTTGGGGGTGTGGGGAGGTTGTTTGGCCAGTTACCATTGCACCATAATACCTTCAAGCAAGTAATGAGGCTTAAAAGATAAGGGAGTTAATTAAGATGCCTGAAGCAGCTTGTTGAAGGACATGGAGTGATGGCCTGTAAAAGTCTACCATGAACCAGAATGAGCGAGGGAGCCTCCGCCCTCCCTCACCTGGAAGCTTGTTTACAATCACTCACCCTCATCTTGCGTGTGCGTGTGCCTATGTGAGGCCCTGCAATGGAGATAGGAGCCAGCCAAGCCTACTTCAGTCTTACTCCTGAGGTTCCCAAGTCCTCCCTTGGACCATTCCCAATGGGCAAGGGAGAGGGAGAGCTGGGAAGCCTTCCCATAAAGAACTCCATCGACAATTCCATCTCCCCGAGCCCAGCTCCGTGCTGTCCACGGATGCGGATTTCCCCGCTCCCACCTTGATTCCTTGGACCCGGCAACCACAGGTAACTCTTTATTTGGAGGTTACTATTACGGTGCTTACCTATTACTATTACCATAACCTATTATTATGAGGTTGATTCGTATGAAATGGCTATTTTTGTAGATCACAAATAGGCAAATATGACCAAGTTCATGTGATTTGACTTACTGTAAAGCAGGGTATTTAGAAACTAAGAAGGCAAATAAAATAGCAACAGTGTCACAGTTCTGATTCCCAAAGTCCCTGCCGCATCCCAGCTCTGTGCTGCGTGCCGTCCACGTGGCCTTCACCTCCTTCACTAAGTCTGGCTTCCCTCCTTGAGAGTAAACATCCATATGCCAAGTTGCATCACATTTTGAAAAGGATGCAAAGTATGCATCAGTTATATTTTATAAAACAGATTATTCTCTTTAAAACTAATAAATTCTCACTATAAAAATAGAAAATACAGGGCTTCCCTGGTGGCGCAGTGGTTGAGAATCTGCCTGCCAATGCAGGGGGCACGGGTTCGAGCCCTGGTCTGGGAAGATCCCACATGCCATGGAGCAACTAGGCCCATGAGCCACAACTACTGAGCCTGCGCGTCTGGAGCCTGTGCCCCGCAACAAGAGAGGCCGCGATGGTGAGAGGCCTGCGCACCGCGATGAAGAGTGGCCCCTGCTCGCCGCAACTAGAGGAAGCCCTCGCACAGAAACGAAGACCCAACACAGCCATAAATAAATAAACAAACAAATAAATAAATAAATAAAAATTAAAAAAAAATACAAATAAATAAAATGTAGTCTTGATGTGTCCAAAAAATGGCACAATTTCAAATCAGGCCACATTTGAGGCATTGACCCCACCAGACACTCAACCATTCTCCTGTTTCCTCTTATGCAGAACCAGAGGCCAATTTCTTATTACCACAAAGAACTGCTCTTCCCAGCACCCTACATGATTCCTAACGGG
Organism: Balaenoptera musculus; assembly: GCF_009873245.2. Classification (NCBI taxonomy): domain Eukaryota; kingdom Metazoa; phylum Chordata; class Mammalia; order Artiodactyla; family Balaenopteridae; genus Balaenoptera; species Balaenoptera musculus. The sequence continues at coordinate 5,091,327 of NC_045796.1, forward strand.
TTTCCAATCCTGATGAACAAAAATGAATTATGATTCTTTTCCTTGACTCTTAAAATATTAAACCTTATAACTTTGGGACATATGCTCCACCTAAAACGTAACTGTTAAGATATGCATTGTACACTCATCCCCACCTCAGTAAACAACGTACTTTTTGCTCACCAAGCTCAATTTGTCTTTTTATCCTTTAAATTCTAGTGGTGAACATCACTGGTAGAGAATCTTAGGAAATCGGACAAGAGCACAGGAAGCATCTGGTGTAGGCGGTGTGAATTGGGGACAAGCCCACTGGTTCATGTCTAGAATCCTAAATCCTACCAGTACCTCCCCATCAATCTCCTACAACAAGCCTCATGGAGGTTTGAATTCTTAAGTGTGCAAAATTAAGGGGGAAAGCCCATGATCTTCCTCACCAGCAATTTCTAGGTTTTAGAAGTGAATGATCCATCATGCTCTGAAAAGAACTTTGCTCTTTGAGGAAGATCATTTTGATTATTCTTTTTAATAACAATAGCCCATCGATCTGTCTGCATTTAAAGTTGGCAGATCAGGAGGGAGAGGGAGGTGGCACTTGTATTCCCATCAGTGGATTCTTTAAACACACCCAGCCCCCCAAGAACTGCCTATTGAGTTCCGTTGGCTGTCAGGTCCTACTGTAGCCCTCCCCGTACACCTGCAAAGCCCGTGAAATCTGAGCAATCTGCCCACAACCCTCCTTCATCCTTCCGTCTAAACACCCTCCCCAGGGAACTGTGTCAGGTGGCTTAAGGAAAAGAGCATCATTCTTTTTTCCCATGTGTGGGCAGTGACTAGATACTCCCACATTCCAGGATGAGTGACAGACCCTGACTGAGGACCCAGGATGTTCAAAGCAGGGGCTGTGCTGGGCCCTGGGAAAGGCGTCGGCTTAGCACCAGGTCGACCCACAAGGTCACTGGGCTAGACGCTTCTGCCCTTGCTGTGGGAGAGAGCCAGAGGAAGGAGAAGTAAGCACTGGCCAGCTAGTCACAATCAGTATTTATCGCTAAGTGAGACGGACAAAAAGCCAAGGATCTGTTGGTCTCCTTTCTCAAAGAAAACTAGGAACTAGCATTTGGTGAGCGGGTTTCTATAAAGAGGCTGCAGTAGTCTGATAAACCACTCCAGCCCACGGCTACCCGATCCCCACCGTCAATCCCAGTCTCAAGAAGCCTGAATCAGGGACATCGTTTGGACCAAGCTTAGCCTCTGAAGGTAACTGAGGGAGGTCCTGCCAAAGAGGGTATATGCCTCTTTTCAAAGAAAACAGCAGAAGCTAACACAGCGTTGTAAACCAACTATACTCCAATAAAAATTAAAAAAAAAAAGAAAACTGCCTGTCTCTTGTCCAATCATTGCTGAGGAATGTCTTCATTTCAGACAGGAAATCCCCTGCTTTGTGGGGATTTCTCTGTCTCGGGAAGACCAGAAGCCCAGCACTGTGGGCGGTGGCACAGAGGGGCCCCCAGAGGCTGCAGACTTCAGCTCTGCTCATACACGTGCTCACTGCAGGGCAGGTGTCTTTGCAGCCGATCACAATTTTGCATCCAAGGATTATCTCAGGTTAAATGGAGCATCGTGTAGGCTGCGTGAAACCACTTAGAAGAAGATGAACCTGTCATGTAATGAAGAAACGCTTTGCAGTCCAACCTGCCACGTACTAGCCTGGTGATCTTGAAAAAGGTATTGAAAATTGTTGAACTTTGTTCAACCTAGGAAAAAATAGCACCTCAAAATCCAGCTCTACTACTTAGAAACTAAGCAATTTGGGCAAATTATTTACCTTCACCGAACACATACTTTCTTATCTAGAAGATAAGGCTAATGACAGTTACAGTTCTTACCTTGTGGAGTTGTTATCTGAATTGAGAAAATTTAGGTAAAATACTTAGCATAATACTTAGAAGGTAGTAGGCATCCATTAAATGTCAGACAAGATTTATGTGTTCAATATTCATCTGCTCATTTATTCAGTTCAAAAGGTATGGGAATTAAATATGAAAAGATATGCCGAATGCCTATCTAAATGTCCCACACACAGTAGGTACTGAACACAATTTATTTCTCCTCTCTTTTTCACAATTAGAAAACTATGATCCAGAGGCACCAGGTCCATTCTACCTTATTTAATGTTGCTGCTAAGCTGTCTCTGTATCAGGCAAGTCCCCTGCAGGAAGCAATTGAAAGTGAGAAAGGGACAGAGAGAAACCTGAGAATCTTGTATCTGCTTTAATTGATTTACTTCAGGTCAAACTCAAGGAGCAGGGACATAAGTGGAAGTCCATTTAGCTGACTTGAAAGCTCTGTTCTTGACCTCGGTGGGCTGGGAGGTCTTTGAACTCATCTGAGTTTCTAAGTCTTTGGCCAGAAAGAAAAATTTCCCAGCTGCTTTTTCATGCCTTCGAAATGAATTAATTTCCTAAATGGAAAATTGAAGTAATTAGGTTATAGACTGAGTGACATTTACTAAGGTGAAAAGCAGGGAAATTTTTATATCCTTTATTAAACAGTTATTAGATGTATTAAGCCATATGGAGTAATTACTTTTATTCCCCCAAATGTGATTATTCTTTTCATGCTAAGGCAAGCTCAGACTCATAAGGATCCAACAGACCGTGACTCTTCACAAAAGCACAAAGTCGCATTTTCAGCCTTGTTCCCAGGACCAGTGCTCACTGGGCAGGTGGGCAGAGGGGCTCAAGGAGACAGACACAACTAGGTTCTCATGATGGCACTCAGCCTTCTTCACATACTTGGATGTGTCTTTCTCAGGAACGTTTCATTTTATCCTACCAACCTGCCCAACAAGGAAATTTACTCATTGGTTCAAAACTATTTTTAAGAGCACCTACTATGTGCCAGACGCTGTTCTTAGGTCTACAGCAGTGAGAATCACAGACAAGACTTCTCATCTCTGTGGAATTTGCATTCCAGAAGGGGAAGCTGGACAGGAAATGAAATAAGTAGAATCCATAGTAAGTTAGAAGGTCATTTGGGTGGAGAAAAGGGAAAGTCCTACAGAGAGGTGCTGTTTTAATAGACAGTTGAGGGAGGTGAGGGAGCTAGCCACACAGCTGAGCGGGGAAGAACATTCTAGGGGAAGGAATCACCGTGGGCAAATGTCTGACATGGCCAGGGTTCCAGGAATCCCCAGCAGCAGTGGTCCCAGTGACTGGTCAGGGGGTGGGTAAGAAGGGGGTCTGAGAGGTGGGGGAGGACAGTCATTGGGAAGATTTTGACTCATTCTGAGTGAGACAGTAAGCCAGTGAGAGATTACGAACAGGGGCGCTCCCATTAAGAAAGCACACGGATATCCTTAAATGAGTTACATGAGTATTATTTCTCCAGCGAGCCTGGCTTCCTACCTCCATTTCCTAAATGACAAATGACTCCTTTGTCTTACCCACTGCCTGATCTTCATTGTTTTGGGGTCTTGACAAAGCAAGGAGGCAATGGGAATAGCACCTGGCACAGGATTAGATCTATTTTTAGAATATTGATTGATTCAGAGCCCAGCAAGAAATGCCTGTGTCTTCTGATCTAAAGCTGTAACTTGAACATGTCTCTGCATCTTCCTTAGCCTCAGTCTTCATATTTGATGAGTAATTGTGAAGATTACATGAGGCAATGCATTTAAAACGTTTGACATAAACCTAGTACTCGGTAAACACTAGCTATTTTTTCTTAAGGAATGACTTCATATTTCTAAGTACAATTCCACCTCTAATTCCATGTTCTTGAGCTTTCTTCCTACCTGGAGAAGGCTCCTCAGCTCCCACCTTGGAAGCCACGTGCCCGATGCTGCTTCCTTGCCGGGTTCTGTTTAGTGCCACCATCTTCCCCAAAGTGTTCCTTCAACTCCCTTTCCATCGGGACTTCTCACTGGGTGGTGCTACTAGCATTTAAAGGTGTAGAGGCTAGAGATACTGCTAAGCGTCCTACCTTGCACAGGACAGCCCACAACAGAGAATTATCTGGCCTCAAATGGCAATAGTGCTGCCACTGAGAAACCTTGCAGCTGACAATACATCATGTGTGGTATCACACTTTCTTTCATGTGTATATGTATGTATATAATATATACATCTAATGGGCTTCCTAATGGGCTCTGTCTGGTTCACCATATCCCCAACCACTCTGGCATGGTTCCGGACACGTGGTAGGTACAGTTATTGAGTGAGTGAGAGTTTGCCAAAATAGAACTTTATGGAAACAATTTTACCATACAACCCCTACTGATATGTTGACCAAAGTGCCAGAGATTTGGACTCCGAGTAAAAATTTCCATATTATGGTCCTTAAATTTCCATACATAGTTCAAGAGGCCCTTGCATCCTAAGTGGATAAAATAAAATAATAAAATAAAACAAATCAAAATAAAATAAAATAAAACAATCTCTTGCAATTATTCTCAAACACAATATTAAGGATTTAATGGAGAAGAAAAATATAATATGCTTAATCTGATTAACATCCTGAGTGAGGGGACACAGAATGCTGTCAATGATGGTGGCCTTGTTGAAATGGAGGTGGGGTCACCTGGCTGGAGGAACCCCTGGCAGGCAATTCAGGGGCCAGATCTGCAATACTTTCTGCAACCTCTGCTCCCTCTCAACCTCTGAGCGGCCACCACAGTCAAGGGTGCTTGTAGCACCCACCGTCTCTTCTCGAGAATTATGCTGGTCCATGCAGCTTCTTTGTCCATGTGGGAAGATGCAGGTGCCAGAGAGTGGAGGTGATGTCAACCACCACTGCCCCCATGGCTGCAGCCTGGACTCTGCATGAAAATCACAACCACTTGTGGTGACCCTGCTCTTTTCTTTCAGCTTACCTCATCTTATCAATATTCCCATTCTCTAGAGAAATGTATCGTTACTACACGGGGCAGAAATAAAGTGTCCAAAATAACTTGGAAACCAAAGACCTTCCTGAGACTGAAACTCCCAAGAATCACATGTAATGGATAAAGCCAACCATCTGAAGAGAAACCAGTCCTAGGAGATGGTCTGTAAGTGGGTGGAGAGGAGACATTGGAACACCCCAGTCCAACAAATGCAGCTGGGGTTGAATGTCTAGGAAACATGTTTGAATACAAAAGAAGGTATTAACCTAGGCTACTGGAATTTGACCGAAAAAAGACTGTTAGCAGAAAGGGGAGTTTGTATGAAGTCTAGAGAAAGGGGACTCATGGTTGTCCACCTCTCCCCCACTTCTAGAAGTTTCCATAACATGGCTTTCTCCTAATTAGCTCCCTCTTGGCCTCCTTTGCTCACACGTGAGCTGAGCTGGAGTCACTATGGTCGGTGCTGTCGCCACCATCTCCAGGGGAAGCAAGACTTCCGAGTCCTTTTCAAGCTCCAGGGGTGCCCTTGGGCATCGCATGCTAGAACCGGGTGAACTGCCTTCTGTTCCTGTGTCTACATCACCCCTCCTCACAGTTAGATGCCTTCCACTCAGTCCATCATCAAGGGATGCACTTCTCTAACGCTCTCATGCACCAGCCTGCCCATTCCCTCCAGTCTGATGGTTTTCCTAAGAGGGAAACAGTTGTTTCTAAAAGGTGAAAATTCGAGTGCGTGGATGACAGTGAAGCAAAATTTTCATCTCCTTCCGATACTTTTGTGAGATTTGCCGGTCAGTGACCACCAACATCTTAGAATAACAGCAGCCTCACCGCCCCTCAACGCCCCGCCCATCTCTGTCCCCTGCACTTGCACCTGTCACTCTCCACAGCCAACTCCCACCACAAAGCCAAGATCCGCTGTCCCGTCTCTGCTCCTTTAAAAGATGTGCTGTAAGTGAAAAGCTCGAGGCATTAAGAAATGCAAAGATCAATCCTACAGTGTGTTTAAGCAGAGCAAATTCCATACGAAGCCCTAAAATAATGACTGTGTCAAGGCAAATGGTTTATCGCTGGCAACTTGGTAGCAGATAAAATTATAGTATTGGAAACTTGACAGTGGAATAATACAAAGGAAATTAAGAGAGGGAAAAAAAAAAAGACCCAGTCTCTAATCTGTGCTGCTTTTTTCAAAAATGTACTTAGGATCGGCTGTCCTGCAGAGCATCTGAGACCGGTGAGGCAAAAGATGACTTTTGGCAGCAAGGTTACCAAACGTAAAATAGATAGCTAGTGGGAAGCAGCCGCATAGCACAGGGAGATCAGCTAGGTGGTTTGTGACCACCTAGAGGGGTGGGATAGGGAGGATGGGAGGGAGGGAGACGCAAGAGGGAAGAGATATGGGAACATATGTATATGTATAACTGATTCACTTTGTTATAAAGCAGAAACTAACACACCATTGTAAAGCAATAAAGATGTTAAAAAAAAAAAATGTTCTAGCAAAGTCATGTGCCAGTTGACTGTGCTAAAGCCTGTTTCCTGGAGGGCGTTGCCCCCATTGTGTTGTTTCATAGAAAGGTTTCAGGGAGGCACCGGAAAATGTCAGCGCACGTCCTCTCCCTCCACTAACTCCTCAGCTGTCTATCCCATCCGCCCTGAGAGCCCCAAGATGCATCCTTCCCTGTGGGCTTGCCTTCCACGTTCCCGCCTGCAGGCATTCCCTTCCTGGTCCCTTCAACCTAGAGGGGGAAGCTGAGCCGGTGTCAGGCCTTGTCATTTAGACAGAGCGCAGACACCCTACGGTGATGTCACCAGCCACGGCACTTCAGAGATGTCAGCTACCAGCAGCCCAATTCATCAGGAAACTAGAAATATGACAGTCCTTGGAGATAACGTGGAGAGACTAGCAGAGCCAACTTGGGTTTGTCATATTAAGAAAAATAGAGGCGGGAGGACTGTTTCCATAGATAGTCTAATGAGTTTTGAGTAGGGAAGAAAGAGTAGCAATGATTTTAGATAGAATTGCCGCCTAAGGCTCTCAGATCTAACCGGTAGCAGACTCTGACGACCTCACGCGCCATCTCCTGCCTCACTCCAGTTCAGAATCTATAAAGCTCTAACTAGGGCCAAGGTCAGAATAGTTTTCTTAAAACCTTAAAACCAGGAACTAGATCACAGCATATTTCATGAAGTATTTTTATCAGCCCTAAAATACTATGCCATCCTATGACAGCAAGAATGGGCTCAGTTAAGCAAATATTCCTAGAGCACTCCCTCTGTGTGTGAGGCCCTGCTGGGGGCTGTGAGAGAAGCAGGTTAAGAAACACATCATTTGTGTCATTAAGACTCACATCATTCGTGCCATTAAGATTCGCAAATTCTATTGGAGCAATTAGACACAGACATAAATGACCATGAAATATGGAGCAAAGGGTAAGTGTCGTTGAGAAGCATAAGATGCTGCAGGGATTCAGAGAAGGGGGAGATCACATCAGGTTAAGGACTGAGAAAGGCCTCAAAGGACAGAAGGTTAGAAATTATCTCAAAAACAGAACAAACAGATTAGTGAACTCCAGCCCAAGGGGACCACATAAATAAGGCATGGTCATAAGAAAATGCAGGTATAATGGGTATTTATCCACCTAGTCATTAGTTAAGTCAACATTTTCCATGGACCTGTTATATGCCAGGCCCTGCTCCAGGCATCAGAAGAAGAGAAATGAATAAAGCAGATGCTCCCGGAGCTTGGAGACAAGTCACACGTCCATCGATTAAAAAATATCACAATGAGTGACAATCAGAATAGGGCAACAGGAGAGAGCATGACATTCAGATGAGATCTGCATATTATGGACCCAGCCATGGGAAGGAAGGATTCCTGGTGGAAGAAAGAGGTGGCAACAGGCCTCAAGGCGGAAATGACCTTGACCGTTTGCAGAAGGCCAGCGTGGCTGGAGCAGAGACGGGGACGGGAGAGGGGGTCCAGGGAGGACAGAGACAAGGCCGCATAGTGCGTTACGTTAGCCAGGGTTCAAAGTTGGGATTTTGTTTTAGGTGAGTTGGGAGTTCTGTGAAGTGTTCTAAGCAGGAGATGACGTGATCTGATTCACGTTTTGGAACAAAAACGCTTCGTGCTGTGTGGTCATGACTAGGACCGCAGCGGGGACTCCTGAAAAGAAGGGAGAGTTGTTACAAGCACGTTGAGGTGAATCTGGGTTGAGATCAAAGGGAAGAGCAGTAAATTGTTAAGGAAATTTGCTGAGTTCACATTGATAGCATTTGCTCTTGGCATTGGTCTGAGCCCTGAAGGAAAGAGAAGAATGAAAGAAAACTCCAAGACTTTTACGGAAGGGACTGGCTAGCTAGTCTAGTTTATGAGATGGGGATGCCTGTGTGAGGGTAAATTTAGGAGGAATATTCTATTTTGTCCTAATTAAACTTGAGATTACCATAAGTATTCATGGTGAGATGCCAAGAAGAAATACACACATACACAATTCGTTTTGAAAGAGAAATAGAAAAATAAGGTAGTAACTGGAAGAAGACGTAAACTTTTTTGTCTTAAGACAAGAAGTATTGGAATATTTTCATATAATTTTCTCCACCCAAATACAGTAGATAAACCAAAAATATATGCCACAATTCACAGCCATTTCTGATACAAAAAGGACATAGAACAATTAACTGTAATAAACCCAAAAATGCCAGTTAGAAGAAGAATGAGGTAATACTTTTCCCTATAACAGAGTGGAAAAATACAAAAAAATATAAATAACACCCAATGTTGATGTGGGGTGTAAATTAGTACACAATTTTTTTGGAGTCAGTTTGGAAATAGCTATCAAAAGCAGTTAGGTCAAACAATTCCATTTGAAATTTATCCTGTAGAATCAAAAATGAAAATGATTGTATAGGGAATTCCTTGGTGGCCCAGTGGTTAGGACTTGGCCCTTTCACCGCCAGGGTCCACGTTCAATCCCTGATCAGAGAACTAAGATCCCACAAGCTTCCCGGCATGGCAAAAAAAAAAAAAAAAAAAAAGAATGTATAAGGATACTCATTGCCTCATTTTTGACAAGGGAGTAATGAAGAAGATCATTTTACATCTACAATACATAAAGAAATACTGTCTCAACACACTGACATGGAAAGATGTCTGTAGTTTAAGTGAAAAAAAAGGCAATTTGCATTATAGTGTATAGCATGTGATTCTAATTTATCATAAATATTTGTCTATGCATATGCAAAATGTTATAAATGTGAGCAAGAATCAGAAAGGCGCCCATCGGACGACTCACTAAAGCTGGCGTCGGGAATTGACAAGGGGAAGGGGGCGACTTCCTTCTCACTTTGTATATTTCAGTATGATTGAATTTATATAATAAGGAATATCACTTTTCAAGTTTAACATTAGAAATTAAAGGTAAATATTAGAAATTTAGACAAGATGGAACACAAAGAGTAGAGCTCAGAGCACTAAACAAGCACCTTCTTAGTGCTAGTGAGGGTGTGGAGAAACGGTCATGCTCACACTCTGATGGTGGAAGGTTAACCTGGCATATGTCTGGAGGGCACCCTTGGCAATATGTATGGATGTCTTTGAAGTATTTATATACTTAGATACACTAAATACACTTCTAGGAATCTATCCAAAGGGACAATTCAGATACACAAAGATTTATAGAAAAGGACGCTCATTGCCATGTTAGTTATAATAGTGAAAAATTTAAAGAAACTTATTATTTGATATTAGATTAATCATTTTGTAAATTACATTCAACGGACCAGAAGACAGCATCCAAAATCACATTTCTGAAGATTATTGAATCGTATGGGGAAATGTTTACAATATGTGCTAAGGATAAAAACACAAGACACACATTGCTTCACAAAGCATAATCCTCATTTTACACACACTTAAATGTATATACATCTATTAACATGAGGAAAAACTCATCCAAAAAGTCAACAGTGTTGATTTCTTGGTAAGAAAATTAGAATTTGTTTAATTTATTCTTTTTATAATTCTAGTTTTTAATTTAGTTTTAAATTAAAAACTAGTTTTTAATTTAAATTAAAAATTTAATTAAACATTTAATTTAAATTAAAAAAATTTAATTTTAAATTAAAAATTAGTTTTAGTTTATTCTTTTTATAATTCTATAATTCTAGTTTTTCCTAAATGTTCTTCAATGAGCATTCATTCCTTTATAATCAGAATGACTTTTTGATTTTTTTTTGTTTCTTTCTGGGTTTTCTTTATTTTTATTGGAGTATAGTTGATTTACAATGTTGTAAATTACACACACCTGTTAGTTTCAGGTGTACAGCAAAGTGAATCAGTTATACATATACATATATTCACTCTTTTTTAGATTCTTTTCCCATATAGGTCATTACAGAGTATTGAGCAGAGTTCCCTGTGCTATACAGTAGGTCTTTATTAGTTATCTATTCTATATATAGTAGTGTGTATATGTCAATCCCAATCTCCCAATTTATACTTCCCCCCCTTTCTTCCCTGGTAACCATAAGATTGTTTCCTACATCTGTAACTCTATTTCTATTTTGTAAGTAAGTTCATTTGTACCAATTTTTTTAGATTCCACATATAAGCGATATCATATGATATTTGTCCTTCTCTGTCTGACTTACTTCACTCAGTATGAAAATCTCTAGGTCTATCCATGTTGCTGTAAATGGCATTAATAAGAGAAGAAGTAATAAATTAGTACACCTGTTTGTCCCAAAGCTCATTGGATTTTTTCTTTTTTTTTTTGTCTTTTTGCTCAACTTGAAAAGTCTCTGAAAATAACTCAACTAAAGGGAAAATTACCTCAATAAAGCAGCTGCATTTCACACATTCCTCACTGACCACTTTCTACACATTCCCACTCATCTTCTTGATGTTGAGACGCATTAATGTTCGGGGTCCCCTGTCCCTGGGAGATATATGAGCCCGAGCCCAGCAGCAGCTGTTAGTACAACAGAAGGGCATTCCTCAGCAGGGATTGAAATGGATGTTATTGACTCAAACGTTGATTGCATTACAGGCATGTAAATCACGTGCACACGTGTGGAACCAAAGGGTCCAAGCGGCAGCGAGCCGAAGTCTGTGTAAATGACACCTTGTCAATCTTCATCCTCCATCCCTAAAGCAAGTCTACTTCCAGCAAAAGTTGGGTCATTCTGCACATAACCCAAACTGATTTCCATCCGATGCATCCTACACCACAGGGACTTCGTGTGGCCCGGGTGTAATGTAGATGCTGCAGGTGCTTCCAACAGCCTAAGCCTCAGCTGGAACCCAGAGCAACAAATTTAATACTCTCAGGTCTCCTAACAAACCCTCCTTGAAAAGCCCCTGGCTGGTCTGACAGTGACAGAATTGCACAAGCTCCTTCTTCTCTGAATTCATATTCTTAAGCTCAGCAAGAGTCGTGTTATTAGTTCATGTTAAAAAGTTACCAAAGTAGCTTAGCACTTGACACATTTTGTAATTTCATCATTAGAACAGCTCTATGAGTCAGAGAGCCTCTAGTATCCCCATTTTATAGATGAGGAACTGGGACTCAGAGAGTTTAGGAAAAGTGCCCAAAGTCACACAGCTCATAGATGGTGGAGGTGGGATTGGAATTCAGGCGATCTGGCTCTGAATCCCCATGCATATCTGCCGTGTGTGATATCCACCACATGGGTTTTAACAGTACCAGTGTCATGGGACTATTGTGATACAATATACAGAGTGCTTATCTTTTACTCGGTACAATGTAAGCTTTCAACGAATATTAGCCACTGTGATTAAACCTCCAATAAAAGGCTTCAGGAAGAGAGAAGGAAGAACCAAGCTTTCCAGGGACTTCTGTTACCATCCAACCCTCTGTCCTACAGTCATGTCCCCCTTAGTACAAGGTGACGTTGAAACCACTTTGCCAAGTGGGAAGCTGCACATCTTCATGTGTCTTCAAGCTCTGATGGCCCCAGAGAAGGAAGAATCCAGAGAGAGTCTGGGCAAGTGTTCAAGTTGACCCTGTGTGATGTGACCTGGGTGGGCAGCCTCTCCGTGCTGGTGGAGTGAGATGAGTCCTGCCCTCATTGTCTTCACATGCTAATCAGAATTAATTGGCAAAAATCATTTTCAACTCTGGGTCCTCTACATCTTGGTGCTTAATTACGATATATCATTTGCTCGGAACAAGTACTTGGACCCTGGAAATGAATCCTCTCTCCTTATCCCTTTAATGAGGATTCAGTCCTGGACTTGTGCTCAATCACGTCTTCTTGAAATTCAAGGGAAATAACAAATGGTGATTTTTCTCTCTCATTTCTTAACCAAATGGTTTAAATAGGATAAAGAGCCATTTTTAAACCACGGACATTTTTTTTTCTTTTACAAGCCCTGTAAGGTTGTTCATTTAGTGGGACAAATATTGCTATATGGTCCGGTCACATACCTTGAAGTTACGGTACATTCTAGTCTCTTCCATCAGGGTCATTTGATGCTTTAGTTGTAACCTTGCTACTTGTCAACAGAAGCCACTCGCTGCTAAGCCATCTTCAACCATGTTGCACAGGACAAATGCCCATTTGCACGACCCCACCCCTTCCAATTACATGTGGTGTTCCCAAAACACCTGATGTTGCCTCTCGTCCCTGCCTCTTTATCCTCTAGGCATCTTTGTTCTCAGTACTGAACAGAACCACAGTTACAACGACTGCAAAATGATATGCCTACAAAACAACTAGGACTTTGCATAAAGAAATCCACTCATGCGCCACTCAGCTGATCTTGAATGCCTGAGTACACTTACTTGGATTTTATGACAGTCGATCTAGAAAGGGCCTGGGTGGCCCTCCCACCGGTCACCCCTCCCCCACCCCACCCAAGTTTCTTTTTTTTTTTTGCAGAAAATATGACTTTATTATATGGATGCAGGCAGGTCTTATACAGCTAAGCTTTTTATTTATTTGCTATTTGTTCCTTCACCTTGTCTTTTTTTAATCAATATTTTTTATTGAAATATAGTTGCTATACAATGCTGTGTTAATTTCTGCTGTACAGCAAAGTGATTCAATTATACATATATAACACTCTTTTTTATATTCTTTTCCCTTATGGTTTATCATAGGATGTTGAATATAGTTCCCTGTGTTATAGAGTAGGACCTTGTTGTTTATTCATCCTGTATATGAAAGCTTACATCTGCTGACCCCAAGCTCCCACTCCAAGTTTCTTTTAAGTCAAATGAAACTATTACCCTATAAAGGCTTTAAAATGCACCTGTCTTCAGCATCTCTAAGCCATTATAAAAACCACACAACTAATCCCTTGGCATATGCCCAGACCCTAAACGCAGGAGGCGATTCAGGCCTTCCCATCCTGCAAAACCCTTTGGGGTGTAACGTGATGAACATCTCCTGGCCTCCGCGGTTACCCCAGGCTCCGCTGTCAAGATCCCAACCCCCCGCATCCCTTCGTGCCTGAGCCTGGCCGGCCCACCCACACTTCCACCAGCACTTCCAGGATGTTGCTGAAGGACGGATCCCAGCAGACAACCCCAGATTCAAGGGTGCCTGAAGGTTAGAGCCTTAACATGCATTCGCATTTTACAGATGGAAGAGTAATGCAGAAATAATAAGAATCGTTCCCCAGATAACGGGATGAGTCAAGAGTTTCCAGGAATAGCCTGCAGATTTCCATATCCTATTACCATTCAACATCACCACCAGAAGACTTCTGTGAGGGCATGGTGACCTCACACATGTTCTCAGCCCAAAAATATTTGTCTTGAATCCTTTTCCAAATCTTCTCAAGCTGTAATAAACTCAGCTTGAAATCTTTTTTTTTCTTCCATTTGACAACCAAAAATCAGTGCTAAAATCTTACTTTAAATGTGTATTTATTTATTTATTTGAAACTTTCTTTGGAATTACCAGTCATAAATCCAGGGTACAAAAGGCCTTTCTTTCTGGCCAGATTTATGAGAACACTGAAGGCGGTCTGGAAAGTTGTGCATTACGTTGTCAGATAGGCAAGTGCTACTGAAGGGCCATCAGCTATTATATTTGACACGGAAGATGAGAAAATTCTCCAAGGCCTGGAAATGGACAAACGTGGACTCATATGAATAAGGAGGGAGGGGGGAGGGAGGAAGACCTACCTCAGTGGTAATTACAGACCGGTCAATGAAAGTTTGATGCTTGATTAAATATTAGAATTTATTCCAAATAAAGGAATATGTGTGTATTTTGCAAATACACACTAAGAATCATGATTGTAAAAGTGGGAGAAAATCCTGTCTAACTCATTCCAGCTCCTCCTCTGACAATGACGGGCCTCAGAGCTACGGGTTAACTGAAGAGCACAGTCTATCAGGGCTCAGTAAGAATTTTAATTTTGAAAACAACAGAGAAAGGCAATAGTCTAGGAGATTCAGACAGGCTCTCACGAGCCTGTAGGGATGCTGCAAGATAACAATGCCCAATGGAGTGAAGGGAGGAAGGCAACCCATGGTTCTCACCGTGCTTTCCTTTTTTCTTTAATTAATTTTTATTGGAGTACAGTTAATTTACAATGTTGTGTTAGTTTCTGCTGTACAGCAAAGTGAATCAGCTATACATATACATATATCCACTCTTTTTTAAATTCTTTTCCCATGTAGATCATTACAGAGTATTGAGTAGAGTTCCCTGTGCTATAAACTAAGTCCTTACTAGTTATTTATTTTATATATAGTAGTGTGTATATGTCAATCCCAATCTCCCAATTTATCCCTCCCCTTCCTTTCTCTCTTGGTAACCATGTTTGTTTTCTACATCTGTGACTCTATTTCTGTTTTGTAAATAAGTTCATTTGGACCATTTTTTAGATTCCACATATAAGCGATATCATATGATATTTGTCTTTCTCTGTATGACTTACTTCACTCAGTATGACAATCTCTAGACCCATCCATGTTGCTGCAAATGGCATTATTTCATTCTTTTTTTGGCTGAGTAATATTCCATTGTATATATGTACCACATCTTCTTTATCCATCCCTCTGTTGATGGGCATTTAGGTTGCTTCCATGTCCTGGCTACTGTAAATAGTGCTGCAGTGAACATTGGGGTGCATGTCTCTTTTCAAATTATGTTTTTCTCCAGATATATGCCCAGGAGTGGGATTGCAGGATCATGATTTTCTATTTGAGTGGATGGTCAGGATGAGGAATTGCAGGCATGTTTATAAACAATGCCAAGTTCACCTGTTAGAACACAAGAAAGTTTTCAAAGCAACCTTGATGAATATGATGTATCAGGCCTAAAACCACGATGAAATTTAATAATGACACAACTCAGTGTAAAAAGAAAAGTTTAAGCATGTTGCATCACTAGTTCTAACAAGAGAAGACTACAAATGCAGTGTCCTTATTTTAAAACACATAAAGTAAATTAAAATAATGAACTGTTGCCAGGAAGGAGTCCAAGGTTGTCTTCCCAGGTCATTGGCCCACCAACACTTCTAAGTAAATGAATGGGAGCTTCCAAAGTGCCAAAGTAGGTATTTTGAACCCTTCATTTGCTAAAAATTAAGCATTCCTTCCAAAGTTTGTTTTGCCATGTTGATTTCCTAACAAAATACATTGTTATAGATAGTGCAAAGACAAATGTCTCACTAGCCCCAGTGAATTATTTCAAATTACTAATTGATGTAATATGAACCAATGAGTTCCCTTAGTACCAAGAGAGGGTGTATCAGCCTTTTCTGAAAGCATGTTCTAGTGGAACTCTAGTCCTAAGAAATTCTATGAAAAAGGTCTCCAAAGACAAATGTAATAACAATAATAAATAATAACCTTAGCAACAATTAACACACACACACACACATATACACATGCATGCACACACTACTTTATACCAGGCACTGTTCTAAGAACCAATACACCTGGGAAGCCCAGCACACCCCATCTCCTCTTATCCACACACAATGTATACTGACTGTTTACACTATGACAGGTCCTATAGCAAAGGAACCTATTTAACTTTCTTGTGCAAAAGCCATCAAAACAAACATGGTGCTCCACACCCTTATAAATGCCAGCCCTGCTGCAAAGCCTGTGAGATCAATTGTTCTGGATGTTGAACTTGGGAGGGGACCACACTGCTGAGGGTAAAGTTAGCATGACAGCAAGCAAACCAACAAACCCCTAGGGTTTCGTGTGTGTGTGTTTGTGTGTGTGTGTGTGCTACACACACACACATATGTACACACATGCATATACACACAATCGTCATATAAATTCCTCTTCTGTCTTTAAACACTGGGACTTGCTAGTGGTTTGGTCCCAAAGCCTCCTTACCCGCCACCAAAACTCTACTATACACACACTCATACACACTCCCAGAGCCCACTGGGTGTCTGTTGCCATCCAATTTTAGCTATGTGCCATTTGCATCAAAATATCAAGGGAGCACCCATGCAATATGCCTAGATCCTACAGTGTCTGTACACAAATAATTCCTTTTAACACCAGTGTAGGGGAACAGAGCTTCATACACCATAGATATTATTTGCTGTTTTTCTATACCCACTTAGGGCTCAGAAGAACATGATTTGACTGAATAAATGTCAACTCGTGTAGTTGTTAACTATTTTATATGATGTATACATCCAAAAAGATGTTTGACTAGTTGGTAGCTCTAATGAAAACTGCACTTTAGAACATTTCTAGCCATGATATACCATCCCCAGAATAATTCAGAAAATTTCAGACTTAGCTGCCAACACGACCAAAGTTGGCCTTGGAAAGTCAGTCCTCTATTTAAAAGAAGTGCTTTTAAGTCACCTGCAGAGTCTGGGGGACAAGTTTTCATTCTGCTGCTGCATTTTTCTGGTGTCTGCTCTCTTCAGAGGCTGAATGAAGGAAAACTGTATTCCCCGCGGGCCCTCCCCCTTCCTCTGGGAGCACACGTTCCTGATCAGACTGTGTTTTGTTTGGTACTTTGAGATGGAGAAAGAGAGAAAATAGTCTGTAAAAAACAAATTTCCAGGGGCTGCCCTGGTGGCGCAGTGGTTGAGAATCTGCCTGTCAATGTAGGGGACACGGGTTCGAGCCCTGGTCTGGGAAGATCCCACATGCCGCGGAGCAACTAAGCCCGTGCGCCACAACTACTGAGCCTGCGCGTCTGGAGCCTGTGCTCCGCAACAAGAGAGGCCGCGATGGTGAGAGGCCCGCGCACCGTGATGAAGAGTGGCCCCCGCTCGCCACAACTAGAGAAAGCCCTCGCACAGAAACGAAGACCCAACACAGCCAACAATAAATAAATAAATAAAATTTAAAAAAAAATTTCCAGAATGTTCGTCTTTAGGGAATATTTCCTCCCCACTCCATTGCCGATCTCCCCCTGTATCTGACCCTCCCCAGCTCTCGCCTTTAAATCCGGATGGTCAGAAGATTCTAATTCATTGTCCTTTCTCGCCGACTGAATGCACATTTTACAATCCACCAACCTGTAAAAGCCACTAAATGGCTGATAGTGAGATTTGCAGAATTCTTTCTTCTTACCACTGTAAATCTGAGTAGGTCTTTAAAAAATCTCTAATTTTTAGTACCATTTTTCTAATTATTGATGACACTTCCATCATCTCCTCATCTTTTATCTTCACAAGGTGTCTGCTCCTTTTTCAAAATCTGAGCCTCCCAGCATAAGGAAAAAAATCCCACATAAAGTGCCTTTTAACATGAAAATATAACATAATTTTTATATCAGGTAAACTTGATGTACGAAATCTGATTCACTCACTCTTTGCAGAAGCTTTGATGCCCGGAAATCAGTTCGGAGAAATTGGAAAATCTTAACAAATATCCAAGGAAACCCAATAACTTCTAACCAGGATATGAATTGAGGTCAAAGATGTTTGGGGTGGGGAGACACAAAGCTGGAAACTGAATTATCGTAAGAAGGGGTTCATGAGTTACCAAAGATACTTGAATGTCATGTTTTGTAAGCTATGTAAGTGCTAATTATTAATATTAGTATTTTTATTAGTGCCCTACCCTTCCTTGTTTTTGAGCAGAATTTTGTGTTTCACCAGGCACGGTCTTGTCAAGTGAACGAGAAACAAGAATCTGGACTTTCCTTATGTCATATAGAGTGAATTTCATTTCTAAATGTTCCTAGGTTGTTTTAGAGAGCTCACAATGCTTTTCCTCTTAGTGGATTGGATCTCCTGGATAATTTATTTAAAAGATTTAACTGGCCCCTTATGACTGGAATCCATTTTAATCTCTAAATTGACCACTCTTCTCAATTGAATTTAAAAATGAAGAGACTGGATGTTTTGGACTGGAATAGTGACTTCATCCGCTAACCTTGGCCTGAGGGTCTTAGCAAAGCAGCTCTAGGCAGCGTCCTTGACCCTGCTCCTCAGACTCAGTCCCACAGAGAGTGTCTAACAGGTGTCTGAGCCCAGGAGTCTAGTCATAACACTGGTGAGACCTCAGACAAGTACTCCAGTTATCCAGAAACTTCAACACAATGAGACATCTACTACACGAGAAACAATGTGCTAGCAATTCCAGAGATCATAAGGAAAAATCAAAATGTCCTCGCCTACAAATTGTTTACAGTGTGATAAGGGAATAAGACATTGCCAAGTTAATGTTAATAAATCAGACTATGATAAATTCTAAAGTATAAGAATAAACAAACGTGATGCACAGCTGGGGAAAAAAAATAATTCCAACAGAAAGGACTGAAGAGATATGTTTGGGGTGAGACCTTATAACCCGGAACACTGGGTCCTCTCTCCCTTTCACCACGGGACCCAGACTGCAGACAGTGGGAGACACGCGGCTTGGAGACACCACAGGTTCTCCATCCTGGCCCAGAATGAGTTTGGACTGCATGGGTTTGGGTGATTTCTCACATTCACCCAAGGAGGGGTGCAAAAGCTTGCCAAAAAGTATAAAAGATAAAATCAGCTCTTTATGACAGGGAGACTGTTGTCCACCCCCAGAGGCTGGTACTTCTTCACCTCTTTATCACCAGAGGCTTGCAAATAATTGTTCATCTAGTTCCCATACCTCAGGGATGGGTAAGACAAGCTGAGCAAAGTATAGAAATCTCTTCGTATTAAATTATGAAAGACCTATTACACGGATAATGTCTTCTCGTAGTTTAATTTTATTTTCTTTGTCGTTAAGTGATTTTTATTAATCTATTCTTTTGGTTATAAATGTAGTACATGCTAATGTATAATGTTAATAAAATACATTAAAAGTATAACAAATTAAATCACCTCCAATCCCTCCACTCAGAAATGATCACTCTTTTACATGATGGTGTTTTCTTCTAGCTTTTACTTATGAAATATTAATTAATGTTGACGTCCCATAAATGAGTCTCATAAGTACTCTTAGAGGTTTCCCTTAAGCAATTCTACATCTCATGGTTTTAAACTAGAAAATGTAACAGGATGTACGTGTCCATCAAGAAAAAGATTATATGGTAGATAAAATGAAACACAAAACATTTAATTTGTGACATGATCATCTTATGGGCAAATATGTGATAACAATAAAATTCCTAAGATATTAAAAATAAAGTAACTCTTAAGTGACAACTAGGATCTATAACTAGAAAGTGGATGAGATGTGGCAGTGAATTTCTTTGTTTTAAAGATAACCGAGGGGCTTCCCTGGTGGCACAGTGTTAAGAATCCGCCTGCCAGTGCAGGTGACACAGGTTCAAGCCCTGGTCCAGGAAGATCCCACATGCCGCAAAGCAGCTAAGCCCGTGCGCCACAACTACTGAGCCTGTAGTCTAGAGCCCGCGAGCCACAACTCCTGAAGCCTGGGCACCTGGAGCCCATGTTCCACAACAAGAGAAGCCACCGCAGTGAGAAGCCCGCTCACCGCAAAGAAGAGTAGCTCCCGCTCGCCGCAACTAGAGAAAGCCCGCGCACAGCAACGAAGACCCAACGCAGCCAAAAATAAATAAATAAAATAAAATAAAAATAAGTAAAGATAACTGAATCATTTCCTGCTAAGCAAACCGAGGGGTTCCACACTAAAGGATGGATCTACCCCACAAAGTGCTGGAGGAGAACCGGAGACCCTCCCGAGGACAGAGTCTCAGACGGGCCCTCCTCTGCCAGAGCTGACCTCCCCTCTTCTCATTAAAGAAACTGAGTTCAGGGTGAGAGATCAAGGGAATTCTCAGAGGGGACCTGGTGCACAGACCAAGCACAGTCACCTCCTATTGCTCAGTTTGATGAGCAAACCACCTCCAAGAATGCTCCTACCTCGTGAGCTGGGGCTCGCTCTGGACATTCCTGGGTTCTTTCCATGACCACCATTCAGGCTACCTCCCACAAGCCCAGAGAGGCGAGTACAGGTGGTGTGCTGAGTCAAGCTTCCACCACATGTCTGCTAACACATTGTCAGCAGAGCGATGGAGAGAAGTGGCCAGAACAAGATGGTCCCCTCTGTTCCCAAGAACCATCTCCCATATCTGACTTTCCAACTCACCCATCAAGGCAGAGCTGCTTCCACACCAGCCAATGACAGCACGGGTTTCTCCCACTCAGTCCTCACTGGGTGGATGGTTAACTTTATGTGTCCACTTGACTCGGCCATGGTACCCAGATGTTGAATCAGACATGGTCTGGATGGTGCTGTGAAGATATTTTGAGATGAGAGTGACATTTAAATCAGCAGACTTTGAGTAAAGCAGATCACTCGGCTGGTAGGGGCAAGATGGCGGAAGAGAAAGACGCGGAGATCACCTTCCTTCCCACAGATACAGTAGAAATACATCTACACGTGGAACTGCTCCTACAGAACACCCACTGAACGCTGGCAGAAGACGTCAGACCTCCCAAAAGGCAAGAAACGCCCCACGTACTTGGGTAGGGCAAAAGAAAACAGAAATAACAGAGACAAAGAATAGGGATGGGACCTGCACCAGTGGGAGGGAGCCGTGAAGGAGGAAAGGTTTCCACACACTAGGAGCCCCTTCGCGGGCAGAGACTGCGGGTGGCAGAGGGGGGAGCTTCGGAGCCACGGAGGAGAGCGCAGCCACAGGGGTGCGGAGGGCAAAGCGGAGAGATTCCCGCACAGAGGCTCGGCGCCCAGCAGCGCTCACCAGCCCGAGAGGCTTGTCTGCTCCCCCGCTGGGGCGGGCGGGGCTGGGAGCTGAGGCTCGGGCTGCGGTCGGATCTCAGGGAGAGGACTGGGGTTGGCGGCGTGAACACAGCCTGAAGGGGTTAGCGCACCACAGCTGGCTGGGAGGGAGTCCGGGAAAAGTCTGCAGCTGCCGAAGAGGCAAGAGACTTTTTCTTACCTCTTTGTTTCCTGCTGCGCGAGGAGAGGAGATTCAGAGCGCCGCCTAAACGAGCTCCAGACACGGGCGCGAGCCACGGCCATCAGCGCGGACCCCAGAGACGGGCATGAGACGCTAAGGCTGCTGCTGCCGCCACCAAGAAGCCTGTGTGCGAGCACAGGTCACTCTCCACACCGCCCCTCCCGGGAGCCTGTGCAGCCCGCCACGGCCAGGGTCCCGTGATCCGGGGACAACTTCCCCGGGAGAACGCACGGCACGCCTCACGCTGGTGCAACGTCACGACGCCTCTGACGCCGCAGGCTCGCCCCGCCTCCTCCGTACCGCTCCCTCCCCCCGCCTGAGTGAGCCAGAGCCCCCGAAGCAGCTGCTCCTTTAACCCCGTCCTGTCTGGGCTGGGAACAGACGCCCTCAGGCGACCTACACGCAGAGGCGGGTCCAAATCCAAAGCTGAACCCCGGGAGCTGTGCGAACAGAGAAGAGAAAGGGAAATCTCTCCCAGCAGCCTCAGAAGCAGCAGATTAAAGCTCCACAAACAACTTGATGTGCCTGAATCTGTTGAATATCTGAATAGACAACGAATCATCCCAAATTCAAGAGGTGGACTTTGGGAGCAGGATATATTAATTTTTCCCCTTTTCCTTTTTTTGTGAGTGTATATGTGTATGCTTCTGGGTGAGATTTTGTGTGTATAGCTTTGCTTTCACCATTAGTCCTAGGGTTAGGTCCGTCCGTTTTTTTTTTGTTTTTTTTTTTACTTAAAAAAAATTGTTTTTCCTAATATATGTTTTCTTAATAATTTTTTCCTTATTTTCTATTTTTAGAAATTAAAAAAATTTTTTAATAAGTTTTTTCATATTTTTTATTTTAAAAAATTAAAAATTTTTTTCTTAATAAATTTTTTTCTTAATAATTTTTTTTCTTATTTTTTACTATAAAAATTAATAAATCTATTTTTAAAAATTAAAAAAATTTTTTTCTGAATACATTTACTCTTAATAATTTTTTTTCTTATTTTTTATTATAATAGCTTTATTTTATTTTATTTTATCCTCTTTCTTTCTTTCTATTTTTTTCTCCCTTATATTCTGAGCTGTGTGGATGAAAGGCTCTTGGTGCTCCAGCCAGGCATCAGGGCTGTGCCTCTGGTGTGGGAGAGCCAACTTCAGGACACTGGTCCACAAGAGACCTCCCAGCTCCACGTAATACCAAACGGTGAAAATCTCTCAGAGATCTCCATCTCAACATCAAGACCCAGCTTCACTCAACGACCAGCAAGCTACAGTGCTGGACACCCTATGCCAAACAACTAGCAAGACAGGAACACAGCCCCATCCATTAGCAGAGAGGCTGCCTAAAATCATAATAAGGTCAACAGACACCCCAAAACACACCACCAGACGTGGACGTGCCCACCAGAAAGACAAGATCCAACCTCATCCACCAGAACACAGGCACTGGCCCCCTCCACCAGGAAGCCTACACAACCCACTGAACCAACCTTACCCACTGGGGACAGATACCAAAAACAACGGGAACTATGAACAGCAGCCTGTGAAAAGGAGACCCCAAACACAGTAAGATAAGCAAAATGAGACGACAGAAAAACACACAGCAGGTGAAGGAGCAGGGTCAAAACACACCAGACCTAACAAATGAAGAGGAAATAGGCAGTCTACCTGAAAAAGAATTCAGAATAATGATAGTAAGGATGATCCAAAATCCTGGAAATAGAATAGACAAAATGCAAGAAACATTTAACAAGGATGTAGAAGAACTAAAGAGGAACCAAGCAACAATGAAAAACACAATAAATGAAATTAAAAATACTCTAGACGGGATCAATAGCAGAATAACTGAGGCAGAAGAACGGATAAGTGACCTGGAAGATAAAATAGTGGAAATAACTACTGCAGAGCAGAATAAAGAAAAAAGAATGAAAAGAACTGAGGACAGTCTCAGAGACCTCTGGGACAACATTAAACACACCAACATTCGAATTATAGGGGTCCCAGAAGAAGAAGAGAAAAAGAAAGGGACTGAGAAAATATTTGAAGAGATTATAGTGGAAAACTTCCTTAATATGGGAAAGGAAATAGTTAATCAAGTCCTGGAAGCACAGAGAGTCCCATACAGGATAAATCCAAGTAGAAACACGCCAAGACACATATTAATCAAACTATCAAAAATTAAATATAAAGAAAACATATTAAAAGCAGCAAGGGAAAACAACAAATAACACACAAGGGAATCCCCATAAGGTTAACAGTTGATCTTTCAGCAGAAACTCTGCAAGCCAGAAGGGAGTGGCAGGATATACTTAAAGTCATGAAGGAGAAAAACCTACAACCAAGGTTACTCTACTCAGCAAGGATCTCATTCAGATTTGATGGAGAAATTAAAACCTTTACAGACAAGCAAAACCTGAGAGAGTTCAGCACCACCAAACCAGCTTTACAACAAATGCTAAAGGAACTTCTCTAGGCAAGAAACAGAAGAGAAGGAAAACACCTACAATAACAAACCCAAAACATTTAAGAAAATGGGAATAGGAACATACATATCAATAATTACCTTAAATGTAAATGGATTAAATGTTCCCACCAAAAGACACAGACTGGCTGAATGGATACAAAAACAAGACCCATATATATGCTGTCTACAAGAGACCCACTTCAGACCTAGAGACACATACAGACTGAAAGTGAGGGGATGGAAAAAGATATTCCATGCAAATGGAAATCAAAAGAAAGCTGGAGTAGCAATTCTCATATCAGACAAAATAGACTTTAAAATAAAGACTACTACAAGAGACAAAGAAGGACACTATATAATGATCAAGGGATCGATCCAAGAGGAAGGTATAACAATTGTAAATATTTATGTACCCAACATAGGAGCACCTCAATACATAAGGCAAATACTAACAGCCATAAAAGGGGAAATTGACAGTAACACAATCATAGTAGGGGACTTTAACACCTCACTTTCACCAATGGACAGATCATCCAAAATGAAAATAAATAAGGAAACACAAGCTTTAAATGATACATTAAACAAGATGGACTTAACTGATATTTATAGGACATTCCACCCAAAAACAACAGAATACACATTTTTCTCAAGTGCTCATGGAACATTCTCCAGGATAGATCATATCTTGGGTCACAAATCAAGCCTTGGTAAATTTAAGAAAATTGAAATCGTATCAAGTATCTTTTCCGACCACAATGCAATGAGACTAGATATCAATTACAGGAAAAGATCTATAAAAAATACAAACACATGGAGGCTACACAATACACTACTTAATAACGAAGTGATCACTGAAGAAATCAAAGGGGAAATCAAAAAATACCTAGAAACAAATGACAATGGAGACACGACGACCCAAAACCTATGGGATGCAGCAAAAGCAGTGCTAAGAGGGAAGTTTATAGCAATACAAGCCTACCTCAAGAAACAGGAAACATCTCGAATAAACAATCTAACCTTGCACCTAAAGCAATTAGAGAAAGAAGAGCAAAAAAACCCCAAAGCTAGCAGAAGGAAAGAAATCATAAAGATCAGATCAGAAATAAATGAAAAAGAAATGAAGGAAACAATAGCAAAAATCAATGAAACTAAAAGCTGGTTCTTCGAGAAGATAACCAAAATTGATAAACCATTAGCCAGACTCATCAAGAGAAAAAGGGAGAAGACTCAAATCAATAGAATTAGAAATGAAAAAGGAGAAGTAACCACTGACACTGCAGAAATACAAAGGATCATGAGAGATTACTACAAGCAACTCTATGCCAATAAAATGGACAACCTGGAAGAAATGGACAGATTCTTAGAAATGCACAACCTACTGAGACTGAACCAGGAAGAAATAGAAAATATGAACAGACCAATCACAAGCACTGAAATTGAAACTGTGATTAAAAATCTTCCAACAAACAAAAGCCCAGGACCAGATGGCTTCACTGGCGAATTCTATCAAACATTTAGAGAAGAGCTAACACCTATCCTTCTCAAACTCTTCCAAAATATTGCAGAGGGAGGAACACTCCCCAACTCATTCTACGAGGCCACCATCACCCTAATACCAAAACCAGACAAAGATGTCACAAAGAAAGAAAACTACAGGCCAATATCACTGATGAACATAGATGCAAAAATCCTCAACAAAATACTAGCAAACAGAATCCAACAGCACATTAAAAGGATTATACACCATGATCAAGTGGGGTTTATCCCAGGAATGCAAGGATTCTTCAATATACGCAAATCAATCAACGTGATACACCATATTAACAAATTGAAGGAGAAAAACCATATGATCATCTCAATAGATGCAGAGAAAGCTTTCGACAAAATTCAACACCCATTTATGATAAAAGCCCTGCAGAAAGCAGGCATAGAGGGAACTTTCCTCAACATAATAAAGGCCATATATGACAAACCCACAGCCAACGTTGTCCTCAATGGTGAAAAACTGAAACCATTTCCACTAAGATCAGGAACAAGACAAGGTTGCCCACTCTCACCACTATTATTCAACATAGTTTTGGAAGTGTTAGCCACAGCAATCAGAGAAGAAAAAGAAATAAAAGGAATTCAAATCAGAAAAGAAGAAGTAAAGCTGTCACTGTTTGCAGATGACATGATACTATACATAGAGAATCCTAAAACTGCCACCAGAAAACTACTAGAGCTAATCAATGAATTTGGTAAAGTAGCAGGATACAAAATTAATGTACAGAAATCTCTTGCATTCCTATATACTAATGATGAAAAA
The DNA here is from genome assembly GCF_009873245.2 of Balaenoptera musculus. NCBI lineage: Eukaryota > Metazoa > Chordata > Mammalia > Artiodactyla > Balaenopteridae > Balaenoptera > Balaenoptera musculus. The sequence continues at coordinate 5,117,297 of NC_045796.1, forward strand.
TCTGAAAGTGAAATTAAGAAAACACTCCCGTTTACCATTGCAACAAAAAGAATAAAATATCTAGGAATAAACCTACCTAAGGAAACAAAAGACCTGTATGCAGAAAATTATAGGACACTGATGAAAGAAATTAAAGATGATACAAATAGATGGAGAGATATACCATGTTCCTGGATTGGAAGAATCAACATTGTGAAAATGACTCTACTACCCAAAGCAATCTACAGATTCAATGCAATCCCTATCAAACTACCACTGGCATTTTTCACAGAACTAGAACAAAAAATTTCACAATTTGTATGGAGACACAAAAGACGCCAAATAGCCAAAGCAATCTTGAGAACGAAAAATGGAGCTGGAGGAATCATGCTCCCTGACTTCAGACTATATTACAAAGCTACAGTAATCAAGACAGTTTGGTACTGGCACAAAAACAGAAATATAGATCAATGGAACAGGATAGAAAGCCCAGAGATAAACCCACGCACATATGGTCACCTTATCTTTGATAAAGGAGGCAAGCATATACAGTGGAGAAAAGACAGTCTCTTCAATAAGTGGTTCTGGGAAAATTGGACAGGTACATGTAAAAGTATGAAATTAGAACACGCCCTGACACCATACACAAAAATAAACTCAAAATGGATTAAAGACCTAAGTGTAAAGCCAGACACTATCAAACTCTTAGAGGAAAACATAGGCAGAACACTCTATGACATAAATCACAGCAAGATCCTTTTTGACCCAGCTCCTAGAGAAATGGAAATAAAAACACAAATAAACAAATGGGACCTAATGAAACTTAAAAGCTTTTGCACAGCAAAGGAAACCATAAACAAGACCAAAAGACAACCCTCAGAATGGGAGAAAATATTTGCAAATGAAGCAACTGACAAAGGATTAATCTCCAAGATTTACAAGCAGCTCATGCAGCTCAATAACAAAAAAACAAACAACCCAATCCAAAGATGGGCAGAAGACCTAAATAGACATTTCTCCAGAGAAGATATACAGATGGCCAACAGACACATGAAAGAATGCTCAACATCCTTAATCATTAGAGAAATGTAAATCAAAACTACAATGAGGTATCATCTCACACCGGTCAGAATGGCCATCATCAAAAAATCTAGAAACAATAAATGCTGGAGAGGGTGTGGAGAAAAGGGAACCCTCTTGCACTGTTGTTGGGAATGTAAATTGATACAGCCACTATGGAGAACAGTATGGAGGTTCCTTAAAAAACTACAAATAGAACTACCATACGACCCAGCAATCCCACTACTGGGCATATACCCTGAGAAAACCATAATTCAAAAAGAGTCATGTACCAAAATGTTCATTGCAGCTCTATTTACAATAGCCAGGACATGGAAGCAACCAAAGTGTCCATCATCGGATGAATGGATAAAGAAGATGTGGCACATATATACAATGGAATATTACTCAGCCATAAAAAGAAATGAAATGGAGGTATTTGTAATGAGGTGGATGGAGTTAGAGTCTGTCATACGGAGTGAAGTAAGTCAGAAAGAGAAAAACAAATACAGTATGCTAACACATATATACGGAATCTAAGGAAAAAAAAAAAAACCATGAAGAACCTAGTGGCAAGACGGGAATAAAGACACAGACCTACTAGAGAATGGACTTGAGGATATGGGGAGGGGGAGGGGTGAGATGTGACAGGGTGAGAGAGTGTCATGGACATATATACACTACCAAACGTAAAATAGATAGCTAGTGGGAAGCAGCCGCATAGCACAGGGAGATCAGCTCGGTGCTTTGTGACCACCTAGAGGGGTGGGATAGGGAGGGTGGGAGGGAGGGAGATGCAAGAGGGAAGAGATATGGGAACATATGTATATGTATAACTGATTCACTTTGTTTTAAAGCAGAAACTAACACACCATTGTAAAGCAATTATACTTCAATAAAGATGTTAAAAAAAAAAAGCAGACCACTCTCCCTAGTGTCGGGGGGCCTCATTCAAGCAGTTGAAGGCCTTCAAAGAAAGACTACCTCCCAGAAGAGGGACTTCTGCCTGTAGATGGCCTTTGAACTCTAGCTGCAAATCAGCACTTCCATGGTTTTCTGTCTGCTGTCCTGCCCTGTAGATTTCAGTTTGACAGTCCACAACGTCACGAGCCAGTTCCCTACTCTTTCTCCTTCTTCTTCTTCCTCTTCTCCTCCTCCTCCGCTTTCTTCTTTTTCTTTCTCTCTCTCAATATGTGTGTGTGTGCATATGTTTCAAGTTTAAAACCATGAGATGTAAAATTGCTAAACATAAACTTCCAACGGGACTTGTGTAGAACTACTCATGTGACACCAAAATTAATTTTTCATAAGCAAAGCCCAGAAGAAAATACACCATAATATAAAAGGATGGTAATTTCTGAGTGGAGAGATCACAGGTGATTTTGTTCAGTTTGTTATACTTTTACTGTAGTTAACCAATACTGTTAACTACATTAGCACAAATTACATTTGTAATCAGAAGACTATATTAATAAAAATAATTTTTAAAGACAAAGAATACATCCCGTTGGTTCTGTTTCTCTGGGGAACCTGGATTCCTAAACTTCACCAGAACCAGCATTTCCTGCCACTCATTTGTCCTCCAACCACCCTGGCACAAGTCCCACTGTTTCCAGCAGAACCTGCAGAGTGGGTCAGACTTGATTGAGATTAAATGGCACACATTCTATCATTTCCATGTCATTGGTGATAAAAACCAGGTTCATGAAGTTTGAATGACTCCTTCCAGGTCCCAGATCCATGGCTGGGGAGAGTGACCTCTCCCAGGCCAGAGCTCCCCACATCACAGGAACTTGACCGTGGCAGTCTCTACATCCACCATAGCCAGGAACAGAAAACACGTGACCTCTGCTCCCCCGTCCAGCGTGCTGCATTCCTGAGCCCACTCTGCTCTCCTCCACAGCAGTGTGAGAGCCTAGGGACCCCAAAGGGAAGAAATGTTGTTCTCGAAAATGCCTTCAATAGTATTACTTGAAATCGTTTCCAAAGGCTGGGCATCTAGAAGGGTTTGGTTCCTGTGCTACAGGAAACTATAGTCAGAGTTCTTAATTACTACACCCCAACCCCTGCCTCTGTCCTGGGGGCATGCTACCTCAGTCTAATTCCAGAGTGGAAATAAAAGTTGTAAAGAAATTCTGAGCAAAGTCAGTTGCAAAGACAAAAACCATGAACATCCTTGTTCCCATAGATTCAATCAATCACTAGTGCAAGACCCACAAGGAGCTTCAGAAATTTAAATCAGACTATGTACAATTAATGACCAGAAACCACAATTTCATGTTAATTAGTTTTAATTAAAAATTTGTTCTTTGCTTATCTACAAGGGCCGACTGTCAGGGTCCCAGCAATCTAATCTTTGAATTCCCTACACCATAGGTTTTACCTTTGCAGCTGAACGATACAACAATTCTCTGGACGATACCTGAGTGGCCCATTGGGGGCAAGGAAGAAGCTGGTAATAGGGCAGGAAGAGGGACAAAAAGGCAGACACTGTAAGTTACACACAAAGGTGATACCCAAGAGGCAGGAAGTTCATTTTGGACTATCAAGGCATTAGTCAGATTTCTCATCCTAACACAGCATAAAACATTTCCCCCAGCTTCCCAAGGTGACCGCCATAATGTGGTTGGAGCACCAGAAATCAAGAAATTGGAGGGTTATAAATGGAACTGCTCCCCCCATCTATCAAGTTCTATAACGTCCCGCCCTTCAAGGAAATAAGGAAGGGAAACATCTGTTTCTTGGCGTCTGGGTAGCAGAGAGCTGCTTGGTAATGTGAAAGGATGAGGGGAATCTCTTCGTTTGGGGGTAAGAGGCAATTCTGCCAACAGCATGAAAAGGAATCAGTCAGGAAACACACCGTCCCTTCCCACTGCATTCATGAGCATTGACAAGAGACCACAAATAGATAAAAGATGCTAATTCACTTCTCCAAACAACATAATATACTCTCAGCCACAATTCTATTTTATAAACATCATTATTTGTGAAATTTTCTCTCATATCCATCTTGAGGAAGGGCAGTGAGACGCATCCATTTTAAGCCTCTCCCGTAATTGAGAATGTCAACAGCCAATGTTCTCGAAAACGACACAATTGTGCCTGTCTTCAGGAACACAAATACTCATCTTTGCTTCTAGTCAAAGCTCTCATTCAGGGTTTACATGCATCCATTTTATTGGATTGTATTGTTGAGTGTTCTGTCAACTCAGCCTTACCAGTGGAACTGGTTTTCCCCTGAGCGCCCGAGAAATGAGTCTTATAAGGTAACAGCTGTGGGCCGATAGAGCCTATAAATTTCTGCGGGAGCTACAGTTGTTTGGAAGGTCAGTCATCAAATGGGGCTCATTTTTCACTGGAGACAAAGGCAGTGCCAAGGTCTTTTCAATCTGTATGGAATTAGGCTAGTTTTGTAGAAGTGATAACATGGTCACTGGAGCAGTTTTCTTTTTTAAAAAATATGGTAGAAGATTTATATCTTTAAAAAATTCATGAAACATTGATCTAGTGGCAAAGTTTTAATGAGATTTGTAAAACAAATGATAATACAAAAGTTATGGCTGTAGAAAAAAAAGATCCTTATTAAGGAAATCTTGTTATTTCAAAATTTACTACTTACACTAGAATTATTATAAGTAATGAGACATTAGGCCTATCAGGTTAGAGAGAGAGGTAACAGAGAAGGTAATAAAATAGCACTTTTTACTGTGCTTTTGTCTGTTAATTCAGGAAAATTCAAGGAAACTTGATGTTATCGCTATTAACAGTTTGAAGTCATCGATTAAGCATAGAAATGAGTTTATAATATAAATGCTGCTTTGATTATAGACACTTTTCTTTTTCTTTAGACAGGTGATTCTGTTGTCTGTTTGCTTATTTTTTGCTTATTCCTCCCTCTTCTATCTTTCTTCAGATAACCAATGTTTACTGACTGGCATAATTCTATTCATAACTTGCTCTGTGGGTCATATAATCATGGCATACATATATATATATACACACACATATATATGTTCATCTAAAATGTTTTATTTAGTTAGTGCTTTATGAAAATTTAAAACTTTTCTCTGCATCTGGCTTCTGTCACTTACTGCATCCTGGATTTCCTCTGTTCACTGAGATAGAAGGAACTCCCTCCCTTTAAGAGCTGCACAATGTCCCATGGCATGGAAGTGCCGTCAAATACTGACTCCCCAAAACATCACCAAGCCGATCTGCTGATCAGCCAAAGCTGATTTTATTGCTTAGTGGGGTCAAGGAGAGCACCAGCTCAGCAGGACCACGGCAGGATCTCAGAGAGGGAAGGGCATGTCGGGATATTAGTTGAGATTTTGAAGTCTGGCTTAAGGTGCCTCTTTCAATTTGGAGGCGTGGTGAGGTTGGGCAAGTAAGGAACATGAAATAATAATATTCTATTTCTAGTTCCTGTAAAAAAAACTTATCTTTTGCAGCTTTATTGGAGTATAATTGATGTACAATCAACTGCACATCTTTAAATTGGACAATTTTTAAGTTTTGATATGTGTGTATACCCATGAAACCGACACTGCAATCAAGTAATAAATGTAACAATCACCCTCAGAAGTCCCTTTATGCTCCTTTATAATCCTCCCCCGCCCCCCTCCATGACTCCACCCCAGGCAACCACTAATCTGCTTGCTGACACTAGAGAGTCTAGAGTTTTACATAAATGGAATTATTCAGTCCATACTCTTTTTGTATGTTTTTTTTCACTTTGCATAATTATTTTAAGATTCATTGATGTTACATGTATCAATACTTCATTCCCTTTATTGTTTAAAAGTATTCCTTTGTACGGATATATCACAATTTGTCTATCCATCTGTTGAAGGACATTTGGGTTGTTTCCAATTTGGGGCCTTTACAAGTAAAGCTGCTATTAAATATTTGTGTATAAGTTTCTGTAGAAACGTATGTCTTCATTTCTGTTGGATAAATACTTAACTGTGGAATGGTTGGACAACTTAGTTGATGTTTACTTTTTTAAGAAACTGCCCAAGTAGTTTCCAAACTTGTATCATTTTTTTATTCCCACCAGCAGTGTATGAAATTTCCAGTTTCTCTGCATCATCACCAACACTTTGTAGTGTCAGTCTTTTTTTAACTTTAGCCCTTCTAATAGGTGATGACATCTCATTGTGGTACTGATTTTCCTTCCTTAATGACTAATGGCATTGAACATGATGCTGTCATAGAGCAGTGTTCTATCAATGCTAATCAGGTCATGCTGATTGATAGTGCTGTTCATGTCTAGTATTTCTTTGCTGATTTTCTATCCACTTGCTCTATTAGCTTTGAGAAACAGCTATTGGAATGATCAACTATAATTGTGTATTTGCTATTTCTTCTTGCAGCTCTTTCAATTTCCAGTTCATATATTCTGAAGCTTTGTTACTAGGGGCATAAACATTTACAATTTTTAGGGTCTTTTGACTGATAATCTCCTTTATCATAAGGGGAAGAAGAAATGACCTTCTTTATCCTTGGTAATATTCTTTGATATTCTTGATATTAATATAGAAACTGCAGCGTTCTTTTGACTGATCTTAGCATGGAATATTTTTTCCATACTTGTATGTTTAATCTATTTGTGCCTTTAAATTTAAAGTCTGTTTCTTGTGAACAACATGTCATTGGGCTTTCTTTTTCATTCAATTTGACAATCTCTGCCTTTTCACTGAGGTGTTTAAATCATTTACATTTAATGTGATTGTTGATATGATTAGGGTTTAATCTATCATTTTGCTCACATCTGTTCTTTATTGTCTTTCCCCTCTTTTTGTGCCGTCTTTTGAATTAACTAAATTTTTTTTTATGATTCCTTTTTATCTCCTTTGTTGGCTCACTAGCTATTATTCTTTGTCATGTCATTTTACTGGTTGTTTTAGGGTTTGCAGTATACATCTTTAATTTATTACAGTCTATCTCCAAGTGATATTATACCATTTCATGTATAGTATAAGAAACTTAACAAACTTCCATTTCTCTCCTCCCTGACTTTATGCTATAGTTTTAATATATTTTACTTTTTCATATTATAAACCCCATAATATATTATTATTTTTAAACTGTTAAGTATATTTTAAAGAGATGTTAACAATAAAAATTCTGGTGTATATTTATCCATGTAGCCACCATTTCCTGTGTTCCTCATTCATTTGTATAAATCCAGATTCCTAACTGGTATCATTTTCCTTCTGTCTTGAAGGGCTGCCTTTAAATTTCTTATAGTGTTAGTCTGCTGGTGGTGAATCCCTTCTGGTTCTATATGTCTGAAAACATTTTTATTTCACCTTTGTTTTTGAAATATATTTTTGCTGAGTATAGATTTCTAAGTTAACAGTGTTTTTCTTTAAGGAGTTTAAAGACATTGCTCCAGTGTTTTATGATGTACATTGTTTCCAGTGAGAAGTGCACTGTTTTCCTATTTTTGTTCTTCTGTACAGATCAGGTTACTTTTTTTCGCTACTTCTAAGGTTTTCTTTTTAGCATTGGCTTTAGGTAATTTCAGTATGATGTGCCTTGATGTTTTCTTCATGTTGTGATTCTTGTGTGTTTATAGTTTTTTATCATAAGACACCATTATTGCTTCAAATATTTTTTCTCTTGCTTAAACTCCATTGGAGATTGCAACTAAGTGTCTATTATATCATTTGACGTTTACTCACAGTTCACTGATGCTCTTTTCATTTAAATATTTTCCTCTGTGTTTTGTTTTGCATAGTTTCTATTACTATGTCTTTAAGTGCACTAATCTTCCCTTCCGCCATGTCTAATCTTTTGTTAATTTGAACCACTATGTTTTATTGCAGACATCGTAGTCTCTCTCTATATAAGTTCAGTTTAGGTCATTTCTATATCTCCATGTCTCTACTTAAATTTTTGAAACTATAAGGTACAATTATAATAACTTTTTAATGTATTTTTCCTGCTAATTCTAACATCTTGGTCAATTCTGGGTCAGTTTTAATTTCATTTTTTTTTTCCATTATGGATCATGCTTTCCTGCTTCTTTGTATGCCTGACATTGCAAATTTTATCTTGAGTGTAGAATATTTTTTTATTCCTGTAAATATTCTTGAGTTTTGTTCTGTGGTGCAGTTAAATTCCTTACAGTTGGATCCTTTCAGATCTTGCATATCAATGATTTGTTATGCATGTCTGGAAAAGTGCACTGTCTAGGGCTAATCACTCCCTGCCACAGAGGTACAACATTTCTGAATAGTCAACCCAGTGCCCAGTGAGTTGAGCTTTCCAGTGTGGCTGGTGTTCAAGTAGTTTCCCCAATTATCTGTGTTGATCTGTACTTTGCTGAATAATTAAGGAGGGGACTCCCTGTAACCTTCAGGGTTTTCTCACATCACAGTTTTCTACCCTCTAGTGCTCTGTCCTTTAGCTGCTTTTAATATCCCAGACTCTATTCCATCTCCTTGACTCAGAGACTCTGCTGGGCTTCTCTTCTTTGTGCCACAATCTGGAAATTATCTCAAGGCAATAGGCTGAGAAGCTTTAGTATCTTGTTTTACCCCCATTGCTCCAGGATTATTTTACTCGTTGCCTGATATCCAGAGTCTGAAAAAACCATTGTGTCATATGTTTTGTTTTGCTTTGTTTTGTTGGTTATTTCAGGCAGGAGGATCAATCTGGTTCCTGTCATTCTTGAAGAGGAGTGCTCTGTATAATAATTTACAACTGATGGTCACAGGAAAGCAACGATATTGAAGCAAGAGGTTCAATGAGTAACTGTGGTTTGCTTCTTTCTATTAAATATTTTTTTATGTCTTTCAGAAAATTATTTACAACTCTCTGGACAAAAGGTTCCTAAAATAATAAAAATATGTTAATAAAGACAGTGTAATAGTAAAGTCATGTTAAGTTAGACAGTAAGCTACGTGGGTAGAGAGATGCTTTTGTTTTTCAGTGTCCCCCTTGTTGTAATTCTTCAGCCTGAGCTAAAGGAGGGACCATTAAGGATCATACCCGGGGGTATGATTGATCCATATGTTTACCACTATTTGAGGTGTCTGACTGCATAACAAGCTGCTGGCAAGATTGGGTCAACTTCCATAAAATGTCAGGTTTTCCTGTTCTTTTTGCTGGATGGCCATTTGCCGGGTCTTTTGAGGTACAGCAGCTGCACAGCAGCATTTAAGATGCTGGAGATCACACATTTGCACACTACAACACGGACAAATACCAAGGGAAGGATTGTTACCAGATTTGCAGTCTCTTTCCCAGCAAGGAGCTGAGAGTGACCAGATTAAACCGAGAGGCCACATTCTCCATCTGAAGAGCATGCAGGACCAAATATACAGATATTAGCAAAAGTATGTAATGTTATGATTGATTTGTTTGTACTCCAGGTCATTTTATTAATATTAAAGATTCCAGAGACGTCTTTAGATACGAATATAGCATTCATGTCCTATGCCCTCTTTCATGAATCTCTCAAGGAATGATTTATATGACTTTGGTGGGATTATCTATTCTGTCTTCTGGTCCTTAAATCATGACATGCAAGATTCTCCTTAATTTCTTGGCCTTTTGTAAAACATAAAACTTGAAATGAAGCCACATAGAGGGAGAAAACAATCCATAATTTTCTGAGTGATTAGTTTGGGTTCTTAAATCAAAGTCCAGTTTTTCTCCTTCTTGAGTTAAATGATCAAATGACCTATTTTCTTAGAAGAGAAACTGCTGGATCGAAATGAATGCTGGGTACTATCATGAAGGCTGGTATCAGTTTACCAAGGTAGCAAGTTTCAGTCCAGTTTTCAGGTAATAGCCAGTGTGCTTTTGTGTCACAAATCCCATATCAGTCACTGGGGAACACTCAGTGATCTGGTTTTGGCCAAAATAGGATTGTCAAATGATGTCATAATGTTTTGACACCACTCACCTAAGAATAGTTCAGTGCCAGGCAACAAAATTTTTAGTATCAAAATGATTATTAGGTAGATCTAAAGTAGACTAAAAGTATTGTGCCTTACTTGTAAGATCTGTGATGGAGATACAGCCTCCAAATACAAACCCTATTCCTCTTCCAGTTCCATTTCTTTGAAAATTCAGTTACTAAAGCTAGCTCCCACAAAAGGCCCCCAAGTATTGTTTTGATGGAGAAATGAACTTCCTTTTCTATATGCAAGATAAGGATTTTAGATTTCTTGCTATTGTGGTAGTTGCCAAATAAAAAGTCACCTAAATGTGAGTTCAGGTACCCAGGAAACCAACTGATTAATTACAAGAAGTTGGAACCAAAGGAAGTTAAGTGGCTCCAAAGGTGAATGGGTACAAATCCAACAATCAATTTCATTGTATGTTTTAGCAAGTAAAATATAGCCAGATACTAGGTCCATACCAAAGAGTGACTAAAAATGCAAAGGGCAACATTAAGAATTAAGCCTTATAAGTAACATAGGTCAAAGCAGCTTTAACCCAGCTAAAGAAGAAGGAAGGTAGCTGGGAAAATACATAACAAAAGAATTCAGATTAGAGAATGACACTCTGCAGTCTTCTCCTGTGGAATTTAAGTGGAAGATGTCTACATCACGTGCAATCATCAACTTGGTTCAAAGTTCTGGGTAGAAGCTATCTCCTTCTGAAGATCCTCTTCTTCTTGAGGGTTTCTAAGAACCCTCAGCTTGAGGTCTCCAATAGAGAAAGTCTTCCAGTGAGTTAAGAATAGTTTTTGCCTCTTTAATTAAGACACATGAATCCAAGAATCAATGCCTTGGAATTTTACTGTTGTTCTAGTTGTTAATAGTACTTGATAACATCCTTTCCATTGGGGTTTGGGGGCTGTCTTCACCTAATGTCTCTTTCAGAAGACTGGGTATCTAGGTATTAGTAATATAAAGTTTGTTTAGGAGGATGTTGAGGAAAGGCTGCTTGTACCTGTTGATACAGCTGCGTGTATTGCATGAGTTCTTGCACTATTTGACTGTGTCTGCTTTCAATAGTGTAGAGCCCAGAATTGGAAGTGTTATTCACAGATAACTGGGCCAGCCTGTTACTAATTCATGGGCACAGAGTCCATGAGTCCTGGAGGCAGCTGACCTTCTTGCTATGAAAGCCAATGGCAATCCCTTAGGTCATGGAAGTTCTAGAATCCCTGAGAGCTCTACTAATTTGAATTCTACAGTTCTTTTTTTTCTCTCTTCATTTCTTGGCGATTCTTTTGCTTCTTTCTTCCTTCTTTTCTTCATTTCCTGAAGGTTGGAGATGATGTACACAGTAGTAAAGTGGCAGGGCTTTGTAAAGCTCTTGAATAGTAGTCCCAATAAAATGGAATATCCTGTCCATTGACACATAAGTTCCCAGTTGGGAACACAAAATCAATTTAAAAGAATTACTACTATAAGAATTATAGAATTTCGGAAAGGAAAAGCTTCAGTCCATCCTAAAAATAATCAAAAAGACATATTCAAAACTCATTGCAGAGGGCAGTTGTGTGAAATCCATTTGGAGATGAGCAAAGGGGCCCTGAGGTTTGGATTCTTGCCCATGTCCCACCATTACCCACATTTACAGTTTTACCAAACTTCTGCTGGTGACAAAGGAGACATGCCTGAGAGACCCCCACCAACCTTAACAATTTTAGTAATGTTTCCCCATCAATGTTGACTGAGTACATTAGCCATTTTCCCATCCTGGGGTGGGTAATTTTAAGCAAAAAATTTTTGAAAGCTTCCATTTGAGGTCTTCTTACTTTGGAGCTGATTGATGTCTTGCTTTCTGTTATAGCCTCTTTGCCTCTCCAAAGACTTGGTTTCTTGGTATATTATGAGGGTTGGAATCTCAGTGGGGGGTTGCCTGTCTGACATAATAACCAGCCAAGGCACCGACTTCAGCCTCATGGTATCCCTTTTGAAAAGAACATCTACTTTCTAACAGCCTGAGAGCACTCAAAACTCTTTGATTTGCTGACCACTCTTAATTGGGGTTTGCACTAAGCTCAAGAACTCTTTTTGTTTACAAAGCAGTCAAAAATCACAGATTATCCCACAAGCATAGCTACTCTCAGTGTATATATCAGCCTTATTATCTCCATTCTGCCCTTCTGGGTGAAGTGAGATTTGTTTCAGCTTAACTCATCTGATATTTTACTGTTTCAGTCTTAAGAAACAACCCATCAACAACCAAGAGTGAGTCTGCAGTTTCTGGGGGACTCTTCATAAATATATTCGGGGTAGAGCTAGTTCACAAATGGAGATTAGGGAGTCATGGGTTTCTCCTTCTTCAAGGTATGACAGAAAAGTAGTAGGATTCAAAGGATTAATGAATGGAAATATGTGAAGCATTGGAAAAAATAATACAGTTTTATAAGATGTAAGTTTACTTGCTGAGAAACATCATGTTGTGTATTCTTAGGCAAAAATGTACAAAGGATGTACACCATGAAAGACCAACAAAATCAGAGGAGAATCCAAAGCCAAGTCCACAAAGCTTCCACTAAACCAGCTCCCACAGCTCAGATACTGTGTGGTAGGGCTTGGCCAACGAGTCAAGGGAAACGCTGTAGAAAGCTCTTTGTCACTGATGATTCCCATGAAGCTGAGTCAGAACAGGAAGGGCTTTGTCTCTTATGTAATAATATGTAAAAAAATGATTCTGCAGGCACCGAGTTGGAAGTTGACAAAGGCTAATTTTGACTCACAGAAAGCCTGTTAATGTTTAGGATTCAGGGAGAGGTAACCAGTTAACCAGGCCTTGGTTAAGTCATATCACAGCATGACAGTTTCAGAAAAGTTGGGAAGCCTCTGTCTGCAGTAACAAGTGAGACCCAGAAAACTTCTGAATTGTGTCTTAGTGACTGGCATGGGCAAGTTTTGAAGGTTCTGTAGTCTGTGATAAGCAAGGGATCAACCTCCTTAGGATAAAGAATGTCCTGGGTAATGAAGTTTACTGTAACAAAATTGTAACTTCTCTTTGGAAAACTTCTGCCCTTTCTGAGATAAAACAGTAAGTAGATAGATGGAATCTGTCTTAAAGCTTACCAGCTTACCTCATCTTTCCAACACAACAGAAGGTCATCTACATATTAGATAAGAATAGAATCAAAGGGAAATTTAAGGTCCTTGAGGTCAGAGTTGAGAAAAGCCAGTAATGCTTCAGTAAATCCTTGGGGCATGACAGTGTAGATATATTGTTAGGATTTTCCCAAGAGAAGCAAACAAATATTTACTATGTTGATGTAAGGGACCGTGAAAGAAAGCAAACACAATGTACAACTATAAAATATGCATTCTCAATAGGCAGCAGAGACAAACTAGTATTTGTACTTGGTACTACAAGGAAGGAGAGAATGACTATTCTACTTATGGTCCAGAGGTCCTAAAGAAATTTATTTCACTAAACAGTATTGGTTGTTTCTTCATCTGCATTTGATTTGGTTGCTGTGGTTGTTGGCTGTATTGTTTCACCAGGAGGATAGGGTGTTACAAGAACTGGCACAAGGTATGATGAGTCCTTTCTCTACTGAACTTTTGACTATTGGATTTGGTCCTTCTTTAGCTTCTGGTTTAAGAGGATATTGTATGAGTTTGAGTAGAGAATCGCTTCATTTTATTTCTTTATTTTCTTAGCTCTTATAGGTCAGTTCTTTTACGAACCTCCTTTCTGTTTATGGTATCTATTGATACAAGTGTCCTTAACAAGTCTTATTTCATCTGGCTTTTTAAAAACTTGAGATATAATTCACGTATCATAAAACTCATCATTTTAAAGTGTACAGTTCAATGGTTTTAGTATATTCACTATGCTCTAAGACCATCACTACTATCTAATTTCACAACTTTTCCAAAAAGATACCCCACATCTATTAACAGTCAATCCAAATCCCCTCTCCACCCACCCCATGGAAAACACTAATCAACTTTTCTGTCTCTTTGGATTTTTCTCTTCTAAACATTTCATATAAATGGAATCATACAATATGTGGCCATTTGTGTCTGGCTTTGTTCACGCAGCTTAATGTTTTCGAGGTTCATCCATGTCATCACATGTATAACTACTCCATTCCTTTTTATGGCTGAAAAATATTCTATTGTATGGGTATACCACTTTTGTTTACCCATTCATCACTTGATGGACATTTGCACCAGTTTGCTTCCTATCATGAGTAATGCTGATAATGAACATCTATGAAATATTCATAATGAATATTTATGTACAGTTTATGTGAGAACACGTTTTCAAATCTCTTGGGTATATACCTAGGACTGGAATTGCTGTGTCATACAGTAATTCTGTGTTTCACTTTTTGAGGAACTGCTAAACTTCCCACTGTGCCTGCATCACTTTACATTCCTACAGGAATATATGAGGGTTCCAATTTCTCCACATCCTCACCAGCACTTGTCTGATGATGATGAAGATGAAAATAATGATTGCCATCCTAGTGAGTGTGAAGTGGTATCTCATTGTGGTTCTGATTTTCATTTTCCTAATGACTCATGCTGTTGAACATATTGTTTCAGGGGTTTATTTGCCATTTCCACGCCGACTTTGGAGAAACATCTATTCAAATCTTTTGACCACTTTTTAATTGGGTTATTTGCCTTTTTATTGTTGTAAGGACTTTTTATATGTTCTGAATACTAGATCCTCATCAGATATACAGATTTACAAATATTTTCTCATTCTGTGAATTATTTTCACTTCCTTTCCCAATAAATTCACCAAAAAAGACATCCATAAGTCTATAAGTCTTCACCATGATGCAAGTTTGCTTGTCTTCAGAAATTCTAGAAGCCTAATCCTTTTATAAACTATTATTATAATATTCATTAATCAAAACAACAGTAATTTTTCCATGTGGAATGTCAACTCTTATCTAAGCTTTAGTATTAAAAGAAAGGTGAAAAGAGGTGAATGATTACAATAGATAATGATTTTGCATGTTGAACAAATAGAAGGCATACTATTAGACAATCTAACTATACAAATACCATAGCCCCTTATAGTTCAGTTCATTAAACAGCCACATGAGAGACTAAAGGATTCTATTAACTTCCCCTTATGCTAAATGAAAATTTCAAGAAGCAATTATTCCTGCATCTAATGAGTAACACTGAAAAACCAGCCAAGCCCTACATCAAGTACTAAACTCTGTCCCATGGTTGGTCTGAGCTAAGAACAACCCAGGTCTTCTAATTAGATTGAAAGTCTCATCTCTGAAATGAGAATGGAAGACCCTTGGGCACCTGGAGAAAGATGTGGAGACTTGCCTCTGACCAGTGAAAATGTGCCTCATTTTACACAGAAATTTTTTTCCTCAAGGCGTATGTAAATTGTGCTGTTCTCAATCAAATCTGTCTTACATGTACCAGAAATTTTGCTATTTAAAGATATATTACAGTAAATCCTTTTAAAAACAAAGAACGCTTTGTGAATAATAATTGCTCTTCAGTTAATCTGTACTGCAAGTTTGATTTTCAAATACTGCATTTTCTTAAAATAGGGCACACCCTGCAATGAGATGACAGCTGAACAATACAGATTATTCTGCAAAGATAGAAAACAAGGGATCAGCATGTAATTGGGTGTAGCTTGGTTTCTGTATTTCGAGGAATGTTTTGGGTCTGGAAAGAATCCAGAGATGAGGTAGCTACAATGATTAACTTAATGGAAACTAAGACCCTTGAGAAAACCTTAGCAGATTCAAGCTTACTCTACTTGGAACAGAGGAAGCTAAGGTTCTACTTGTTCCCTGTCTTCAAAAATATACAATAAAGGAAAAAGGTTTACAGTAAAATATGAAGTAAACAAGAAGAATGCAAAATATTATTATGATTATGTAAGAATAAGTATAAATAAGAGCAAAGAATACACAGAAAATGCAATGATGAAATCAGTGGATACATTGGGAAGGTTATGGATAAAATGTGTTTCTGTTTAAAACGTCCTTTAATGTTATTACATTACATTGCTTTGTGTAAAATAATTTATATAACAGTGTAATACAGTAATAGTATAATAATGTTATATGTACTATACTGAAGTTAGAGGGGAAAAAAAGTGAGGCAGTTTAGATAAATGTGTTTAAGCAGCCACAGACAAGAAAATTTAAGAGGAAAGAGAAAAAATGATTCTTTTCAAATCATCTCCCTTCCTGACTCTTCTCTGCTGCTGCTTCTACCCCTTTAGCCTCAAGGATCCTAACATTATTACTCCCCTGCGTCATCTGGAGACATTATGCACTTTGATTTATTGATGGATTCAACAAAGATTAGTTGATCACCTATACACACCAGGCTCCTGCTAGTAACCAGGGATGCAACTGGAGGAAACCCCATCTTCCCTGCCCTCCCTGACTTACTATGTTTAGAGAGATGATTATCATACAGTATGATAAGTGCAGAGAAGACAGCCAAAGAAGATGCAGACAGAGACATTTTTACAGAAGCGGTGCTGAACCCATATTTGTGGGGTTGAGGAAGGCTTTCAGATGGAAATGACACTGGGTGGGTGAAGGGGGTATGTTGGGAGGGAGACTCAAAGTAAGAATGACTGTAATGTTCAAAGAACTGATGTTGAAGAAGGAGAGGAGACCTCCAGACACACCTGGAGAGGTGGGAAGCTACCAGGCCATGCAGGACATCATCAGCCATACTACTGAGTTTGACCCTAAACAAGCTCTTGGAGGGTTCTGAGCAGGAGAATGACGCCATAAGAGCTGCCTTTCGGAAAGATGAGTCCAGTTGCTAAGCAGAGAACAGATTAGAGGAGAGAAATACAGGTGCCGGGTAAAGAGGACATTCCAACAAATGCAGCAAAGATGCTTTCAGCAGAGGGGATGGAAAGAAGGGGCCAGAATGAAGAGGAACCTGAGAGGTAGAAAACTGGATTTGGGGAATGGTTGACTGTGGAGAGGAAGATGGTGGGAATCCAGGAGGGTCACATATTCTTCTGAAACAGCCAAAGAGAACTGCATTCCTTGAATTCAAGAAGAGCCCATGACAACAATTTCTGGCTGGTAGATGAAGGCGGGAATGAAGGGGACTTTGAGATGCTGGGTCAGGAAGCATGGGCTCAGCGAGGCAACAGGTACGAACAAGCAGGTGCGAGTGGGCAGCATGAAACCAATTCAAGCTTTGCCTCAGTCACCAACTGCAGACCCATCCTCGGGATGCTACATGGAGCTCCTGTGTCCCAGGCCCCTCCAGCCTAGAGAAGGAAACACAGGGGACGAGGAGCAAGAGCCATCAGCATCCTGGTTCTTAGCTGCCAGAGTGGGCTGACAGGCAGAGCGTACCTATGCACCGCCCTTCCCCCACCAAAGCTCACAACTCCCTTTGGCCATGATTAAAATGCTCTCTCTGCATCCTTCAGGGACACTCTTCGCTTTAGCATGTATGTATTTGATGCCTACTCCGTTCGAGAGCCTGGGGATGCCAAGATAACTGTGATCTGTCCCTAAGGAGTCCCTGGTCTAGGAGGAGGCTTGGACCAATGGGGTAACAATAACACATGGGTAGTCAACACAGCACGAGATGGGAGGCCAGTGAAAGTCCCAGGATGGAAATGCCCGAGCCAAGTCTTCTAGGGCAGTCTTGGCAGGAGTGACATAGAAAAGGGGGGGAAAGTTCCCAAGTAAGAGCTGCAGACTGTGCAAAGCCATAGGAGCCAGAGAACTGGAAGTGAGCATGGAGATGAGGAGATGAGGTCCCCTCATCCGGAAGTTGGGACAAGAGGAGCAGGGAGCCCTGGGAGGTGAGATTGAGAGCTAAGTATAGGGCAGGGCATGGATGTCCTTGACTTTCCCCATAGGCTGCTGGAACTTCATTCTACCTTAGAGAGAAACGGAAGGAGCTTTAAAGCGATGCAAGAAAATGTTCAGATGTGCATCTTTCAAAGGTTGCTGTCACTTTTTCTATCTCTACACATGGTCAAATATAAAGATATTGGTGAAAATTACAGAATGTTTTTAAAATATGACAAAGGCCTTCTTAATCCTGGGAATGAACATTAAGAAATATTATGAAATAACTTTTCCTAGACCTTTATTTTGTGATTATAGTCAATGGGTAATATATGTACATGCTTCATTCTAAAGGTACAAGATCGGAGTTGATAAAACCTAGTCTTCCTTCCACATCCAGACCACCATTGCTTCCAGTTTCTTATGAGTAATTTCAAAGAAATAGTCAGCTTTCTCTCTCTCTCTCTCTCTCCCTCTCTCTCTCTCTCTCACACACACACACACACACACACACACACACACACTTTCTTACACAGATAGTAACACATGAAAAATCCTGCTCTGTCACCTCTTTCATGTAACATTTCCTGGAGATCATACTTATAGAGCTGCTTCTTTCTTTTTAACAAATGCTTAATTTTCTCGTATGTGGATGTTTCATTAGCCAGTTTCCTATTTTCCTATTGATGGACCTCTAGTCTGACAACATTCTTTCACTACCATAAAAAAACTGTTGTAGTAAATATCCTTGTACATGTGTTATTTTGTGTAAGTATGAGAATGTGTGTAGGATAAATTCCTGGAAGTTAGGACTGCTACTCTTAGTTCCTAGAATGCATGCATATTTTTAATGTTGATAGACATGACCTATTTGTCCTTTATAAGGGTTATAAAAATAAATACTCCCCAAAGCAATTAGTGCCCATCTCTCTACATCATTGCAAAATCCTTGTGATACCAAACTTCATGGTCATTGCCAATTTGAAAAATGTTACTTCTTTTTAGACTTAATTTGAATATTTCTGATGAGTGAGGTTGAACATCTTTTCCTATGTTTAAGGGCTGCTTGATTTTTTTCACTGTGACAGATTGTATTCTTGGCCCATTTTTCCAATGGGCTGTTGATAACCTTCTTATAGATTTGTAGGGCTTCTTCGTGTATTAAAGAAATTAAGTTCTTCGTGATATGTTACAATAAATTTTTTATTTTTTATTTTGATTTTGATTTCATGTGTGCTGTTTTTGCCATACATAATTTTCTTTAGTTTTATGTAACCAGATTTATCAGTCCTTTTTGTTTTGTATATAGCTTGTGGATTTGGGGTCAAATTTATAAAATTTTCCTGTGGCAAGATTATTTGTTAAAAGATTTTCCCATGAAACCTTTTAACAATTTTTATAATTTTATTATTGTCATATAACTTTTTTTCATTAGGAACTTATTTGGATGGAAAATAGGAAATTCAACTTTAATTTTTTCCAGATGTCGTACTATAACTGTTCCAATGCTATTTTATTGAATGTGAACATTTTCCCCATTGGTTTGAAATCTCATTTTATAATATACAAAATATCTAGAGTGCTTGGGCCTATTTTGGTTACACTGATTGATCTATGTATACAGTAAACCATATTATTTTAAATATAGGGAGTATGCCCCCTCTTTATTCTCTAATTTCAAAATTTGTGTGGTTATTTTTCCATAGAAGCTTTAAAATCAGTTTTAAAAACATAAAATCTATGTTCGTCTTGTTTGATGCTTTTTGCCCCAAAGTCTGATACAAAACCATGACCTCTGGATTTATTGTTGTTTGCATCTGCTAGGTTTTTACTTATTCTTTTATTTTAACATTTCTGATATTCTTCATTTTAGCTATGTCCCCTGAACATGTTCTTCTCTTTGTCACACTGAATGTTGCTTTTGCAGAGTCTAAGTCCAGTATGAAGGTTTTATTCTCAGAGATATTTTTGCTTAGGTCACAAAGAACCTTTTTTTCTTTCTTTCTTTCTTTCTTTCTTTATTTAATTTTATTATTTCCTTTTTTTTTTTAGTTCCAATAAACTTCCTCAGATGTATCTAGTGAATCAATTTGTATCAATTTCTCCTGGAATTCCACTTGCCCTTTCTACTCTGTAGACTTTAGTTTTATTTTATTTATGAAATCTGTTCTTGCTTTTAATCTTTAAATATATTTTTTCTATTCTATTATTTTGTTATACTCCTGTAGGTACCCCAATTATTTATATGTTGAATATCATGTGTCTTCCAATCCTGTCTTTTTTCTCTCTCATTGCTTTTTTTTTTTTAACATTTTATATTATCCTTTGTGACTTTCAACAAAATCTTCATTATGGTAATAGTTTCATTTTTCTTTTCATTTCTTACCTAAAGCTCTCACAGTTCATATTTCTCTCCTTTCACACCACCCTTTCTTCCCTCAGTTCTCATATCTCTGCTTTCTGCTCTAGTTTTATAGAGGTTATTGCTTAGATTTTTTTATTCTTGTTTTTGCTTTTATTTTTAAATCCATGGGTATTTTTGGTCATAATTTTAATCTGCTTTATGACAACATTTTATTTCTTATCTGCCATTTGTTTTTCCATTTGCCTTTATCTCTGTCTCTTATAACATCTTTGCATAGGCATATGTTGTATTCTAATTCATGAGTCCACCCCAAACCAGTTCATCACAGAAGGACCATGAGGCCGGGCTCTGCCATTGGCTGGTTGGAATTCTCTTTATGACACATCATGAGTTCTTTTAGCTTTTGGTTCTCCTTTCACAGCTGAGATCTACAACAAACCATTTCCTGAACATGTGGCCTGTCTTCATGATTTCTCATTCATTCCCATCTTCCTTGATTTCCCTTTATGCAAGTAATTTGGAGAAGCTCCTTTCCCCTGAGACAGGGTGTTTGGATTTGCCTCTCCCAGAGCTCTTTATGCCTTGGAGAACCACACTGTACCTGCAATCTGCCCTCAGGGTGTCTTCGCCTCACATACTCCTGAACCCGTCTCTGACCTTCAATGTACTCCTTTATATATTGTGTTTTAGGTTACTCAAATCTCACAGTTTCTCCAAAGTTGGGGCATGCATGTATGTTTCTTATTCTTCTTACTGCCCTCATGGGATTTTTTTTCTTAAAGAGAGGAGGCAAGACCTCTTTACTCTGTCATCTAATAAGGGACGTCCCCTTCCCACCCGACACAAGTCTTCTCAAGAAGTTGTCTAACTTAGATACTTAGCCTTCCACTCAACAAACACATAGTTAGACAATCAGGCGCTGCACGGGTGCTATGGCTATTACCTGCCCAGATATGAAAGCTATGCTGCTGGTACCTCAGATGAGACCAAGGGGATTATTGGATGGGCTCTGGTTTTAGCTGGTAAAGCCTGAAATGACAGGAGACTTTTGGATTCGTGTCCAAAGTCATACCCCATAGAAGTCAACAGCTGAATTTCAACAAATCCATATATGATCAAAATCTTGTCCTGGAGCCAGCAATTTACTTTGGTTTAAAATCTAAGCCCCAGGCAACAGCTGTTTCTGACCCTCACCCTAGCATGGAGACTTTCTCACAAATGACCCTCACAGCTGGGAGTTTCAGTCTATTCTTTCAAACCAGTTGTTCCCTAAAACATTTGTCCTGTCTGCCCAGCATTTTCCAGAGTTGGACCAGTATTGCAGCAGTCTGTTGTCACATCCTGTAACACAGGCCAGCTGCCAGCTCAGGGCCAGCAGTGAATCTGAGGCCGGGCCCAAATGGTATCGACTTACTTGCAGCTGTCCTTACCAGAGCCCAATAGGCCCTCGGCATAATTCCCCTACGTGTTTATAAAAACCTTTCTTTCTATGATATTGTAGGAACACACACTAGGCTATCTGCCTTCTTGTGTACAACTCTGAGAGCAGGGAAATAATCTCAGAGTCCAAACAGACTACGCAAAATTGATTTATCATTAAGGTTAAAAAGTTTAAAATTAGACAGGAAGCAACACGCTTTTACAGAATACCCTGTATCTAAGGATCTGGAAGGGCTTTGCAAGTATCAAACATTCTCCTGCTTTAGTATGCCCACGGTGGCTGAATCGCTAAAAGTTGCGAATATTCTCATTTGAAAAACAAAGAAACAGGGTAATTGATTACCTCAAGTGGAAAAGAGAAAAGCAAAGGATATTATGCAAGTGTTTTTGGACAATCAGCTATTTCAACACAAAGGGAGAGAGAGGTTCTTGATCAGGTGAGCCCTGATAAGTAAGGGTGACCTTCACCGAGGGAAATCTATTCAGTTTATCCAATAGTTAATAATGAAAAGTCATCTCACCTAAGAAGGTGCATGGTAAGCAAAATGAGGCTTTTCATGGAAGCTCCATAAATTGGGAACACTATTTTGACTCAAGTTTAATTTGATGAGGACCACATATAATACGCATTTTTTTCTTTTCATGCATATGTTTTTCTTCCAAACTTCTTAAAGATACTATTTTTTTTAAGTATTACTCAAACTCGAAACCTCTTAAAGTTTAAAACAATGTGAAGAAGACTCCCAATGTCAAATGCCTTTTTCATTTAAAAAGAAAAAAACTCCCAAGGCTTCTAAAAGAGTTACTAAACTGTGTGAATGTGCTTGAAGCTAAAACAAAACCCATGTAAATGGGTGCACCAGAAAAGACAAGAGATTCTGAGGGTAGCTAAAAATTATTTCTGAAACTAATAGGAGTAAACGATCTGATGAAAAGTATTCTTACTGACCTCAACTCAGCTCAGGACATTAGGAACCAAATTAGGAGCCAACTCCATAAATAAACTACTAATTATTTTTGAAAGAGGAAGTGTGACAGATGCAAATGGCGCAGATTCACATGAGGCAAAATCTTTTGTTCAGAGTTTCTGAGAGAAAAGTAAAAATCATCCTCTTGATAATAGTATCTTTGGCGACTATCATTTAACAAAGATATCATCTTTCTTTATGTAAAATCTTAGGAATCACTTTTTCCCTTTTCATGTGAAAGCATGTAGGATAATGATCTGCACTTGATCTGACTCTCAAATGGTACCTTCCCCTTCCTAAGGCAGCGATGTGGGGACAAACTCTCTGATTTACTCTGGTTTTGCACATAGTAGGACGTTCATGCATGGTTGCAGGGAATGGCTTGAATGGTGATGATGAAACAGCAGAGCTGTTTCAAGGTCAGCGTTGAAGCACAAGAAGGAAGCCCTCATACGGGAAACAGATGGCCCCAACTGGCCCCCACTTCCTGGTACCCAGGGGCTTGGGTCATCCCCTCTTCCTTGGGTGTGGCTGGACCTCTATCTGGCTTGTAACAAACAGGACATGACAGAAGCAATGAGACGTCCCTTCGGAGGTCAAAGACGATGGATTCCATTTCTGTTGCTCTCTCTTGTCTTCTCTTACGTGGCTCACTCAGGGAAGCCACCGCCATATTGGGAGGCAGCCCCATGGGGAGGCCCAGCCACGCAAGGTTGGAAACAGGTCCTCCTGTGGAGCCCTGAGATGACTGTGGCCCTGGCCATCACCCTGATGGACACATTCAGAGAGACCCTGAGCCAGAATGACCCAGCCGAGCTGCTCCCGGATTCCTGCGCCACAGAAACTGTGAGAATAAATACGTGTTGTTTCCAGCCTTTAAATCGTGGAGTAATTTGTTAGGAGGAATGGAGAACAAATATGCGTGCCTTTAAGGAGAATGCTACTCCAGGGGGCCAACAAAGGACAGCACACTCCAGCTGCTTCAAGGCGATTAGAAACATTGCTTTAGATGTTTTACCCTTCACAACGACTGTATCAAATTCTAAATTATGAACAATTATGTTCTCAGGACCTTCAGGAACCAACTGGAAAATGGGAAAGGCTAGACTTTTGGGTGAGATTTGAAGCATCACTAAGACTTTCAACGTTAATTAACATAAACAGCTCAGGCTCTTCCTCCCAAAGTACCAGGAATTGTCAATCTGCCCGTCACCCTCCTGGGTGCACTAGGTCACAACCTTGGGTCCCTCTGCTTCCCCTCCCCCCCCCCACCCCATGCCATCAGTCACAAACCTTCAAATCTGCGTCAGTTTCGGCTCTGCCCTTCAGGTCTGTAATTGCCAGATTCTCACAGCCTCCATCAGGGATTGCCACGAAGATCCCCAGCATCTCCTACCAAGCTTCGTACTGCAAGGTTACCCTCAGACCAGCTTCTCGGTAACCGTCATTTCACCCTAGTAAACATGAGAATGACTCCATTCCGGTGAGTCCTCTGACTGTCCCAAACCCCATCTGGTCCATTCAAGTCCCCATGCATTCCTCCTGCTCTTCCCCTTGTGTGACATGCCCTGTGGCCTCCTTCTTACTAACACACAGCCGTGTTCATCCTCAAGACTCAAATCCAAACAGAATGCCTTGGAGAAACTTCCTTCCCTCCCAGACCCACGCACGCTTTGCATCTCCTTGGACCTGGAGGTGTAGACAAGCACCATGGGCCATATGTGTGACATTTCTTCTTTTCTTTTCTTTTTTTTAATTTTAATTTTTTTTTTTTTTTTTGGCCATGTCAGGTCTTTAGTTGCGGCACGCAGGACCTTCACTGAGGCACGCGGGATCTCTTGTCTCAGGGCGCGGGCTCTTCATTGTGGTGCACGGGTTTCTCTCTGGGTGTGGCGTGTGGGTTCTCTCTCTCTAGTTGTGGCGCGCAGGTTCCAGGGCGCGTGGGCTCAGTAGTTGTGGCACGCAGGCTCTCTAGTTGAGGTGCGCGAGCTCAGTAGTTGTGGCGTGCAGGCTTAATGGCCCCATGGCCTGTGGAATCTTAGTTCCCTGACCAGGGATCGAACCCACCTCCCCTGCATTGGAGGGAGGATTCTTTACCACTGGACCACCAGGGAAGTCCCTCTTCTTCTCTTTTCAACTCACCTGAAAACTTGCTGATTCCAGCACCCCAGCCTTCTTTTGTTCCCACCCTATTTCCTAACAAAAACTGCAGACTCTGGGCGTCAGATGAAGAGAACAGATGAACAATATTATCGCCTGGGCATTCCTTATGTGCCCGGTAATTGTAAGTGTAACTTCTTTAATCCTCACTGCAATCTCAGATGTATTTTTGCATCTGCATTTAACACATGGGAAAATAACATGGGTAAGTTGTCCAAGTTCATCATTCTGGTAAGTGGTTGAGCAGGAATATGAATGTAGGTCTGGAGACTGTCAAGTCTGTGCTCTTCACACTTGCCGCACCAACCCCAGTGCAAAGTCGAGGAGCTAACTGCACTTAAATCAGCGTGCGCTGCCATGATGAAAGAGTGCGGAGGGTAGGCACAGAGGTTAAGAGCAGGCAGTGTGGGCACGACCTGCTGGCATCCAGATCTCACCTTCACCTCTTCTGCAGGCAAGTCCGTCAGCTCTCCTGAGACATAATTCCCCTCTTACAAGGAGGACGGTTATAGTAGTAAGTCCCGGGCGATTGTGAGAATTCAAGGCGCTAATGCGCATACAGTGATCAGCACGGAAGAAATGGCAGCAGAGCTTTTTTGGTCTTGGCTCTTCCCCCCAACCTCTCCCAGCAGCAGCTTTACCAACACACAAAAATTCTGTGATTTTCCAGGGATAAATTTTTTAGCACGCCCAACATTTTATTAGTTTTTATTTGTGAGTTGCTAGAATTTTTTTCCTGCTTATCGTATGAACTGTATACAATGAAGTAAAAACCAGAACTCAGTAGGTGTTCTGTAGGAGTTGTTCCACATGTAGATGTATTTCTGATGTATTTGTGGGGAGGAAGGTGATCTCCGCGTCTTACTCTTCCGCCATCTTGAAGTTATTTGTAGTGAGGTGGATGGACCTAGAGACTGTCATACAGAGTGAAGTAAGTCAGAAAGAGAAAAACAAATACCGTATGCTAACACACATATATGGAATCTAAAAAAAAAAGAAAAAAGAAAAAAAATGATCAGAAGAACCTAGGGGCAAGACGGGAATAAAGATGTAGACCTACTAGAGAATGGACTTGAGGATACGAGGAGGGGGAAGGGTAAGCTGGGACGAAGTGAGAGAGTGGCATGGACATATATACACTACCAAATGTAAAGTAGATAGCTAGTGGGAAGCAGCCGCATAGCACAGGGAGATCAGCTTGGTGCTTTGTGACCACCTAGAGGGGTGGGATAGGGAGGGTGGGAGGGAGAGAGACACAAGAGGGAAGAGATATGGGGATATATGTATATGTATAACTGATTCACTTTGTTATAAAGCAGAAAGTAACACACTATTGTAAAGCAATTATACTCCAATAAAGATATTAAAAAAAAAAAAAAAAAAACCACAACTCATACAGTCAGAATCTTCCCAACCACTAAGCTGTGTGGACCAATTCAAGCTCTTAAGAGCAACAGGCATTTTCAAATCACAGAAAAATTGCATTTTATTCCTGCTAAGACAAAACACACAATGGCCGTATTTTTCAAGATAGATAACAGAGAATAGATAGATGAGAGAGAGAGAGAGAGAAAGAGAGAGAGAGAGAATAGTCTTTAGCCACCAACAAGGAAATGCAGACAGACATAAAGCAATAGCAGTTTTGGAGCTAGACGCATCCCTTGATTTCATCAAGTCTCTGCCCCATCCCACCTGACCCAATTTTACACCTGAGAAAACTGAGCCTGTGGGAAATTGACTGTCCTGTTCACATACATAGTGACAGATGGGCCCTTAAAGTCTCTTCCCGTCACCTGCAATGGGGTTTCTCCCACTGCACCCATCCTGCTCCCTCTGTCTCTTAGGTATAAACTGAGGTCATTTGTTAGCTATTTATATGACCTCATCATTGCAATACTCTACTCCCTACTTTCTTCTGATTCCTCTTTCTGTACAAGAGTATCTCACTCTTCATCATCTACTCTTCCACCCACAAAACTAACTCTCAAACATGTATTTCATGGGCACCTCCCAGTAGCCGATTATTCTTTGCTAGCCACGCATCACTGTTCCTCAGACGGGATGCACAGCCCGTGGGTGGGGGGTTCCCGGCTCCGGCTGGCTGCTATTCCATTCCCAAAGCTCCAAGAACAGAAGGGACCAGATAACAGTGTTCGCTAGGCTGTCTCTCCACACACAGAGCCCTCCCACCAGCTCCTGGTCCAGCTGTGCGCTGTGTTGCCTACTTCTGCTCTCATCCATTCTTGCTCCTCTCATCGCCATCACCACCTCAGTCCCCACCCTCCTTTGCTTCCTCATATCTTATAAGGTCTAGGGGACCCCAGGAAATCATATATGAAAGAGCTTGAGATTTATTACCATGTTTCAACAGGTTTCTCTCTACCTCTGAACATATTCTCTTTTGATCCTTTTCTTTTCACTTAACGTCCTTTTATATGCGGTCTCTCTAATCCCTCTCTCTGCACACTATCAGAGCTGACTCTGTGTCTAGTTTCATTTCTGTGCTGTCACTTGCACACAGTTGCAGCATTTGGTTGCAGGGACAGCTGGACATGGTAGCCGGTGACGTGATTCTTATTTTTATTAACTCGTCCTAATGGCTTAGTGGATTTAGCAACACTACTTGAGCACTGGGTGCCACAAAAGCTTCTGAAAAAATATCGACATAAATCTTCGATAAAATGCCATTCTGAGCATAGGAAATAAAACAGACAATAAGTCTACTGCCCCACTTGAAAATTTCGGAGGTTTGGGAACGAACTTATTTCCCAAAAAAGACCCTTCCCACTGTACGTGCTGCATCTTAGAAACACAACATCCCTAGTGCTGAGATAGAGTCCACTCCTTTCCACGCTAAACCAGGAGTCCGTAAACTTTATCTGCAAAGCCCCAGATGGTAAATATTTTGGGCTTTGTGGGCTGTAAGGTCTCTGTTGCAACTACTCCAGTCTATTGTTGCAGGAGGGGGCAGCGTCCACAGCATGTAAACCAATGGGCCTGCCTGCGTCCTGACAAACTTTATTTACAGAGACAGGCGGTGGTCGGATTTCGCCTGCAGGCTGTAGATTGTAGGCCCCGGCTCGAAACCAATCCCCTGTTATAATCAGTGGGAGCCACAGCCTCGAGAGAGCTGCACTCGCCTGAACACCGTGTTCCATAGGTATGGGAAACGCACTCACTTACGTGTTCAGATGAAGTTTCAGTCTCAAGGATAAGACCCTGTCGAAGTTATTGGAGATTAAATTTGAAAAGAATATAAAAAAGGAGCAATGGGGGAAAGACTCTGCAGAGTCTGAGCTGTAGAAATGCCACACCCACCACTGTGTCAATAGCCTGCTGAACTTGGATTACAGAAGAGTTCGTTAGATAACTTCAAAAAAAGGGCAACTTATAAAGAGATGTAGATATGTTCTTTATCCATTCATCCGATGATGGACACTTAGGTTGCTTCCGTGTCGTGGCTATTGTAAATAGAGCTGCAATGAGCATTTTGGTACATGACTCTTTTTGAATTATGGATAAAGAAGATGTGGCACGTATATACAATGGAATATTACTCAGCCATAAAAAGAAATGAAATTGAGTTATTTGTAGTGAGGTGGATGGAGTTAGAGTCTGTCGTACAGAGTGAAGTAAGTCAGAAAGAAAAACAAATACAGTATGCTAACACATATATATGGAATCTAAGGGAAAAAGAAAGAAAAAAAAAAGGTCACGAAGAACCTAGTGGCAAGACGGGAATAAAGACACAGACCTACTAGAGAATGGACTTGAGGATATGGGGAGGGGGAAGGGTAAGCTGTGACAAAGTGAAAGAGAGGCATGGACATATATACACTACCAAATGTAAAATAGACAGCTAGTGGGAAGCAGCCGCATAGCACAGGGAGATCAGCTCGGTGCTCTGTGACCACCTAGAGGGGTGGGATAGGGAGGGTGGGAGGGAGGGAGATGCAAGAGGGAAGAGATATGGGAACATACGTATATGTATAACTGATTCACTTTGTTATAAAGCAGAAACTAACACACCATTGTAATGCAATTATACTCCAATAAAGATGTTAAAAAAAAAAAAAAGATGTAGATATGGAAGCCAGCCCTCAATGATAAAAAGCCAAATAGATGAAAACAAGTAAGAGATACCTGGATGCCTGACGACTTTTAATTGCCTTCTCTGGGGCTGCTTCCCCAGGTCACATACCTTTGGAAAGTCATCCTCTCGTCAGCCGCCTCCATCATTATCACCTTCATCCTCATCCTTTTCCTCATTCTCACCTTCATTCTCATCGTCCTCCTCATCATCCTTGTCATCGGTATTTCTAAAAGTTGCCCTCCATTAAAACACTGCTTTCTGCACTTTACGTGTAACATTTGACTAATCTTCACAACATCCTTGTGAGACAGAGATACATGTCATTCTCATTCTGCAAACTAGGAAGCTGAGACCCAGTGGTTAGTAACCTGACAGTAGTCACATAACTAGAAAGTTGCAGAGCCCAGTTTCAAATCCAGGCCTCCGCCATCCAAAACCCATTCTCTTAACTAAAAAACTAAAACATTGCCCATTTCCTTTGCAATACGGCGTGTGAATGCTGCTCAGAGATGCTCATGACTAAAATCTCTATCACCATCTGGGCCCATCGTGAGCGTTTTATTGATACCACAAATAACTGTAGATTCGAAAGGGCACCAGCAACTTCACCCTTGCCGATCCCCTTCTGCAGAGGTGAAGGGTTAACAAGCTCACCCATGGTGCCCGGAGCGGAAGCATTTAGTGAGTAGCTGGGGAGACCTAGTGCCCTTAAGCTTTTAATGCATATGTATGGCATCACCCTCGCTAGCCTCCTGCATTTGTTTTTGTGTGGGTTTTTTTCTCTACAAGGAGACTGTGGAAGAAGCCAGCTGGAAGTCACACAGGCTTCAGCCTGGACTGTGTGTCTTCTCAGAAATAGCCCTGGTACAAAACAGAATCTGCTCCTAAGAGATTACAAAGATGGGGTTCTTCATAGACCAGAAGGAATAAAATTAAATTAAATCAAAAATTGCAAAAAGACTATCCATCACCTGGAATTTACAGTGGGCTAGGTTTCCTCAGTCAACAAAAGCCTTGCTAAGTACCACTGATCTTCCTTGCAGCCAGTAGTGGTTACGAATGGATCACGATGGGAAGCAAAGCAGAAACACACCACGTTTGTCATAAGGGGGCTTTTATTCTACTGCGATGCCTTTTAAAATTAGAGGGGCCTGGCTGCATTTCAAAGAGGAATGAATCTCTTATCTGTCTAGACCTACCACACTGGGTGTAACAGACTTTGTTCTCTGAAGTTCCCCAAAGTCCAGAATGATGCTTTAAGGTCATGAGTGAGCTTGGCATTGAATTAAGAGGGCAAACCTGAATAAAAAGGTAGAGTGTTCGCTTCTTACACAGACGATCACTTCTCTACATGACAGCTCTACTTGTGAATGCACCACACTAAAGAGGAAATGCCACAGAAAAATATTTTTCTGGGCAAGACAAATGGAAGATGTAAAACCAATTCAGAGTGAGACTGCATTCATGAAGCGATGCAGTTAGTCATTTTCATTTGCTCTCAGAAAAGTGAGCATAACCAGGTCCACCCGTCTCTCTCTCAGGTTTTCAATATAAACTACCTCACTGCATGTGAATTGCTCAACATGATCCAAATATGCAATTTGCAGAGACCTGACTACAAAAATTATTTTCAGAAAAATTTTAGACTCATGACTTGAAATATAAAGATTTCTAAGTACAGGATAATTGAAGGTTTGTGGCTGCTTCATTTTAGAAGACTTTGTCTTGAATTTCTGTTGTTAATAAGGGGGCAAAGTACCACTTGAGTATCATGAAAAAGTATTCTGATAGCCCTAAACAATAGAGTTTTTGCATACATTATGAATTTGAGTTTGAAATTATAAATTGTAGAGTCAGGGCAGAGCTGTTTTTCTGCTCACCCCTTTATCACCAGTACCTAGCACAGTGACTGCCCCTAGTAGAAGTTTAATAAATATTTTTTAAAATAAGTACATGAAAGGAAGTAAAGAAAAAGAGAGAGAGAGGAAGAAGGAAAGAAAGAAGAAGGGAAGAAACTAGTCAGTTTGAAATTATCATATATTCAAACAATTAACAATTACTATGTCAAACCACATAGTATGTGACACACTAACAATATAATTCTTCTGTCATAGATATGCTTCATAAGAAAAGACAAGCAGGTATGGGTAGAAAGAATTCTTATATTGAAACTTGGTAATTGAGGGCAGAACTGTGATGTTCTTTACAAAGTATAAATACCAGTATGTTCAGGGATCTGCTGCCCTCCCACCCACAGTCCAGCCCCCAAGCAGAAGAATCATAACATTATGATCTGGTTCAGCCTAATGAGAACAAGAAAAGAACGCTGGAGAACAGTGTATTCACCAAAAGAAAAGCCACTAATAGATTTCCTAGATGGAGGAAGTTGGAATTCTTCAATAAAAATGTTTTTCTCCTCATCTATAAGTATCCAGGGTACAATTTTTCTAGGAAAGTCAGAATAAATGCTTGATTCTTTTCATTTATTTACTATTTTTTGAAACAGAGTTTGGTTTACTAGCATCTTTCAGTGGTGACCAATTAATTGTTTTGATTTTTGCATCATTACAAACTCATTGATATAAATACATTTATTGTGCATCAGTCCATTGCAGATATTATTAGTATTGATGTTCAAAATATCTAATCTTTTGCTGGTGGGAGCTTCTTCAAGTTATCTCCTTAGTGTTTTCAACATGATAGTGTGGACTTTGATGTTGAAGCCCATCTTGTATGTTTTCCCCTTCCCCTACCCCTGACCTGGAATCAGGCTTTTCTCCAAAAATTCATGGCTCCTTTTAGAGGGAAAAGGTATTTAGAGACCACAATCTGGTCTGTAGAGGTGTTCATTATTACTAGATTGCACATTGTTTCCAGGCCTTTTCAGTGAACAGAGCCAAGAGAAAAATAGATTTTTAATATATAAAATCCATCATGAGTCCATAATGATATTTCAAATCAAATTCAAGACCCCATGGATTTTGATTTACTCCTTCTTTCTTATTCCTTCTTTTTTTTACTACAAACATTTTTTGTTCTCAATGCACTGGGAATTGGAAATTTTATCATTGTGTAATAATTCACAGTTTTTGATGTCTGATATTAATATTGCTGTAACAATTTTCATTTGGTTATCATTTGCCTGGTTTATCTTTTACATCTTTTATTTTTGAAAATCTCCAAGTTTTTATATTTTGGAATTATCTTTTGTAAATAGTATTTATATTAGGAACTAACTTTTTCTTTTCTTAATTACATTTGTCATATAACTGGTGAGGTTAATCCATTTATATTAATTATGATTATTGATAAAGCACAACTGATTTCTACCACCTAATTGCAGACTTTCTATTTGCCTTATTTTTCCCTCCTCTTACTTTATTTGTAATGAAATTTTTAAATCTCTTTGGCTATTTTTAAATCTTCTATTTGTCTTTGGTATTATGTAGTACTGTCTGTGTCTGGATTTCTTTTCTTTTATCTTTCTTTTATTAGTGTACAGTTTTCTTCCAGTATCCGTGGATTTGTATCTTTGATGAGTTCTGAAAAATTATTAGTTATTATCTTTTCAATATTGTCTTTCCTCAGTTGTCTCTATTCCTCCTTCAAACTAATTAGACATAAGTTATCTCTTCTCATTCTATTCTCCATGTTTCTTAATCTCTCTTTCAAATTTCCCTATTCTTTTTATATAGGCTACATCCTAGGTAATTTCTTCAGGTATATTTTCTAGTTCATGAATTGTTTCTTCATGTATATCTAAATGTCTCTTTAACTCACTCACTGAGTCTTTAATTTTAAGATTTATATTTTTTATTCCTGAAAGTTCTATATGGTTCCTTTTGTTTTTCATATATGATTGGTCAGTTTTGTAACTTTTATTTTCTGTTCATTGTTATTATATATTTGTTTAATTGATTTTAACCATTTCACTTGTAGCTATTTTATACTCTGCATATGATAATACCAATATTTTAAAACTCTAGGTTTTACATATGGCGTTTGTTGGTTTGGCTTATTTTTTATGGTGGTTTATATATTTTCTTTGGGATATTATTTATTTGTGAACACTTATTTTATTTAACTTAACCTGTAGTGATTCCAGGACCTGAACTGGTAATGTTTCCAGCCTAGCTTAACCTGTGGTCATTCTAGTTGCTATTAAGAGAACTCCATGTGGGAGTTAGGGGTTTTATTTCCCCAACTTTCACAGTCTCAGGTCTTTTCTCTGCATAGTGGTGGTGATCTAAGCATCTGATCTCAAGTTCACCTCCCAAACATTTGTTTATTATTCACTGCTCTCTCCTATAGTCTTAGATCCCTTTTCTTTCAGTTTTTTCAAACTTATTTAATCTTATTTATATCCGAATAAAGATTGAGTGCTAGTGAGTTCAGGGTTACATCAAAAGTTAAGGTTATTGTCATATATCCAGGATCTAGTTTTTTACATCAAATGTTTCTTCAAATTATCTATTCTGATATATTGCCAGAAGCAGGAGACCCAATCTGCAAAATGAGATTTTTTAACATGAAATTAAATTATTGGAAAGATATCAACAGCTCAGGTTACCCCACTTTGGTTTACACAGAATTATACAAATAATTGAAACAATGAACAGAAAAAAAAAAATCATTACGGTAAAAATAAGAGTGGAGTTTCTTTACCAGTCTATTTTTTTTTTTTTTTTTTTTTTGTAATTCTCAGAGCTGTCAAGACAGCATGGGATAGAACTGTTTCCTAACCAAGAACATGTGTTATACATAGTTACATAAGCAAAAATCTAGAAATAAGCATTAACCTTAAAACACCCTTAAGTTTAGAAAACATTTTAAATAAAATCTACATTAATATTACTGATATTAAATAATAATTATTGATATTAGGGTTTATAAAGTGCTTTTGTATCAGTATCTCACTTGATCATCATGACTTTCTGAAGGAGTGAACACTGTTTTTCTCCTCAGCTTATTGATGGAAAATTGAGAGCCCGTGAGATCAAGTGACCCACTGAAGGTCACATAGTGACAGAGTTGGGACACGAAGCCAAGAGTACTGACTCCATTTCCTGGGTTCTTTCCACTACATTGTCTTGAAGAAGATTTTTTAAATGTTAATTGAATTAACCTAGATGGCAAAGATTCTCCTGTCCTCTGGAAACTTAGAATTTTAAAAGTGGCCATCAAAAAAAAAAAAAAAAAAAAGGTAACGAAATGATAAAATATATGCATAATTACCTACACAGCAATGAATCTTGCAAACCAAACTTGACAAGAACAGAAATCATAGGTGGATGTGGCCATCACTTTATATTCATATTCTAACCAAAAGCAAAGCAATGAAACTGGTCAGGATAAGGTTCATGCAAGTACAATATTAAAACGTTTATACATCATCAGAAGCTGACATCATCCTTAGCTTTCGAGCTCCATTTCATAGGCTATATTACTAATTATGGTGAGAAGCTAATAGAAAACACACCTACAAGAAGGCCACAGTCAGTATGACTAAGATTGGAAGGTCCCAAACCCTAAATCATGTATGTCCTCAGAAGACTCTATTTGATTCTGTGATCATTGTTTCTTCTACCATCCCAAATCCTAGAGGAATCTAAGGGCCCTGCTATGCACCCTCTGGTTGCCTCTGAGAAAATAACACTTAGCTGGGCCCAGAGCCTACTCTCTCATTGTCCCACTCATCACCAAGGACTAGAGAAGATTCCCCTGTGAGGCTCTCCCTGGTACTATCTGGAATCTCTAAATAGCCCTGAGACTCAGGAAACCAATCTATGTCACAGTGTGCCAAATGCTGGAAATCCAACCACCTTCACCATGGACTCTGGCCCATGATCAATAGACAAGTACCATCCTAATGCCATTTAAAAATTAAAAAACTGATGGTTAGTTCCACTGGGGGAGGCTAAAGTGACCAGTGTTGAAACACAATACAGCATAAGGATCTACTGTTCAGTCCTAGTCGGGGGCAATCAGTATTTACCTTAATAAAGGCACCTAGCTTACATATTAGGTGCAGAGCTTGCTGGGCCCCTGGGAGAATTGTCTGACACCACTTACCTGACAACTTCCACTTGAAGAATATCATCCTCAGATACAAGTGGTAGAAAAACAAAGACTTCCCAGGTTACAGTGTGAGTCAGAGGAACCACTGGACCAGAACTTAACTGATAAACAATGACACCTACTTCAGAGGAGCTTAGAGACTAAGAAAAGAATGTTTACAATCTGCTCGTCCCATGTTGCAGCCATTCTAAGTTATTTTCTACGCTACCGTTTAGATCCCTAGGACCCCTGAATTGTTAAAGGCACTTTCACTACAAACTCATGGAAATATATTGAATAAGTTTTGCTAAACATTACTGTATATATAGCAGTGGGCATACTACATGAAAACCACTCAAGAAATATACTGAAACATTGAAAAAATAGCAAAGTACGCACTTACGGGTTCATACACTTGTGGTTTACAAATTTAGTATCAATAAAGAAAGGTTTAAAATTAAAACGTCAGCTGTCCAGAAACTCAGGCGTGTCTATAACAACCGCGCAAGCCCAGTGGGCTTCCGCTCAGGATCGTCTGAGCAATGGCAGAGCTAAACGTGGTGGAAATGCAGTGCTTCACAGATACACCCAGCTACCATGTGCAAATCTGCAATGGTTCCAAGACTCGTCCCCAAAGTCACGTATATTTATTCCACGCATAAATTAGGGACTGGATTCCCATAATTTGGCCCAGTGCCCCTGCAAATTGCTGCTTCTTTGTCATTCATAATGTCACAGCTGTTCTTGTCAGAAGGAGGACGAAGAACAGAAAGACAGCCCATTTAGGCTTCATCCCTTGCTCTCTCTTTTAAGAAGGAAAGGAGAAAAAGGAGCCGTTGCTTTTCGTATGCTTGTTCACGTGCTCTTGTCCGTACGTGACACGCTCTCACATCAGTCTGGCCCTTGACACCACGCAGCCACAGAGAATGATCTAAACCAAGGGTCTGCTCACACCCTCTGATGGAGAAAGGCCTGGCCGTTTACCCCTCGAAGTGCTGCGCTTACGGCAAGCTGGTGAAGTGGCTAGTACAATTTTCTAGCCTGAGCTAAACAGGGAGAAGCAGAGTGGATCACAGGCTCTTAAAAACAAGCCTGTTAGGAATGAAGTGCAGTTGCTTTTACCAAACCTTTCCAGATCTGCACTTTGGTGCAAGATTTCAGCTTTTCTTCCATCTCCCTTATGCTCTATGCCTTGCTCCCTCCAGAGTGCCTGTTCTGGCCCTACTTCCTTAAGGAACGCCTGGCTGATGAGAGAGACTTCAGAACTGCTTGAACAACTAAACAATTGTATCCCACCCTTCCTGAAGCCAACGAGGATGTTTGCAAAAACCCAAACAGCCTGGGGAGGTGTCAGGAAGCGAACCAAGGAAGGCATGCTGTTTATAGGCCAGAAACATTGCAGAGATTTTATTCTGGTTTGCTTGTTTGGATTGCAAAGGGAATTCAGCCCCTCCCAGGGAAACGCTGACAGTCTACAGGCTATCATTCAGAGAGACTCCCTCCTTCATGTCTGGCCGCAAGCCTCAGGGGGCCCAAGAAAGAAGACAAATGATGAAAGGATGGCAGAAATCATTTCTCACCTAGTATAGGGTAAAAGAGAAACAAGGAAAAATTTAGAATAGACTTCACAAACTCTCTAACATATTGGGACTTGCCAAATGCTTTGCCTACTCAGATACTGGAGACTTACTTATTTTGGAAATGTCATAAAGCTTTCATTGCCAGAAAACAAGGAAATATGTTATAGAAAACAATGCGGGCAGCATTTGGTAGCATATGAGATACAGAGAAGCCCAAGAAATAGTCAAAGAACGTTGAAGCTTTCTTGATGAAAGAGTTATATTCCCACTGCAGGATAAAATAGAGAAGTGCATTATGGAGATGAGGCGCTGGATTTTAGAAAGTTTAGAGCTAAGTGATGCCTTAAACATCATCTAGGAGAACTTTCAGGCCTTCAATATTAATCATGCACTGGAGACAGATGATCCCTTTTTTTTTTTTTTTTAGTAGCTACATTTTTTTTTTTAATTTATTTATTTTTTTATTTTTATTATTTATGGCTGTGTTGGGTCTTCGTTTCTGTGCAAGGGCTTTCTCTAGTTGTGGCAAGCGGGGGCCACTCTTCATCGCAGTGCGCGGGCCTCTCACTATCGCGGCCTCTCTTGTTGCGGAGCACAGGCTCCAGATGCGCAGGATCAGTAGTTGTGGCTCACGGGCCTAATTGCTCCGCGGCATGTGGGATCCTCCCAGACCAGGGCTCAAACCCGTGTCCCCTGCATTGGCAGGCAGATTCTCAACTACTGCGCCACCAGGGAAGCCCCAGATGATCCCATTTAAGCAAACCAATACTCCAAGGGTTAGACTGAATGACACTGAGGAACTCAGAAGTCAGGAGAAAGGGCCCCTGTTTCCTATGCCCAGATAGTAACTGAAGCTGTCGACAGAGGGAGACCCACCAGGTATCAGGAGGAAAGAAGGGGGAGGCTGGAGCCATAGAGTCACAGAGTAGGGGATGCCAACTAGGTAAATCTTATGAAGAATCATTGAAGGTGAGTATTATTTCTGGAGTCCTTTACTTTCCCTCAAGCTAGTTATTATAAGATCATTACAAAAATATCAGTAAACCCCCCAAAACTGGACTTTCAACATTACTAAATGACTGTAAGAATTTAGTCTGAAGAAATCATCATCTTAAATGGCCAAGAGTTCAAACTGTTCCTTCCGGGGTCCAAGAATAACCAAAGATGTGCAGTCAGCTATGCCCTCAGCTGGGTTCACCCATGCCTTCTGTTTGGTGGGAGAGCTGAACTTCTCCTTACTTTCCTACTTCCTAGTCACATGCTCCAACCACCTTTCATCCCAGCCACTTTCACCACATTACAAGAGCGTGCTGAACTCTAAAACTGAAGATCTTCCCGTGCACGTGAGATTATCAGATCAGGAGAAAGAGAACTACATTATTATCCACACCTCGGCCTTCATTCTAGTCCCAACCTGCTGAAAGAGGAATAAAGGAAGCCATGTTCCCACTCAACTTTGGCTATCACACTTGGGACCCTCTGCTTTTCATAACCACTTGAGCTCCTGGGGTTCTAGTTTTTGCTTTCAAAGAGGAAAGCAGGAGAAGGAAATATCCAACCCAAAATAGCTGATATCACTGTGAAATAGTGCTCTATAGGAATAAAATAGTTTGAGGATTCTTTAAAAATATCCATTAGGTTCTTACAAAGATGATGTCAAACAATCCTTGGACATATTATTTCGTAGATATGCTGTAGACTAAAACATTTCCCCCTTAAACACTGTACTGGTTACCCTTCCTCAAATTGGGTTCAGAGAATGGTGTTTTTTCTCCTGTAAGCATTATTAGTTTCTCTCTCAAGTCATGCTTACAATAGTCAAGTCAGAAAAAAAAAAAAAATCATCACAGGTTCAACTTCCTGAGTTGACTTCATGAACTAGTAATATGTCATTGGCTCATCACTAAGTCATAACCAAAATGAACAGTGAGCTTCACTTTCCACAGTTTCCTGAGACAGCACACAGCACATCGACAGTGATTTTCAATTCCATAGGATGTGACTTAAGTTCAGACCAGTGGTATTCAACTTCCGCAGAGCCTTTTGTATTAAAAACAATGAATTTCCTTACACATCTAAGTGTTCAGACATGAATAAGCTGACAAAGTATATTTGTACCTTACAGTTGTTATGGGCTAAATGGTATTCTCCCAAAATTCATACGTTGAAGCCCTAACCCCCAGTTATTCAGAATGGAGATGGAGTCTTTAAAGAGGTGATTAAGTTAATATGAGGCCTTTAAGGTGGGCACTCATCTAATATGACTGCTGTTCTTATAAAAAGAGGCAATTAAGATACAGACAGAGAGAGACAGCAGACACCGTGCACAGAGGGATGAGCATGTGGAGAGGCAGCAAGAGGACGGCCAAGGAGAGAGGCCTCAGGGGAAACCAACCCCGCTGGCACCTTGATCTTGGACTTCCAGCCTCGAGAAGTGTGAGAAAATAAATGTCTGTTGTTTTAGCCACCCAATCTGTGGTCTTTCGTTATGACAGCTGGAACAAACTAATACACTAGTCATCTCGTGTACGTAAGAAGAATGTTTGGAAATTTTCAGATTCCATCAATCAAATTCAATGGGATGGCTGGACCACACTGATTTTATCTTGCCAGATTGTTTCATGTTGATCCTTAAGGGAACACAGACCTTCCAACTAAGTGCCTTCCAACTAAGTGGCCTGGAAATATCGAAAAGATTTGTTAACTGGACTTCTCAAGGAAAGTGGAGGCCGGAAGCTAGTTTACCCCCTCAACTCAAATTAAAATTGAAATGAGAGAAATTGATCCCCGAGCACTTCATTCCTCTTTCCCCTTTGTCTCTCTTCCTTTCTTCCTCCATGATCTTATCTGTATAAGGAATGTTATAAACCCTATCATAAGCTATCATAAGAATGGGTGAATTAGTATACTTGCATGCTTCTCAAATGACAGAGGATAATAAAATACAGTGGGCTGGGCTTCAAGAGGAGAGGGAGGAGGTAAAGGAGGAAGAAGAGAGTTAATATTTACAGAGATCTTACTACGTGCCAAATACTGTCCTGGGTCCTCTACATGGATCGTCTGTCTCATTAAAATCTCATAATAATCCTGTGGAGTGGGTGGTATTATTAATTTTTCTTTACAAATGCATTTACTAGTATTCAGAAAGTAAACATGAATATTTACTACTATTCATAATTTGCTGCCCAGTTCACACTGCTAGCAAACAAAAAATCTGGGGGTAAGGAGACTCACAGACCCAAGTTCTAAACGACCATGGTCTGTCCAAAGTTTGATTTTTCTTATTCTAGCTAATAAAGTCATGCTAATTTTGCATAGTAATTTGATACTTGTGTAAATATACAACAGAAAGAGAAGTTATTAATGTATGTGAGTATGTGTAGCCTTTTTCTTTTTCAATTGGATAGGCAAATAACAGCTGGCAGAAGAAAAGGACTTTTTAAAAAAACCAGGAAGGCAGAGGAAAAGAGTATCCGTCCACTGCGGTGAAGCACTGCGTCGGCAAGTATCAGATGGTACAGAATTTTGAGGGACTGAAGATGAAAAACAAAGAGAGACAAGAGTTTCAGGGAGCAGTTGCTCCGCGTGGAGGATATTAACAGTGGCAGAAATGGCAGAAATAAATTTGAGTTTTTTTCCTGTACATTGAGAATCTACTCTCTCTACCTACCCCTCTCCCCGATATTACCCCTCTCCCGGATATTTTCTTGATAAGTAAAGTGAAATACTTGAATTACTTTAAGTTCTTTTTTTATTTCAGCTGATAATGAGAAAATATTGGCCACAAGGTTCCCAGTTACGCTTGGGTAATATTTTCCACATTATTTTCTAGGCTTGACATTCGAAAGCCAAGTTGGAGTCCGTTGCTATGCTTTGTTTTCCATTTGTTACCCTATACCTGACCAAGAGTATGTTTTGACTCACAAGCTTTACCAGCACAAGATTATTGGATGAATGAAGGAAAGGAGCAGAAGTGGATGAATTCAAAGCATGCTGCTCCTCAGAAACATCCGAACATTGGAAGGACAGTCTATCAATCAGCAGAGCTTCGGTTACGCTTTGCAGCAAATGGCACCAAATTTTCAGTGCCCAACAAAACCTTAATCTTTACTCACAAGGTCTGATGGATTCTGATGGTGGTTGACTCTCCTACAGGAAGTGGCACAGAATCTAGATTTCTTCAATCCGTGGCCCACGCGTTACAGCACAAGCCTTCAGGGTCCATCAAGCCAGGGGGAGAAAACATGGCGAGTCACACACTGGTTCTGCCACCCAACTTCCAAGGGGCTGAAGGTAGTCTTCCTGCTTCTGAAAAGGGGAAGGAAACTGGAATTATTGTTGGAAACTAGTCATGTCTACCACAAACGTGGCAGAGACCGCAGAGAGATTCGTTTTTCAATTAGAAGGAAAATATGCTGAATAGGACTCAATGTGTCACGCGCTGTAACAGATGTGTGTGATAGAACGTAAGTTCACTTAACAAGGAGTCTAAACCCTTCCTCGCAATGCTGCAAGCAAATGTTATTCTCCACACGCACCCAAAGTGGCAGTGACGTCAAACACTCTTGGACTCGCTCGAGGCCCTGACAGATCTACCTACCAGGTCCCTCGGGTGTGGAGTAGCTGCTTCGGGACTTGACATCAAGCCAGTTCTGAAGCTGATTCAATAGCCTGATTTCTACTTTAAGCTTGAGAAAATCACAGAACATGCCAGGACATGGCCCAGAGACAAAGGGAGTTTTGAGTCACAGTTGGAGCTTGCCACTGGAAAGGTAGAGGCATGTAAGGTCCTAGAAGCTGAGAAATGCTGCTGCCTGCGGGAGCTGATAAACTCTTATTCAGGCTCATCCGTGGACTCGAAGCACAAAACCTGACTCACTCTGTGAGAGCAGATAAATTAGGTTTCAGGGAGTGGGAGCAGGTAAAACACAGGGGCACAGCTGCCCACATGGAGAATACTGGGAGTGACCAGAGGTGGGGAGAGAGGATCTTTTTTTATCTTTATGGTGAAATAGGATTGTGTTTCTCCATTTGCTGTTTCCTTGAGATACTGGGGAAGCATCCTGATTACTTTTCTTTGCTCTTTTAGACTTGATTTGACTTTTTTTTTTAATTTATCTTATTGAAGTATAGTTGATTTACAATGTTGTGTTAATTTCTGCTGTACAGCAAAGTGATTCAGTTACACATATACATATATTCTTTTTCATATTTTTTTCCATCAAGGTTTATTATACGATATTGATTATAGTTCCCTGTGTTATACAGTAGGACCTTGTTGTTTATCTGATTTTGATTGACCAAGCAGACACTGAGCCATGGGGGGCCATGGGGGGCCCTGGGGCCCTGGTATAGCTGGCGGTGCACACACTTTCTTGTCTTTAAGGAATTATCAGCATGTACAATTACCACCTTCACAAGACATATTGTATTAGTCAGCTCAAGCTACCATCAGAATTCCATAGACTGGGCAGTTCAAACAACAAACACTTATTTCTCACAGTTCTGAGGTTGAAAGTCGAAGATCTGGGTGCCAGCAAGTTTGGGTCCTGGTGAGCGTCCCTTCCTGGCCTGAAGGGCCAACTCCTCGTTGTGTCCTCACATGGTGGAGAGCGAGAAGACAAGCTCTGCGGCCTCTTCTTACTTACAAGGACACGAATCCCATCGCCCCCGTGGCCTCATCTAAACCTAATCACCTCCCAAAGCCCGAGTCTTCAAAGACATCACATGAGGAGGTGGGGCTTCAACATCTGAACTTGGGAGGCACACAGTTCAGTCCACGGCACATGTCGTGTTCATCCCATGGCTTCGGGGATGCCCAGCCCGCTGGTGGCACCACGGTGAAGCATAGTCTGGTCTTTCTCCACACCGGGAGACTTTTAACCCTATACGCTTAGGTGTCATTTTCATAAAATGTCTATATTCACCTAAAACTTGCTCCATTTAAAAGTGAAAGCCTGTTTTGCTTTTGCTCTTGTTTTCTACAAGTTAATCTAATTCTTCAGTTCTTTAAATTCTTGTAATGGAATCAAATGCCCACCTAAAAATGTTTTTATCCCTCGAACAAATACGTATCATACAAGGCTTTGTGCCATGTGTTCTTCTGGATTCTGAGGACTCAAGACTTCCTGAGAATAACGGCCCTGTCCTTGTGGGGCTCTCATTCCAGCAGACAGAATGGCTGAAAAGCTGGCAAA
Organism: Balaenoptera musculus; assembly: GCF_009873245.2. NCBI lineage: Eukaryota > Metazoa > Chordata > Mammalia > Artiodactyla > Balaenopteridae > Balaenoptera > Balaenoptera musculus. The sequence continues at coordinate 5,159,918 of NC_045796.1, forward strand.
GACAGGAGTGATCTACGTACAGACTGTGATAGGTGACCAGGGAAAGTTAAAGATCGATGCTCCTCACATATGTAAGGCAAAAAAGGCCCCTCAGCAGAGGGGGCATTTCACATACGACCAGAAGGGCTGAGAGCTGGGAGAGGAGCATCCTAGGCGGAGCTAGCAAGTTCAAGGCCCTGAGGTCAGGAGAGACTAGCGTGGGCCAGCAGCAGAGAGCGGGGGGCCGATGTCATAGTGTTGCTAAGGAATTCGGGGGTCTTCCTCCAAACGCCTTGATAGAGGGAGCATTTCAAGAAAACTAAACCGAATACACAACCTCAAAGAGGTAACTTTCTTGCAGTTAAAGTATTTTAGTGTGTATTTATAGAACATGTTGGAAAAGAGGGAAATTTACATGATAACCCCTTTCAAATACGCAAAGAGTGGAGAAACTGGTGCCTGGCTCAACGCACAGGTGTTGGATTGTGGGGTAATGAACACCGAGTAATCGACAGCAAGTTACCAAAGGTGCCGTCCATCTCATCTCCTGTGATCGGTGGTCTTGATCTCTAGCCTAAACGTGCCTTGCTCTGTTTGTTTGCATGAGTCACTGAACCTCTGGAATATACTTTTAGAAATATGCAAAATGAAAGTAAATTTTTACCCAGGAGCACGTTGGTTTTTTTCCTTCAATCAATTATTTATGTAACAAATATTTATGCAGCACGTACCATGTGCCAAGCCCTAGACTTGGCACATGGTATTACCCTCGGGATGTAACAGTGAACAGAACACGTAACAGTCTGACAGTCAAGTTCACAGTCTGTAAGGAGAGACTCCACTCAAAGAAACAGAAGTAAATGATGGCACACAGACGTAGAAAACAAACTTATGGTTACCGCGGAGGGGGGGAAGGGGGGGATAAATTGGGAGATTGGAATTGACGTATACATACTACTATATATAACAGATAACTGACAAGGACCTACTGCATAGCACAGGGAATTCTACTCAGTACACTGTAACAACCTATATGGGAAAAGAATCTAAAAAAGAGTGGCTATATGTATATGTATACGTATAACTGATTCACTTTGCTGTACACCTGAAACTAACACAAAATTGAAAATCAACTTTACTCCAATAAAAATTTTAAAACAATTAAAAAAAAAAAGAAGTAAATGACTGCAGGAAACTGACAAAAACAAGGAGTGTCACTGCGGGGAGAGACCCTCAGCTTGAAAGAGCAGAGAGGTGTTGTCTAAAGAGCCGACGTCTTTACTGACCTAATGGAGGGGGGACAAGGGGGAAACTAGGAAAAGAGAAGAGAGTAACTTAGGCAGGAAAAAGCCAAGTCAGCCCCGGAATTCATGTAGAAGGAGCTTAGAGGTGGCAAATGCCCCGGGATCTCACTCCCCATCTGTTAGGGGCTGAATTTTCCCCCTCCCCACCCCCCAGACTCATATGCTGGAGTTCTAGACCCCAGAATGTGGCCATATTTGGAGACAGGGCCTCGAAAGGGTGATTAAGTTAAATGAGGCCATTAGGATGGGCCCCAGTCCCATGTGGCCGTGTCCCGCTAGGAGGGAACTGGGCACAGAGGGAAGCCTCTCTGAGGACACAGGGAGAGGGCGGCCGTCCACAAGCTGAGGGGAGAAGCCGCAGAAGGAACCCACCCTGCCGACACCTGCTGACACGTTGATCTCAGACCTCTGGCCTCCAGAGCTGTGAGGAATCAGGTGGCTGTTGTCTAAGCCCCCCAGTTTGCGGTACTTCGTTACAACAGTCCTAGCAAGCAAACACTCCCTCTAATTCTGTTTTTCAGAAAAGCTCAAAGGAACGGCCTCCACTTCCTTGTCTCATGTTCTTTCCTCAACTCACTCCAAGCATCGTCCAGCCCGCACTTCTCTGCACACTTCAGCATCATCTGACAAGGCCGTCATCTTTTTCTTCACGTGCGTTTCCCCCAGCTTCCATTTTCTCCCCTTTCCTGGTCTTGCCCCTGCCTTCCTGGCCTTGATTTCTCCTGGGTCTTCCCATTCTTCAGATCTTCCTTGGGGGGGGGGGTGTCCCTGAAGCTCAGCCCCCCGCACTCCTCTGCTCCCCTTTCACTCCCACCCTGTGGTAGGTGGGAGTCACTGAATGTTACTGTTAGAACACAGGGAGCCCATAAAGGATTTTAAGGACTGGACAGAGACGATCCAATGCACATTGTAAAGAGACCACTACTCATGTAGCACATAAAATAAAAGTCAATGTTGGGGTGGACTTCGAGGACCACAGTAAGAGTTAGACACACGTGGTGGCAACGAGGATGGATGGAAGATGAAAGTGACATCCACATGAGGGTTGTTTAATGTATTTAGAAGCTGAAATCCTCAAGACTCAAGAGGAAGGGAGGAAGGGAAAGATGTCTTAATTGTGAGGTTTCTGGGGACCAGATAGATAATGGTTCCTTTTACCAAAACAGAAAATCCAGGAGGAAGAAGGAGTCTGGGGGCAGAGCACAGGTTCAGTCTGGAATGTGATGAACTACCCTTAAGATATGGGAGTGGAAATGTCACGTGGGCCATTAGACGACATGCATCTGGAATTCATAGAAACTGCTGATTCAGAAATTTAAATTTAAGGGTCACCACCATACAAACGGTGGTTCGAGTTGGCAACAGTCATGAGCAGGGATAAGATCTCCCTGCAAGAGTGGAGCACGAGGGAAAGGAGACCTCAGAGAAAAACCTGTGAGGCAGCATGAGACGCAGAAGTTGGGTAGAGGAGGATGAGCTAGGAAAACAGACTGAAAAGAGCCAGAGGCATGGGGGAAGTATTATAGAAGCATCTGGTGTCAAGGGAGCCAATGGGAAGACCGAAAGGACAAGACCGGTCCCATCAAATGCTGCTAAGAGAATGCTATAACTGGGCAAAGGACTCGAATAGACGCTTCTCCAAAGAAGATGTACAAGTAACCATCAAGCACATGAAAAGATGCTCAATATCATAACCATTAAGGAAATGCAAATAAAAGCCACAATGAGATACCACCTCCCACCCATTAGGATGGCTACTATATATATGTGTAGTATATATAAAACAGAAAATAAAAAGTGTTGGCAAAGATGTAGAGAAATTGGAACCCTTCCGCACTGTCAGCAGGAATGTAAAAAGGTGACGCCTCTATAGAGATTCCTCAACAAATGAAAAATAAAATGACCATACGATCCAACAATTCTACTTCTGAGCAGAAACCCCAAAGAATTAAAAGTAGTGTCCTGAAAAGGTGTTTGTGCATCATATTCATAGAAGCAGTATTTGCAATAGCAAAAGGGTGGACGCAGTCCAAGCATGCATCAGAGGATGAATGGATACATGAAGTATGGTCTATACACACTATGGAATATTAACCAGCCTTGAAGAGGAAGGAAATTCTAACACATGCTGCAAGGTGGTGAACTTTGAGGACACAATGTTAAACAAAATAAGCTGGGCCACAAAAAGGCAAAGACTGTAAGATTCCATTTATATGAGGGACCTTGGGTAGTCAAATTCTGAGAGACACAAAGCAGGATGGCGGTTGCCAGGGGCTGGAGGGAGGCAGAAATGGGTACAGTACAGAGTTTCACTAAACTGGGAGAAGCAGATTGAGCTGGAGAGAGGGACGTGTATACTATTGATGTTGCAATGACACCGTGTCATCGAGTGGTCATGATGAAGTGGGGGAGGGGTCACTGGAACTATGACGGTCAAAATGCCAGGGTCCAGGCCATCGAGTGTACCCTGGGAGCACCCAGGTATATGACAGAACCAGGGTGGAGAAGAAGACAGCAAACCAAGTGACAGAGTCTTCATTTGTCAAGAAAAAGAAGGGATGCTTTTTAAAGCTTTATCCATCACATTTGCTGTTCCATCACACACACACAGGGAGAATGAACACCCTGTGAAAATGAGGGCAGAGATCGGGGTGAGGCTTCCACAAACCCAGGTACACCAGGGATGCCACCAACCACCGAACCTGAGAGGCCTGAAGAGGGTCTTCCTCACAGAAGGAACCAACCCTGCAGAACTTGGTCTCTGACTTCTAGCCTCCAAAACTGAGACAATACATATTTCTGGTGTTTTTAGCCATCCAGTTTGTAGGACTTTGTTGCAGCAGCCCTACAAACTAATTCTTTGCTTTCATGTATTTCCATCCTAATTTATAAAAGCCATTTTTGGAAGGATGCCCTGGACCCAGGTTTCCTGTCTGGTCGGGTGGGCTTGCTGAGTCCAAGGAAGAGAAAGGCCTTGAGAAGCTTCTGTCTTCCAGGTAGGTCATTGCAGGTAAGGGACTCCAAAATAAGTAATGGCTATCATTTATTTGTTTCTTATCACCACTGTCAGGTTTACATACATCATCTTATACAGCCCTCACAACCCCATGCAAAGTTAGCATTATTTTCCAAATAAGGAAACCAGGGCCCAGAGTCATGATGGATTTTTCCCAAGATCAGACAAGCATCAGAGCTGGAATTTAAATCCAGGTCTGTCTGACTCCACCGTCCAATCTTAAGTGCAGCCTGAGTCCCCCAGAGGCTGGCTGCCCGCACCTTCTCCAGAGGGGACGCCCATTCCGCCACGGGGACACTGAAATGAGGTCTTCTTTCCTCTCTGTTGCTGCTTCTCCACCGTTGCTTCTTCCCCCTCTTGTTAAAACTCCTGGACTTTGGGTTAGTTGTCTCCTTCTTCCCTTGACCTGTCATCTTCCTCTGACAACCGTTCCAAACTCCCTGGAGGAGTGTGCAAGGCCACAGTGACGTGGCCCCTGCCGGACCCTGCAGTCTCTTTTCTCTTTATTGCAACCAGCCCCTTTCCTTCTCTGTTCCCCCTACGTGCCCTGCTTTCTCCAGCCTCCTGGCCTTTGCACACACTGAGCCCTCCTCCCTGCCCCATTTTCTCTCGACGTGGCTGGAAGAAATCCCCTCTGCTCTTCCCACAGCGGCTGGATGCCCTCCTGACAGAGCCCCTGCCACGTCTCCCTTGTCTTCTCATCCACTCGTGTTCAAACGTCTGTGTCAATCACCTGGCTCAGGCTTTGAGGTGGGGCAGTCGAGGAGACGCAGTTCCTGACCCATGGAGCTCGCCTTCTGGTGAGAGAAGTGGGCAGAAGCTCACAGGGCCCACCCCAGAGCGGGGGGTCAATACATGCGCACTCAGGTCAATGAATTCCGCTTTTGGTGTGCTACTTGACTTTATGAAGAAAACCTAGATTCCTTTCTAAAGCTGGTTGTCTCAAGTTTGGAAGCTATTGTCAGGGAATTATTCATTATGAGAAGTATTCAAAGGCCACATCTAACTTTCAGGTGTGCCATGAAATGGGCTTGAATCACGTGTGTGCTGTGTGCAAGCTTTTCCTCTAGATTCTGTACAAAGGCAGCAGGTAGGTGGTGGGCCCAGCGTTACCAAATTCGGGGCAGGAGCCCAAAGCTTTGAAAGCCCAGAGGGACAGGTCAAGTCCACAACTGAGTGAAGGGCGTCAGCTGGGGGCAGGGGACAGCGTGTGGGGAAGTCAGCCCCATTGAAGGCCAGCCCACTCACTTCCACGAGGAAAACTCAGGCCGGCAGGGCAGAGGGACCCATACTTCAGAGAAGCCAGAAATCTGCATTTTAAAATGATATCTTCAGACACTTTGTTTAGTGCTGACAGCAAGTCCCTGCCTGTTAGAATAGAATTCGGCCCGAATTTGGCCCACAGCTATCAGCTCACCTTCACTGTCAGATCATCACCGCCTCTTCCCCTTTGTTTTGTCTGAAGACCTGCCCTTGCCTCCGCCTTCCGCCTTCCGGGGATGCTCCATGGCAGACTGTCGTTCAGTTCCTTCCCAACATCTGAGTCCTTGCAAACACCCCAAGGAGAGAGAGACCGGGGCTGGACTTCACTGGAGTCCAGCAGTGATGCCAGGTGAGAGGTTTCCTCAGGCCACACACCTGCACCAGGGCTTCCGCACAGGGAGTGGCCTCGGGGAGGGGGGGGGAGGAGAGGGGGGTCGGGGGAGGGGCAGAGGGGCGGGGGAGGGGAGGGGAGGGGGAGAGGGAGGGGGGAGAAGGGGCCGCCGCTGTGCGGGGTCTGCGTTTCCACGGAGGTGACCACCGCCGAGCAGCAACAAGGTAAATGAGGTTGACAACGTGTGAAGTGGAAAGTGTCTCCAGCAGAAGAGAGCCACAGTGCACTTTAGTTTTGATTTAAATTAATGGGGACTCAAGGAGAGAAAACCCTTCCCGTGTTCCAAGAACAGTGGCACGGTTGCGGGTGTGCGCCCGCCGCGCCGGCGTCTGCCCGGGTGTGATAGATCCACTTCTGTGCACCGCCTGTTTATTCGCGGACGCCGCTGAAATATTTAGACACATAAATACTTCAATTATAGGGATGTCATCCGGCTACCAAGCTTTGGGTTCCACTCTAAGAAACTCATTTTTCCCTTTTCCATTCTTGGCGGTCACGGCCTGGAGCAGCGCAGGAGGCTGAGACGATCCCGGCAGCGAAGGCGCAGCGATGGGACGGCTGAGCGGGCTGGCGGGTGAGGGTGGGCCCGTGGAACTCAGCAAATGGTTCTCTGAAATGTCTTACTGTGAACAGCACACACACAGAGAGGGGGAAAGCCCCAGACAACAATCAAGGGAAGGACTGCTTCCAAGGGAAACCAACCACAGCTTCTTGGGAACAAGTGCAGCCAGGCCCTGGGGGGTCGGTACCCTGACCTGGGTGGGATGAGGGGAAGGCATTCCGAGGAAGGGGCGGGTGGTTGATGGTCCAGCTCTTCCGTGGGCCTCTCGTCGCTCACACAGGTACCCTGTGTTCGGTGACCTGCCTACAACCCTAGAAGAACAGATGCAGAAGTGGAAGACACCTGCTCAGGAGAAATCAAGCTGCCTGTTCCCTCTGCATATTTATTACCCCAAAACATCAGACTCACATAATACCCAACGCTAACAACCTGAAGTGGGGTCTTGGGCAGGGAGATAGGCAGGGGAATCTGGACATTAAATCATGATCCAACAAGAAGTCCTGATGGAAAAGAAAGCAAACGGATTCGAGGAAGAGAGGGGCGCCTCTCGAGCTGTTTGGGGTGCTGAGACAGCTGTCAGGAGAGAGCTGATGGACGTCGCCTTCAGAATCCCGAGGACTGAAGAGGCAGATAAGGAGCTGCTAGGAGAATTAACATCCTTAAATAAAAGACAAAGTGGGAAGACGATACGTGAAACTGGTGTGGTCTCAGAAACAGACGCTGCACCGGCATCGTATGAGCCAATCTGCAGGTTTGCTTTGAAGCAGGCAAATGACAACTTTTTTAAAAGGTAGTAAATTAAAACTCACTGCAGATCTATGTGAACGCCGGGAACAGTGCCTCTGTGCATAGGAGATGGAGACTGCGCCTCTTGCTCTCCCCGGGGCAGCTGCAGCAGTGAGCTGGGTAGGGTACCTCCTCCCTGGGTACCCTCCTCCCCCGTAGGGACAGCTTGCATCCGGTTAGCTGAGTAGCTCCAGCACTGCCTCCTCCGTAGGGCCAACTCTCTCTGAATTGCAAAACGAGTGTCTATTGCCTTTTCATGTCTAGTGTTTAGTTTCCCAGCCAGATTGCAAGTTCTTTAAGACAGAGGAGAATCCCACACCTCCTAACGCCCTCCACCTCCTTGCTTGGCAGTCACTCTGTGCGCAGAGGGCTTTGTAATGGCCTCGGTCATGCAACCACCCCAATCCCTTTCCAGTCCTGGTAGTTAAGAAATAGCCATTTCAATGTCTGTGAGTTATCAGGAAAACTAGTATTTTCAGTCAGTAAGAAGAATGCATATGTACATGTGTTGGAAAGGGAGAAGTATTCTGAGAACTGGATATTAATAACAAGTAACTGTCCTCTGGCCAGGCTTCCCAAGGCCACCCCAAGCAGGGTCTACAAGGAGATAAAGTGACATCCCTTGGCCCCTGGCCCATCTGTACCACTCGGCAGCCAGGACGATGTCCCACCCTGCTCCCCCTCTAGAGGATGCACCTGTTCATGCCAAGGACACTGCTTCTCGCTGCTTCTGGAGCAGACCCCTTCCGTGCCCTGTGAGGGAGCCCCACGGGCTGAACTGCTGACGAGGACGAGGCTGAGGATGAGGACGAGAGTGGGCTGCCAGGCCTGCAGGTGCCCCTCCGTAACCGGGAGCCACCTGGGAGAAGGCCTCCCTCCTGTTTGGTGGGTCAGCCCTCGGGATGGGTCTATGCAGAGCCGTGGGTCTCCCCCAGCCCGCGGAGATTTCAGGGGGCAGTTCTTTGCTGTCTCAGTTTTGTCCTGGGCGCCCCTCTGTGTGAGCCACAGGAGTGGGCAGAGGAGAAGACGGGGAACACCCATGGGTCCTCCAGATGAGTCTGAACCTTTGAGTAAACAACATTTGGGTTCAACAAGAGACCCTGGGGCTTCCCTGGTGGCGCAGTGGTTGAGAGTCTGCTTGCCAATGCAGGGGACACGGGTTCGAGCCCTGGTCTGGGAAGATCCCACATGCCGCGGAGCAGCTGGGCCCGTGCGCCACAACTACTGAGCCTGCGCGTCTGGAGCCTGTGCTCCGCAACAAGAGAGGCCGCGACAGTGAGAGGCCCGCGCACCGCGATGAAGAGTGGCCCCCGCTCGCCGCAACTGGAGAAAGCCCTCGCACAGAAACGAAGACCCAACACAGCCAAAAATAAATAAATAAATAAATAAATAATAATAAAAAAAAAAAACCCTGGATGACGAGCAGCAAGATAACATGCAGTCGGGCAAGATGGCGCCTCCCGAGAACGCTCCGAGAGACGCCTCGGTGATGGCACAGATCCTGAAGGATATGGGAATTACGGAGTACGAACAAAGGGTTAAAAATCAAATGTTGGAACTTGCTTTCCCATATATGACTTCAATTCTGCATGATGCAAACATTTATTCAAGCCATGCTAAGAAACCTAATGTTGATGCAGATCATGTGAGACTGGCAATCCAGTGTCGGGCTGACCAGTCTTTTACCTCTCCTCCCCCTAGAGATGTTTTACTGGATATTGCAAGGCAGAAAAATCAAACCCCTTTACCACTGATTAAGCCATGTGCAGGACCCAGACTGCCACCTGACAGATATTGCTTAACAGCTCCGAACTACAGGCTAAAGTCCTTAATTAAAAAGGGACCTAACCAAAGAAGACTGGTTCCACGGTTAAGTGTTGGTGCTGTTAGTAGCAGACCTACCACTCCTACTATCGTTCCTGCAACAACTGCAGTTCAAAATGTTCTGCTTATTCCTTCAATGATTGGGCCCCAAAATATTCTTATTACCACCAACATGGTTTTATCACAGAGCACGGCCAATGAACCAAACCCACTGAAGAGAAAACACGGAGATGATGATGAAACAGATGCTATGTAAGGAATATACTGTAGTCTCTACGCATTTCAAACGTGTAGTTCGTTTTGAGCCCAGGATACCAAACTAGAACATTCTTGATCGAAAACTTAAATGTAGCTGCAATTTCACCTTAAACTGTTACATTTCTTAAGGGTACCAATGTATTTTCACTAGGCTTCAACTATAAAAAGTTAAGTGCTTGTGTTTTAATGGTTTCCTTAATGTTGAGTCCTGCTACGGTAATTCTATATTTGGAAGCAGTTTTCTGCAATGTATCTGACAGCAGCACTTAAGTTTCAGTTTCTACAGCTTGATCAGTGGACTAATCTTTAACAGCATGATTTCTAATCTATACTTAAATACTTCTTTTGTAAGATAAAAGAGTCACTTTTATTGTCACTAACTTTTTTGACCAGATCTCTCAATTTAGCAAATATTTTTGGAGAGGATGTATTCAGAGGGATTCTAAATCCATTTGGAATATATCTACGCTGTTTCTTGCTGTTCCCTAACCTCCCACCTCCTCAGCCCCCGTTTCTAGATCCCATTCATTTTCTGCCCCACGCCCTCTCCACAGGCTTAGGTTTCTTCCTATTGCTCTTAAATTTAAAAGGCCAAAACTAGAACTTTAGGAATATAATTCCTGATAATACAGCTCAGTGTCATTTTCATATTTTTAAAACCTGCTTTACATGCCTGATGGTTTATGATTCACTTTAACCGGAAGGTTTGCATTTGCTGTTTTTGTCTCCACGCCAGAGCCGTTGTGTTTTATCCCTTGCCTTTTATGCCCAAAGAGCATTACTCTGCTTTTGGCAGGTAGTTTGGGGTCAGTTACATTCAGTTTCAGTCTTACATTCCAAGTTGATAACTCCACCATATTTCACATTTGGAAATTTAAGACAAACGATGCTATAGCTTAAAATCTGCCTTGATAAGTACACTTACACTGGACCTAGGCAAAACCACTGAAGTGCAAGTGTTTTCTTCCTTTTCACCATACGTACATAGGCTTTGATCACTACTGCTTAAACCCCGCTATTGGTATAGTTCAGATTTTTCCAGCTTCTTGCTGACGATGTCACACATAAGATGGGATCAAACCTGAAAGCTTTCTAATGGTTTTTCTTCCTCTGGAAGGCCAACACAAACAAATCAGTGTGATGTGACTTGCGTTTAGGTGCACTCTGCATAGGCTTCCCAGTAATGTTGCTAAACACCTTTCCCTATTTTCCATTTAGACACATCTAAACATCTTATTGGGAAAGACTTCAAAGCTTTCAAAAATGTAAACAGGCTGGTGTTGGTTTTGTTTAAGTAAGTTTGACATATTCAACATAGGAATACTTTTGCAGAATTTCTAAAATAAATTTTTATATCGTAATTTAGAACTAAGAGCCAAGGATCCTCAAAACTTAAAACACATGTAATTTTCATCTTAGGATGGTGCTTGATACATCAAAGAGAAATTGTCCAGTAACAGGGAAGAAACGTCTCATCAAAACTGTGACTCAGTGTTCTTGGATATTAGGAAAAGGTGATACCAAACTTATAAAAATAGATCTGATCATCGTAGGAGAGAAATGTTCATTATATAGCGTAGGACGTCATTACTTGAATGTTCTCAGGGAGGCATGTCCAAAGGCTTAGGTTCCAGTTCTGGCTCCATCGCTAAGCAACTGTGACCTTACTTCACCCATGAGCCTTGCTCTCCTCACTAGTAATAGGAAAATAACACCAACCCTGCCTACCTCACAGGGATGTTGTGAGGGTTTAATTGGTGTATGTGAAAGTTCTTTCAAAATTGTAAAAATACCATATAACTCTAAGGAATTGTTAATGTATTTGTTCCAAGATTATTAATAAAAAATTGAACTTATTAAAAAAAAAAGAGAGAGAGAGAGAGAGACCCACCTGGGAGTTCCCAGGCAGTCTAGTGGTTAGGACTTGGCCCTTTCACTGCCGTGGCCCGGGTTCAATCCCTGGTCAGGGAACTAAGATCCCACAAGCTGAGCAACTCAGCCAAAAAAAAAAATGAGACCCACCCACCCCGTGGCTTTCGTGTGACTCGTAAGAGTTTATGAGGCCTGTCACACACGCATTACCTCACTCAGTTCTCACGGGGTCCAGGGAAACCTGTGGCCCTAGTCTATCTACTTTGACAAATGAGCAAACGGGAGAACCAGAGAAGTTAAGTGACCTGCCCAAGCTTGCACAGATTTAAGTGGTGAGATGAAGATGTAAGTCCAGGTCTGATTCCAGATCAGGTGCTTTTCATACCTCAAATTTTTACTTCATTTTGATCTCTGATAGGGAGAGGTGAAATTGGTGCAAACTTGTTTCCACAATGAGCAACAGAGAAGTCATCCAGTGTGGTTACCATGTCTCTTTTCTGTCTTTCCACAGCGGTATAACCACAATGGTGATCGGTTCTCCAGAACCAGATGGATTCCTAAAAAGCAGAGGCTTGTAACTCAAGAATCCACATGGTGCTGAGGCCGCGTCGTAGGATGGGCCCGAGATCGGTGCGCCATCCTCATGCCGCCCAGGGATGATGTGCTGGGCTGGCTCACGGCCCAACAGGGTGCAGCCTCTGCTCGTGAGGCTGAGAAGAGGGCGCCCTTCCCCCGCTCCCCCTTCCCCACTTTCCTCTCACGGGCCAACTTACCCAAAGCATGTGAGGGTTTCATGTCAAAATAGCATCCATCCAGCCAAGGTCTGGCCTCTGGAGTGACCCTAAGGGACTTTTGTGGAGGACATTGCTGAACCCAGATGTTAATTTCAAAGCTCCCTCAAATGTACAGAATGGAACAGGCAGTCTTCAAACCTTGAAAACACCACCATTATGAAGCAGAGTTGAGATCCCAGCCAGGATCTTTCCATTACGTCTCCTACTCTTTCTTGAGGCCAAAAGCCCAGACCCCCCGAGTGAAGGTCAAGGTCACTTGTACCTGGCTTCTTCCCTGTCATCACCTGCAGGCCCATATGAAATTTAATCAGAAAAGACAACATCCTTGCCTGGTGAGAGCTGGCCAGAATGAAAGCAGGAGGCCGACAGAGCAGACCTGGCAGGGACCCTGCAGGTGAGCACAGTGGGGTCATCCAAACTCATCTCCCAGAGCCCGCGCCAGTGACGGGCGGTGCCCACACCATTGACAGCCCAACACCCGGAGGCCTGGGCCCCCTACCAGCGCACTCCAGCAAAAAGATGTTTGTTTTGCAACCAAAAAAAAAAGAAAAGAAAAGAAAAGAAAACACCTTCTAAAGGGTAAGCTCAAGGTCTGGAGTCTCACTGGCAAAGCTCCCGTTTTAAAAATAGGTACATTTGGGGCTTCCCTGGTGGCACAGTGGTTGAGAATCTGCCTGCCAATGCAGGGGACACGGGTTCGAGCCCTGGTCTGGGAGGATCCCACATGCCGCGGAGCAACTAAGCCCGTGCGCCACAACTACTGAGCCTGCGCGTCTGGAGCCTGTGCTCCGCAACAAGAGAGGCCACGACAGTGGGAGGCCCGCGCACCGCGCTGAAGAGTGGCCCCCACTTGCCGCAACTAGAGAAAGCCCTCGCACAGAAACGAAGACCCAACACAGCCAAAAATAAATAAATAAATAAATAAATAAAATTAAAAAAAAAAAATAGGTACATTTGAAGTGCTTGCATGATGTAGCCCATTAAATGATGGCCTTCAGTCACACCACTTTTAAATGAATCTCCCTGTGTCCAGTGCTGTTGAGGTCAAACACACTGATTGAAATCCTGCCTATAGCCGCGATTGCTAAGACCTTAGTAATGCCTACTCTATTCATTTGGAAGTTGTTGGTAAATGTATACACCTGATTTGGGGGGGTGGGCAGAATGACATTTGCCTTTGAACTATCTTTGAAAAATGAATTTGCTAAGCATGCAGCATAATAAGAATTGCACAGAAAATGCTCACTGTGAATGCTCACATTCAATCACGCTCATTTATGAATTAAAGAGTTGCCTACAGACATCTGCCTCTCCGTCTTTTCTTGCTCTGGTATTAGAATACTCTGCATTCTTTAAAGCAACACAACATTTAATTTCCTTACAAACTTTCGAATATAGATTTTTCACTGGCTGTTTTTGTTTTTCAAATCTAAGAGAACATTTGTTTCAAAAGGAAGTTGAAGCAATGAGACAAGGCCATGCTGGCAGAGCAAGGTGGCAGAGGAAATGGGTGATGGAGACCAGGATGCAGACAGGGGAGGACGGTGGATAGAGGCCCAGGGGCTCGTCCTCTACCCTTGGAGCCTGACCACGGCACCTCGGGCAGCAGGGCCGGTAGTTCCCGGTACGTATGGGGTATAGTCTCTGTTTGTTCTAGACTGCTGGAAAAGGCCCACTGACTTCCCATGAGCTGCTCAGAGCTCCTTTCTTGGCTGTGGGTTGGATGACATTTTTCTTAACCTCTTTAACAAACATGGGGTAAGGACCACACTGTTTGGCTGAAAGACTAAATTTCAGGAAAAAACGGCTAGAAGGGGAATTATTTTGGAGCCTTCAGCAAACATCACTAATCACCATGATCCCAAACATAACAAACACAAATTAAAGCTGGGGCATCTGGGGAGACTCAATATTTTGGGGCTAACCTCTCCCCACCTCCAGGCATGCCAAGCTGGACGGTGAAGCAGCCAATTAAGCACATTTCCATGAACCAAATGTGATCACTTTTCAAATCCATCTCTGCCACATCCTCCCCTATGACTGTGCATGTTAGGGACTTTCTGGTGCATGAAGAGGGACCCATTCAGGTGCCTTCAAGGAAATGGAAAAGTTCTAGAACTGGTCCCTGAAAACTCGGGAAAGGAGGCATGTGCTTCCCCAGGTCTCCCTCAGGGTCCCGTGGTTTCTCTTGCGTGGCGTCTCTGTTCTCTCTCTGAGCTGGCTCCGTTCTCCTTTCAGCCAGCTGGTGTCCTTGGACCTGGCAGCACCCGTGAGGGCACCCAAGTCAGACTCCCTGGTATGGGTTGAATGTGTCTCTCCAAAACTAGTATGTTGAACTTCTAACCTCCCTGCCATCAGAATGTGACCTTATTTAGAGAGAGGTTCTTTAAAGAGGTAATTAGGTTAAAATGAGCTCATCAGTGTAGGTGCAAATCCAATACGACGGGTATCTTTGTCAGAAGAAGAGATTAGGACACATACAAGCAAGGAGGGATGACCATGTGAAGACGGAGGGAGAAGACGGCCATCTACAAGCCAAGGAGAGAGGCCTCAGGAAAAACCAACCCTGCTGACACCTTGATCTCAGACTTCTAGCCTCCAGAATTATGAGAAAAGAAATTTCAATTGTTTACGCCACATGGTCTGTGGTACTTCATACCCACCCAGTCTGTTATGGAAGCCCAAGCAAACTCACACAGTCTCCTTGTGGAATTTTTACCGCAGATTCTCAGCAACTGATGCAGGCAGTTTCCACTTTCCAGAGAGAAGAGCCTAATGGCTCCAGTTCATTCTGCGAAGCCCAGTCATTGTGATGGATATAGGTCACGACCTGTCTTTGGGTAGGAACTCACCTGTGCTCAGTCAGCTCTGGACTGAGGGGGGAGGCTCAGGAAGCCCAGAACCCGGCTGCCCAGGCTCACCTGGGTGCAGGGTCTATGGGGACCAAGTCTCTGGAGGACGGGCAGGGAGTGAGCAAGCCCCCCCCAACACTCGGCAAATCACTACCAACCATTGCCGGCTTCCTAGGTATGAGGTGGCCCAGAGTTGGACGGGCACACTGTTACTGTGGCCAGACTATTTCAGACAGGATTAGGTTTCAGGTGTTTACTGTCTGAAAGTGGAAGGGTGGGTGCCAGGGGCTGGAGGGAGGGGGAATGGGGAATCATTGTTCAGCGGAGACAGAGCTTCAGTCTGGGATGATGAAAATATTCTGGAGATGGGTGGTGGTGACGGTTGCACAACAGTGTGAATGTACTTAATGCCACTGAACTATACACTTAAAAATGGTTAAAATGGTAAATTGTATGCTACGTATATTTTACCACCATAAAAATAAATAAGGTAAACTTGGAAGGAGTATGCAATCAAATGGAGATGAAGCTTCTTCTTTGATGGGGGTCACGTTTAGCTGGTCGTGTTGGAGCAGCCCTTCATACTACTTGTAAGAGAGTATTAAGCCCGCAGAGGGCCACTCCTCCAGTCCTAGTTCCATCTGCTGAATGATGAGCTCCAAGCTAATTACAAGAAGCTCCAGGCAATCAAGAGGTACTGCAGAACACACGCGCAAGGGACTCCCGAGATAGACTAAAGAAAAACCAAACAGTGGCTGCAGGCGCCACCCCGCCCCCCCCCTCCCCTCCCCCGCCCATTCTGGCCCAGACTCTTCTGGTCTGAATCAGTCAGAATGGATGCCCGGATACAGGCAAGCATGGGCCAAATGGTTTCACTTATTTCCTTGAGTTCAGGATACCAAGGTAACAATGTTCACTTCTATAGAATTTATATGTTTATCACTAATATCCTCCTCAACTGTTTTTCTGCTTTGGGATCCTAGGAGTTTTCCCATTGGGACATTGAAATGAGACGGTAAAATAGAAAAGTTGCCATTTGCATGATTCATTTGGAATCTCAAAGGTAGAATAGCCTAATTCTCTCCTTCATACTCTTAGGACGTAGAGGCTTGGAAACGGTGTCAGATGTATTCTGTGCACAGATACCCAGCAATAAAAAGAGAAAAATCAATTTGTCTTCCTTCTCGCCCTCCAATCCCAGCCATGGAGACAGAAGAGGAAGCATTGAAGGGTGGAGGGAGTATGGTGAGCCTGGCCCGGGTGCTCAGGGGTGACCTGAAGAGCCAGAATCATCCAGAAGGGGAAGGGGAGGTGTACTCGGGCTCAGTCACAGCTCAAGGGAAGGCACTCCTGCAAGGGGCGGCATTTTTAAATGAACCCATTGAATGCCGGTGGAAGCAGACAAGAATTTTCCATCCCAGGCCTCTCGGTGTCCCATTCGCTCGCATGAATACGTTTGTGCGTGGGCGTTGTGTGTAAATGTATCCTGTGTATATTTTCCACATGATACGTAGAAATATACTTGCAGGATTTGATGGGGGCTGGATTCCTTTCTGGAAGTTGGTGCGGCTCTATCTTATTTTGCAAGGCATTTCTCATTTACCACCACAAAGGAGAAGCTCTCCCCTTGGCAGATGGTTTCAGGGGGCACGGCCCTTCCTCTGCTGTTGCCAGCTGAGTGACAGAGCGGGCAGGGTTCTGCTGACCCAGAGAGGGGATAGCAAACAAGTCCAACTGTACATGAGCCCCCAAGCCACAGGCCTTGGGAAGGGTGTTCCAGAAGGATCGCTGACGTGAGCGTGTGGAGGAATGGCCAGACTCATGGCTACCGCTCTGTTCCTCCAGCTCCATCTTGAATATCATGCACCAGACCACCCAGGAGGGAAACCTGTCACAGAAGAAGATCTGGTGAGCTAACAAGCCTTCTGAGATCCGAGTGGGCCGGGGCCTGGAAATGTCCCCAGAGCCTCCGGTCTGGGACTCAGACGCAGAACCAGCTGGCGAGCGGCCCTCAGGAAGGAGGACCCAGCCGACTGGAAGCTGCATCACAGCTGAGGGCTGGAGGGGCTCCAGGAGGGCACGGCGCCCCCAGGGCCATGGAAGGGAGCTCGCCGGGCTCAGGCCAGAGCCATTGGCTGGCCACGTCGTGGGGAAAATCACTCTGGTCCTTCCAGCTCAACATTCTTAGTGGCAGAGCTTAAACTGCATCAAAAAGCGGGGCAGGGGTGCTTAGACATAATAATACACAGAGTTGTCACAGCACAGAGATCAAGCATCCTTAAATGAAGGGCAAGAGTGGCACAATTTTTTTAACGAAAAGTCAGCAATATGTATTGGCTGGAAGATAGCTTTAGAGTGTTCTACCGTTTGACACAGTCATTCTGCTTTTGGGAATTTGTCCTAAAGAAAAGCCAGAAACTCATACTAAGCATATATTCAAGGATGTAATTAGGTCATAATTATAATGCTGCAAATCTGGAAACAACCTAGGAAGTAAAATATTATGCTTCCATTAAAAATCAGGTCTTTAAAGGTGTGGGAAAGTATTCATGATACGAAATATTAAACTGAGAAATATAAAACTATGTATACAGTATGGGCCCTAATTCTATATAAATGTCGACTACTCCCCTTAAGACACAGACACAGCCAGAAAACAGACAGGAAGAAAATATAGAAAAATGTATTTCTGGACAGGTGGATTACAGAGTAATATTTCTTTTTTCTTTTTTACAGTATTCTCTACAATTCCCAGTGTGTTTCATCCCACTTTAATAACGGGAGTGGGGAAGGAAAGCTTATTAAAAGAGGTAAAATGAGTCCTATCGATTAAAGCAGCCCTGTTGACTGAACCTTCCCAGCTCAGAGAGCACCTCCTCAGACAACACCTGAGCGGCTGCCAAACACAGGTAAGCGCCCTCTCCCCTAGCCCTTCTCCCCTCCTCCCTCTGCTTCAGGCCCTCAGAGGTCAGTTCCCAGCATCCCCCCCTGAGCAGGTCAGAAGGTAGAATCCACATGTCACTCTCCGTCTGTCCTCCAGCCCCCATGTCCTCGGACTTGAAAAGAAAGCACCTAAACCCAGAGCCAGCCTCAGGTGGAGAGATGGCTCCCTGCTAATTCTCTCCTCCCCAAGCGAAGAAGACAGGAGAGGTGATGGCCGGGGAACTGCCAGCACGGACCCACACCCCTCCCCAGCTCGGGTAGGAGTACAGGGTCCAGGGCCTGGGCAGGTTTCCAATTCCACTCTTCACAGCGAGCCCACCCCCCAGATAGACACCTCAGGCATCCTCTAGTCAAGGGCAAGGCAGTGGAAAGCTCCGTGACAGCCCAGGTCTAAGCTGTGGTCTCTTACCCAGTTTTCCCCTGAATAAAGGTCATAGTCTGAGCCGTGACTAGCTCACATCTCCACATGTGTACTCATGTATCAGTCAGTACCGCTAAAAGGGGGAAAGAGTTGTAGGATTCGAGCAATAAATTCCATCCTGAATAGCCAACATTTATATATTTATATATATATGTATAAATATATATTTATATATATTTTATATATATATTTTTTACATATATATATATATTCAAGAATGTTTTAAAATAAGATTTTAACTAAATAATGTTTAAATATACCCAGATGGTCTTTGTGTACCAGGCTAGTAAAGTTTCTGAAAAAAAGAAATCTGGAAAGCCTCTTTGCAGTGGGCCCAGCAGGTTTCCAGAACGTCTGATTGCTGCTAACAAATAGCCTTTTAGCAAATTAAGTATAAATGAATCAGAAGCTTATGGACCATGTTTTAGCTGAAACACACAAAGGATCCAAAATTTATAAGACGAGGTGCTTGGCAAACTCATTATAGTTTGCTGAACCCCAGCATCTGAAAAATAGTTTGATTAATTTTGCCAACTCAAAAACCCTGCCAATTTTCTACTGTCCCTTAAGTATTTACTAGCATTTTTCCAGATTGAATTTCCTATCCATATTTCTAAATGTTCTTGGCCGCTCTGCTGATAATTATTTGGAGTATTTCATACGCACAGGGATAGTATGCCTCATTCTTTCAGAATCAATCCAATGTCATACTAACTTTGAATGATTTTACAGTTCACAGAATTCTTTCAAGGACATCATTTAACCCTCCCAGCCTTACCCTGGGATCACTCCATTTTATCCCCCCGCCATCCCCACGGATAAGAACACACTAAGGCTCAGAGAGGGTAAATAACTTCATCATAGCCACCTAGTCAAAAAATGCAGAGCAAGGATGAATATCCAGGACTCCTGATCCCAAATCTACGCCACAGGAATAAAGAGTGTGCTAAGCTCTCAGCCTGCTCTCACCAAGCTGTTCCTGAGAAGGAAATCTGTGAGACTCTCTCTGGAGGACTGAGTACGGTTCTAGAAAACAGACGAAGCCTCCCCAGAATCAGGAGAGAAGACAGCCTCCAGACAGTCGAGGAAGCTGGCCTCCACCACTGTGTGCTGTTCTCCACCCCTGCTTCTGTTTACACCACCTCAGTCTCCCCAAAATATTTTCTCTCTACCTGGACCCTTAATATACAGATAGGATGGCCCATCATTCAGAAACTGACATAAATAAAAAGGCTTCCAGTATCAGGATACACCTGTGAAGGAAGTCAAACAAAATGCTAGCTACGAATTGAGCAAACGGTGTTGTCGACAAAGATCTTCCACTTGTACTCGGTTGACCAGCTGAACTACCCAAGTTCTGTACGTGGAGCGAGTGATACAGCGGTGAGTCTGTCTTTCGTAACGCTTCCCAGCTTAGTATTCAGGTATTTAATTAATGTTCTGTTCACATCCCACTTCCAGATCACTAATAGAGATGTTTAATGGAACGGAATTTAACACCAATCTGCATGCATAACACCCTGCCAAGCGCCCCCCATCCCCAGACGTGGCCCTGCCCTCCTGCCGCCAGGCGCACAATGCAAGGATCTAAGGCCCTAAGGGTTTTCATATTTAAACCCCCCAGAAGTGCCTATTCTGTGTCCTGACACCAGAAATGTGATGGGCCGTCTGGGGCACTGGACAGCCTGCCCGCTGCTCGGGGTAGTTTGGCAAGAGGGACCAAGCTGCCACCCAGAAGCGACCCCACGGCAGACCATTCCTTGCGGGGCAGGGACAGTTTGGGGTATAACCCAGGAGCTCGGCCCCATTGGCCGCACCTTCGGGAACTCCTGCAGAAATCTTAGGTCAAAAGAAGGTATGAGGGAAAATGGGAAAACTCTAAAGACAGGGGGACCCCAGGCAGAGTGACCTTGATCCTGCACCAGACAGACTCTAAGGAGGAGGATTCCCGTACCCTCCGCGCGCCATGGCGCTGGCGACGCTGTCACACTGGAGACTGCTTGCGTTCACGGCGCTCATGGCCGGGTGTCTGCCACGGCCCAGCCCCTGCGGGAGGAGAGGCAGCGCTGGAGGATCTGGGGCTGCACCCTCGGCAGGAGCCCAGCTCTCTCTCATTCTCGCACCCGCCTTTGAGGCAAGGACTCTAAATTCAAGGAAAGTGAAGCAACTCATCCAAGGTCGCAGTTTGGGGTTCATTTGCCTCCAATACCATAAGCTGCAGGTGTTTAAGATACATGGATAGTGTGACCCCCTTATTTCTGCCCAAGAGGTAAGCTGGATAAATAGAGATTAATGAGGGCTCGCACATCAGGCATTTTCCTGTGTCAGGAAGGTGATTACTTGCCGCACAGACTCACTGCATGAACAATTACTGAGCGTCAGCTATGTGTGAGGTACGAGGCTAAGAACTGGAGATCAAAAAGAAGGCAAGGGCTTCCCTGGTGGCGCAGTGGTTGAGAATCTGCCTGCCAACGCAGGGGACACGGGTTCGAGCCCTGGTCTGGGAAGATCCCACATGCCGCGGAGCAACTGGGCCCGTGAGCCACAATTACTGAGCCTGCGCGTCTGGAGCCTGTGCTCCGCAACAAGAGAGGCCGTGATAGTGAAGAGGCCCGCGCACTGCGATGAAGAGTGGCCCCCACTTGCGGCAACTGGAGAAGGCCCTCGCACAGAAACGAAGACCCAACACAGCCATAAATAAATAAATAAATAATAAAATAAAAATTAAAAAAAAAAAAGAAGGCAATCCTTGCCACCAAAGAGGTTGCAGTGTGATTGGGAAAGAGAAGTAATACAAAATACCACCCCCCGCCCCCGCTGCTCATGTGATCACCCCGCACCTGGCCTCAACACGCACCGAGGTCCTCCTGTTGTCAGGGGGCTACAAAACCCTGTAACTGGCATCAGATGAGTCCCGACTGTGGGGAATGTGGCCTGAGAGGCTACTAAGATCCTTGGAAGAGACTTGAACAGAATCCTTCACACGTCTGGAATTTTACAGCTTACAAGCAAGCTTATCTAGCTCCCTTAATTCTAGCTTAAAATTACCATCTTTTGCCTGTTACCACTGATATCAGACATAGTTACATATTAATTTGTCTTAAAGGCAAATCTGCAGGGCAGTGGAGGGCTGGAGCGTGCCGCGGAGGAGGAGAGACCAGGCCCTTGATTCATGCTTCTGAATCACAGCAAACAAACTTAACTGGACACAGGACTGAAGACACGTCAAAGGTCAGCACTGGTGAGCTGCAGGGGGCTAGAAGGAGCGTCTCCCTCAAAGACAAGGCCTCAGGGTTCGGGCTGTTCCCGGCAAGGGCCTTCCTGACAAAAGAGCAGGGGGACAGGTGAGCATGGTGGGATCCTAGGCGGCCAGGGCCAAGGGGCGTGCCCTGGGATTGTTCTAGATCACCTCCCAGTTCTGTCTTACTTGGTCCGCATCAACCCCCCCTTTCCCGCCGCCCGCCACGCTGCGCGTGCCAATTCCTGAGAAACTGAGGCTGTCTGTAAGGCCTTGTCCTGGTGAGATAAATACTTGCTGTGAACAGCATCTTTGCAGGCAGTTATCCTTACCTGGGCTTTCACTTGTCCACATCTCCCAAAAATAGTCCTTGGGGACCTAGCGCAGGGTCTGCCCTCCACGGTCCCCAGCAGACACACCCTGGGGAGAGGAAAGCACCTCTTCCCAGCGCCCCTGACTGCCTCCACCCTGAGAAAATTCTGGGGCCCAAAGGCCTCCTAACATCTTCCTTTCTCCCTTCATCTGGCCCTGGGCCTGGTCCTTGGCCATCTGGAATGGCACCCCCTCGCCTCTGGGCATCACCGTCCTTTCTGAGCCATCGACTCTGACATCAGTGCTATGAACGTGCACATGAGGCCATTAGCCCATTGCTGGGCAGCCGTGGACACCCAGTCAGTGGTGACTGCTAGCGGGCGAGTCTGCCCACCACTCAGGGTCCGATGCCGCTTTCTTCAGACACGCCTCGAGCCAGACTCACAGGAGGTTCCAGAGCGACTGCCTGGGGAAGCCCGTGGGAATGTAGCCAAATCTACCAAGACGATGGCCCATGGCCCCCCTCCACTCCTGCCGGGAACAGCTGATGTCTCTGTGTCATTGCCCAGATCAGAGGGCGTTATCTTTAACGTATTGAAAGCAGCAAGAGGACCTGCCCACCTGTCTGGAGACCAGAAGCCCCTCATGAAAAGACAACTGTCCTAATGCCCCCTCGTGCATCACGCCCTCAATCGGCACCCAGTGACAGCACCCAGCTGAATTCCACTGACACTGGTGGTGAGATGGAATTCTCCCTCAAAGTCCTCTCTTGGAATAGCCTTTAGTCTTCCTTTCTGTGAAAAGAAACACCAGAGATAAAAGAAAGGACATTTCCAATCTGTGCTACTCTAAAGCCTTGGTGTTATAATAAATATGTGATTCCTCCCAATTTCCTTAGAAGTAACAATCAATTGAGCCAGCTTCTACAGAGCTAGGGCACCCTGGGGACTCAAGTTTCCTTTCAGGAGAACTGTGCTCGCATCAGGGTTTGCACTGACAGAGACCCGGTTACCACAAGGATCTATTTTAAAGGAAAATAGGCAGAGAAGGAAGAAACGAGAGCCTGCAAGGGAGGAAAGAGGCAAGGTTCCTGAGGCCCCAAGATCTCTGAATCTCAGGATACAAACTCAAGTTCATACACGACCTCTTAGCAAAGGCTTCCAAACAGAAAGTTCAAAAACACAAGAAGCTTTCTCTTGAATGTTTCTGAACTCAGAAAAATGGGAAGGTCACCAGGTCCCCAGGGAGAAGTTCAAATCCTAAAAGACCTTATGCCTCCTCTCCACGGGCCTGTAGTGCGCAACTGGGTTTGCATTTCCCACCTAGTGGAAGATCTGTCTTGCTGATGAGGGGCCCGCAGGCTCAGCGTCCAGGGGAACTGCTCTGTGAAACCTCGTTCAGACTGCGGAATTAGTGAGTTGTAAGTCTTCCTTAGGAGCGGGAAAAAAACGAGCCAAAGCACACTCCTGATTGGCAACTGAAGCTAATGGGAATTTATAAATTGCTTCCTGTCTCACTGGGCAAGGCATCTACCAAATTTGAGATTTCAATTGTATGAGAAATTACTTCTGCAATTCATTCAGCAAGAGCACATATAACTGTGTTTTTTCAGTCTCATCAGAGTGTGACAAGAATCAGAAAATTCATAGCTTTGCGGCAGCAACACGTGAATGCACAAGCTATAAGAAGCCTTGCTTAGAGAGTTTTAATGTGTGAGCGCCACCTGCATATGTGAACGCAGGATCCTCAGGTCGCTGCGAGGTGGCTTATGAAACCCTGTTGACTTTCCTGCCTCTCCAGATGGCACAGGCCCATTGCCCAGAGCGTTCAGGAGAGCCCCTTGCTTGGGTTTCAGTCTTCCAGAGTCGTTCCGAGGTTTCATGTTTAGGAGAGGGGACCTCCCAGGTCAAAGCCCAGGACGAGCTCTGCACTGATGGCTTTGCAGAAAACGCACACGCCTGCCCTCCCCCAGGAGTTCCTGATGCTCCATCAGGACTCAGCGAGACAGAATCCAGTATCCGATCATCACACCTTTCCCCCAAGTGCTGCCACCAGACACACACCTGCAACCACACAGGCTGAGTGCCCAAGGGTGTCTTGTGTTTCCCGGGATTGGCAGCCAAGTTAGGAGGTAAAGAACAGGGCAAAATGATGGTGGGCAACAATTATTGAGTACTTATATATGTCGTGCACCACTCCAGGCTCTTACTGGTATTAATTCAATTAACTATCCTGCAACACTTTGAGATCGGGAACATCGCCATTCCCATTTTACAGATCAGGACACTGAGGCAGGGGAGCGCTGGGAGGTGCCGGAAGTCACCCAGCTGGTATGAAGCAGAGCTGGGATAGAAGCCGTGCCCCCAACCTGCACACCTGCTCCGGACAGCGGGCTCAGCCAAATGTGCTGCTCGTCGAGTGTGTTTGGCTTTTCTCTTTCCCTTTGGTCACTTTATGGTTCATATTTGGGGGTCAGGGACAGCGTCTGATAGATGGGTCACACCGGCCCCCAAGGAGGACACCAACCCCGAAGGCTGGTCAAAGAGAACTGTATGCAAGAGAGGAGCACCTTCCCGGCGCTGGGCGCGGAGATGCTGGTCCTCTTCTCACTGCAGCGAGACCTCACCTGGGCTGTCAGACACAGGACCTGCTCTGCTGAAGGCTGGGGTGGGGAGACATCCCTCAAGCCAGCTCAGCAAGTGGACATCTCAGGAAGGTGCCCGCTGCCCAGGCTGGCCTGCAGTCCACACAGGTGCCAACATTTCCCAAAGCTTCTGCATCTCTCGATCTGAGACTCTGCTTTCAAATCTTCATGCAAATGAGATCTTTCAAGTCGTCTCTGAGTCGGTAAGAAATCAAGTAGAAGATTATTTTTCTTCCACGGTTCAAAGCTTGAAAATGAAACAAACTCTGGGCTGATAAACTCAAATAACAAGACAAAAAGGTTTAAGGAGGGAAATTCAGATCTAAAAGGTTGAAGGATGTCGCAGTTTCTAGATTTACAAAGTTTTTAAATTTGGAAGCGACCATAAAGATTATTAATCTGGCTGCCTCATTTTATAGCAAGACACCAAGGAACAAGGTTTAAAGTAAATCCTCTCAAGCCTCTGAACTCAAGTCTTCTGCTGCAAATCCGAGGTTATTTCCACTCTACCACCTGCTCTCAAAGGAGATACAACGTTAGACCAGGGCTCATATTTTCTGAGTCATTGCTGTTTTCTCTAAGACACAAGATATTTATTAACAGCTCTATGTATGTTGAATATTTATTAAGCAGTTATGATGTGCCCAGCAGCCCTAGGCATCATGAGGAAGTCATAGTTGTGAGAGGCCTAAAAATACTACATATGTAATTTTACCACATGTTCATTTGTGTGACAGTCAAGATACAGAATGATTCAACACAAGGATCCCTTGTGCTACCCTTTTATGGAACTAAACACACACGTGCACACACACACAAGTGTGGTACTTGTAAAACTGAAGAAATCTTAATAAGGTCAACAGATTGCACCAATATCAGTTTCATAGGTGGAATATAGTTGTACAAGATGTAATAACTATATAACACTGGGAAAAATGGGTAAGGGGTATACATATCTCTCTGTATTATATCTTACAATGGCATGAAAATCTACAATTATCTCAAATGGCCAAAATCAGGACACTGACAATACCAAGTGCTGACGAGGATGTGGAGCAACAGGAACTCTCATTCACTGCTTGTGGGCACGCAAAATGGTGCAGCCACTTTGGACTGCCATTTGGTGGTTTCCTACAAGACTAAACATACCCCTACTGTACAATCCGGCAATCACACTCCTTGGTATCTACCCAAAGGAGATGAAAATTTATGTCACACAAAGCCCTGTACATGAACATTTGTAACAGCTTTATTCATAATTGCCAGAACTTGGAAGCAACAGAGATGTCCTTCAGCAGGTGAATGAATTTAAAAAACTATATACAGCCAGACAACGGAATATTATGCATCACTAAAAAGAAATGAGTTACCAAGCCATGAAAAGACATGGAGGAACCTAAAGTGCATATCATTAAGTGAAAGAAGCCAATCTGAAAAGGCTACATATTGTATGATTACAACTATATGACATTCTGGAAAAGGCAACACTATGGAGACAGTGAAAATATCAGTGGTTGCCAGGGGTTTGGGGGAGGGGTGGACAGGCGGATCACGGAGGATTTTTAGGGCAGTGAAACTATTCTCTACGATACTACAGTGATGGATACATGTCATTGTGCATTTGTCCAAACCCATAGAATGCACAACACCCAGAGCGAGCCCTAATGTAAACTATGGGCGGTGAGGGATTATGACGTGTCAGTGTAGGTCCATCAGCTGTAACAAATGTACCCTCTGGTAGGGGATGTGGATAACGTGGGAGGCTGTGCATGGGGGCGGGCAGGGGGGATACGGGAAACCTCTGTAGCTTCTTCTCAATTTTGCTGTGCATCTAAAGCTGCTCTAAAAATAGTCTTTTAAAAAGGCTTAAGTGTCAGGATCGTAATGATCTGAAGTGATTGCATATTGACCATCTCAATTTGCAAGAGGAAGTGCTCACAGCACAGGTGGGGGATGGTGATTACCGTGAACCTAGGTCCGGGATGCACTCCGTGAGCGCTAGACGGATGCAGGGCACGGACGGCTCAGCGGGGCTCTGGGGACAGGGAAGGAGGGGCAGGGACAAGTCAGCAGGGACAGGGACAGCCAGACTCCAAGGACGGGGTCAGAGATGCGTGAAAGGGCAGAAAGGAGCTGGGGGCTGGGTGAAAATAAGCAGGTGTTCCCAGCCGCTGTTCAGAAGCAGCTGGCAAAAAGCCTGGAGGAGAGAGTGAGGAAAGAGGGATGAACACAAGGTTGTGAGTTTTAACTCAATTCCAACAGAAGTAAAAACGAGGAACCACCAAAGTGTGGTGTGACTGTGTTCAAACTGCTAAAAGCAGAACCCTGATTTCAAAGAAAATCTTCCAAGGAGACCAACTCTATAACACAGATGACAGAGAACTTCTCCCCAACCCTCGGGCCGAGGCTCCCTGCATGGCCTCAGGCATCCTCCAAGCTCAGCATCCTGAGGGCACCAAGAACCCATAGTCAGGCTGGGGGTGCCTTTGCTCAGTCCCCAACAATGTGACGAGGTGACGGTACAGAAAGTATTTAGACCTGCAGAACCCCAACTCCATCCTTTCTAAAAGGAGGAATGATAACCCCACGCTCACTGGACATAAAGGCCCTCCAGTGCTGGGAAGTGCTGGGAGACCACCTGGCTAAACACGACTCTGGCCGAACTGGACACAAGGACCACAGGAAGGAGGTCTCCACCCGGAATTGAAGGTCATAAATCATCCAAATGTATAAGAACGAGAAACCTTGGTCTGCAGATTCCAAACAGATAGAAATAGAAGACAGCGTAGAGATTGTTTGGTCCCACTGCTCCATTTCACAGATGAGAAAACTAAGGTCACAACAAGGTCAGTATAGCTGAAAGAAGAAGAAGAGAAAAGGGTCCAGGTGGTTCCAGTCTTGTCAGTAAACAGGAGCTCACATCACTGTCTCCATTTAATATTCTCTCACTTAAATTTAAATGTGCCAGACAAGGGAAACGTTTTCACTGGGAACAAGATGAGAGAAACGACAGTACAAGAATCTGCAAATATGTCCACTGCTGGGGGCTTCCCTGGCAGTCCAGCGGTTAAGACTCCACACTTCCACTGCAGGGGACGTGGGTTCAATCCCTGGTCAGGTAACTAAGATCCCACAAGCGGCACAGCACAGCCAAAAAAAAAAAAAATATGTCCACTGTTTTATTCTTCCTAATATTATATAATCTGCCAAACGTGTGGGACAGAGAACTGATTTGTTAAATGCATATTCGACTTTATTCATATATGTATTCTTTCTACTTCTTGAAATGGATTTGAGGCAGGAAAAAAACTCAGACACTTAGGAGAAAGTAATGAGAACAAGGCAAAATCAGAAACAAAGAATAAAAGGAGTGAGCCGATGGGGCGCGGGGACAACACATTGACTGCTGAAGACAACGTCAGCTACTGAACACAGAATTTATTTCCAAGCTTCCTGGTAGGTCAGGCAAGTAGGGAAACACAGCACAATTCTCATCGTTCAGTTCTGGTGATAGGAGGTCACCTGTTTTTGTGCTAACATAAATGAAGTCTCCTAAATCAACTCAGCAAGGGCTTAGAGGCAAAGAACTGGAAAACAGCTACCAAACTGAGCACCTACTATGTGTCTGGCCCTGTGTGGCGAATTTAACATCTCATGGATATTTAACTGAATGCTTGACAGCAACAGCACCATGAGATCAGAACACTTGGGACATGCAGCTTGACCTCAGGCTTGAAACCGGGCTGTCTGCGGGAGGTTTCACCGAAAGCCCAACACTCACTGTCTACTTTATGGGGAAGGAAGGAAATTAATTCACTCGGGCACCCTCATGCATAAATAAATAAATTCATAAATAAATAATACGGAAACCCTTGCTCTGGAGCACACAGCTTAGTTTTGCTTGGAAGGCGACGAGCATCCTGGCTAAGGGCTCAGAGCCGTGGAGGGATCTCAGGGCTCTCTCTCCCCGCCGCCCACGTCTAATTGATACGCAAACCTACCAGTGCTTCTCGTCTAATTACTCACCTCTTCCTCTCCTCCCGCTGCCCCTGTCTTGCCTCAACCCTTCTCGTCTCCCGTGTGGTTTAGGAAGCCAAGTCCTGCGGCGTCCTCAGGATGGAGCTGAACCGGTGGCCACACGCTGGCCTCTGGGGTCAGACTCTCTGGTCCAACCCAGGACGCGTATATATACGGTACTAGCATGTGACCTCGGGCAAACGGCCTGACGCTCTGAGTCTCTCTCCTCGTCTGGGGATGGGGTGACGATGACACGGCGGTGATTCCGCCTCTCAGGGCGGCTGCGGGCCTCAGCCCACACAAAGCGTTTAGATGCCTGCACGTGAAACACTCTCTCTGAGTCAGCTGGGCTGGCCCTTGGCCTCGCACCTTCACCCGCCAGGGTCAGATCTGAGCGATGCGGCCCTTGCGAGAGCCCCTGCAAGAGGCCCCACTGCTTCCGAGACTGAGTCCCGTCCCTGGAAGGTCTTCCAGCCTCCCTGACCTGGCCTCGCCGGCCCCTCCATCCCGGCCCTATCCTCGCCCCCCCTCCAAGCCCCTCCCGGGCCAGCTGGCTCTGCCAGTTTCCCACCCTTCCTTCCGTGACCTGCTAGCCTGGAGCACTTCCACCCCCAGGACCCCAAACTCGTCCGGGAGACTCAGCCAGCGCCCCCCGGCCGCTCTCCCAGCCCCTGACCCCATCTGCACAGGCCTGCGTCCCCGGAGCCCCCGGGACGGAAGCTGCTGCCCCCACGGCCCCCAGGACACTTCCCCGTGCACGTCTGTCCACTCGTCCCCTCGGACAACAGCTCCTTGCTGACAGCTCAGCAGGGCTGGACGTTTAGCTGGTGGGAAGTGTAGGGAGACAAAGCAGCGTGGCGGCTTCCTGGGGCTGCTCGAACAAGTCACCACCAATGCAGTGGCTTGAGATAACACAAATGTATTTATTATCTTGCAGTCCTGGAGGTGAGAAGCTCCACCGGGTCTCACTGGGCTGAAACCAAGGTGTGGGCAGGGCTGGCTCCTTCTGGAGGCTCCAGGGCAGAACCGCTCCCACCCTGTCCGGCTCCCAGCTGCCCGCAGCCCTCCACTCGTGGGCCCTTCCCCGGCACCCCCTCCTGCCCACCCACCACGTCTCCCTCCTGACTCGGACCCTCCCGTCCCCCTCCTGGCAGGGTGCTTGTGAGGACACGGGGGGCCCGGAAAACGCAGGACAAGCGCCCCGTCTTCAATCCCTGCTCCGCCACACCCGCCAAGTCCCTTTACCACGTGAGGGGACACAGTCACAGGTTCTGGGGACCAGGGCGAGCGCAGCTCCGGGGGCCATTCTCCTGTCCACCACAGGCGGGATGGCGGGGTGGGAACGGAGGTCACCGCGGCACAAGCCTCACTGAGGAGGTGTCCCTCGGGTGAAGCTCGGTGGTGCAGACGCGGGGCCCCGCCAGGCACAGGGAGCTGGGACGGAGCCTGGGCGGCGGCGGGGCTGGAGCTGGGCCCTACAGGGGTGGGTTCAGCCGGGCAGGCAGAGCACCGGGCCTTGGGGCCCGGAGGTCGTGAAGGGATGCGGAGCCCCGGAGGAACGGAGCCCCCACCTGCACGTGCCAGGATGGCCCTGAGGACAGACCCAAGTGACGAGGTGTGGGAGCGGGGACAGCGGTGTCAGGCCGCACGTGGCCTCCCGGTCCCCAGGAACGAGCCCTCCAGCGCCCCGGGTACGCGGTTGGCAGGGGCCTCCGCCAGCATCCCTGAACCCCGGCCCTGTCACTCGGGCTGCGACACACCACGAATCGGTGCGTCTGACACTGTTTTGTAAAGGTCAGGCCCCCGGGCCTGCGGGCACTCACGTGGGCTCTGCCAGACTCCCAGCCCCTGCAAACCCTGCCAGGCTCCGTCTTCACAGGGGCCTGGGGCCCGAGGCCCACGTGCTGTGGAAGCAGCAGTGAGCTTCACACAGGGCACCGGGGCCACTTCACATCTGCTCATCCCATCGCCGGCTGCCAAGGCCCCGAGGATAGTTAGGGAACCCGGGGAACAGATTTATCTTACACAGGGGATACTCCATCAGATGCCTCTTCCGATAGAACTTATTTAAGACAGGGCAAGAACACTCCCAAAGGACAATTAATACACCCTCCATCTTCGAGGAATTTCCAGCAGGTGCTGCAGCCAAAGGCACAGACCCTCCCTCCCTCCCTGCAGCCAGGAGGGGCCGGCGGGTCACCGTCGGTGACATACTTTGAATGGAAGGCCTGCATCCTGCAGTTTCCACTGGTTCAAATAGTACATTCCTGAAAAACACGTTTTATCTTCCCAGTCCTGTTGAATTCTTCCCACCCAAAGCCCACGTAAGATGGCCTGGCACCTTCTAGGATCGACGTCAATCATGCAAAAGAAGAGCTTATTCCAATCGTTATAAGCAGGGTGAGACACGCACCCAGGGATTCGGTCTGGCTTTCAGGAAAGTCATCAGTGCCAACCGAACCACCACAGGCAGGTTACAGAGGGATGGTGTGACAGGGCCCCCAAGTCCTCTTAAGGAAACCTCTGATAAGCAAAATGAAAGGGGGAGGAAGAGAGAGAGTTGGGGGATTGGAAGAATCTTTTATTTTTTTTGCTTCAGGAGCATTGAGAGCCCAAACTGTGGCATCTGACCTGTAGCCTTGGTCCTTCCCCATCTGGGAAGCCAAGGAAGGAGGGGGCCTCCAGGGGCCCCTAAGGCCGTGTCTTTGGCTCTGTCCACCCTCCACCCTCCCCGGCCTGAGCTCTCCACTCAGACCTGTCTCCGCAGTCCTGTCAGAACGGTAACCAGGGACTAGATCTCCCTCCTCTGGGAAGTGAAGTGCTTTGAGAAGAGTGGCGAGCACAGCGTCCCCTGTCCCCCGTCACCGCACGCGTCCTGACCTGCTCTCATCCTCTTCCGCTCACATCAGTGCCCCCCGGCATCCCCGCTGCCGCTGACACCCTATCAGGGATGACGGGATCTGGGCACCACTACTCCTTCCCTAGGTTTGTCTGATTCTTGGAAAGAAAGTGGGCAGCTTGGGAAAGCGTCTCCGGATCTGACTGGTGATCTTCATCCCCCTCCGTAGGGGACCCTGGCCGTCCAGGATTCTGCACTCACTGTACAGGTGTCCAGGCACCAGCCCCGAGAGCTGAGCCACTGCCGGCCCTGCCCTGGCAGTGACCCCTGTCCATGCCGGGACTGAGGGCCTCTGGCCTGTGGAAGTCAGCCCTTCCCACCCAGGCTGCCACCAAGCCTGACTCCAGCCCAAGCCTGGTCTCAGTCTGAACCCGACAGGCAGGGGGGCCTGGTTTGGGTCCAGCGTATCCTCCAGACCTACAAGCAGACCCTCGGCCTCTTGGGAAGGAGGCTTAGAGCAGGGTTTCTCCACGGCAGCTCTGCCGACATCTCGGGCCAGGTCATCCTCCGGTGGGCGCCATTCTGTGCACGTGGAGGGGTTCAGAGCCCCCTCGGTGACCCCTCTCTAGATGCCGGTGGCACCGTCTCCCCCAGTGCAGTGGCTCCAGGCATTGCAAATGTCCCCGAGGGGCAAAACGCCCCAGTTTAGAACCACTGGTTTAGGGGAAAGAGACTGGAACGTGATGCCTGGTGTGACTGTAGACCCAGACAATGTGTCTAGAGCTCAAGGATGCTGGTCTGGGGCTACTCTTGGCTGTCAGTTCTGGGTCCGGCTCTTCTACAGACACTGCGTGACGTGAGGGAGGCGGGAAGAGGGCGCCCCAGGAGAAGGACCCACGTGGAAGGGCTGGGGGGGTCCAGGAAGGCACCATCAGATCCCGACAATCCGGCCCACCATCCTGTCGTCAGACCTACCATACCCCCCCCGAGAGGATGCCTCATCAGGACAGGAAAGCCACGTTAAGAGACGCCCAAAGACACAGGCTGCTGCAGCCTTGTATATGACAGCAGACTGGAAACTAGGCAGCTGCCTGTCAACAGGGCACTGGCTGAAAAAAACCACACACGTACAGCGACGTTCTGTGAGGCCATTTAAAAATGCAGTAGATCTGTAGGTGCTGATAGGGAACGGGCCCCGAGACCAGCTTGAGAAGAGCAAGACACGGTCGCGTCCAAGGCACGCCTCCACCTCTAAAACATGACAATGTGAGTCAGAGCACGTGAATGAGCAGAGAAGCTCCCCTTTAACTGTGGTTGCTTCTGGAGGGCTTTGCGCGTCTTCAGCAGGAAAGAGGCGATTGCCAGCGTGGGTGCCTGTTCATATTCTGAATATTTTACGGCGTACGCGCATACTTTTTCAATAAAATTAAATATGTTTAATTTAAATATATATATATATATATATATTTTTACATACAGATACCCAAACCACACCAGACCCTATAAATCTAAAAATAGGAAGAGTAATCTTGATCATAGAATAAAATGCTAAGGACCCCCCCTTACAATTTTTTCTTAGTTCTTATACCAACTTGAATGTTTCTGAACAAAGAAGTACGCCCACAAAACAGGAAACTGATTCAGATCTTTAAAAAGAAAATGCTTCAAGGTGACCCAGGAAAAGGCAATTTAGCTAAAAGTAGTTGGCAACCTCGCTCAGCTGGCACAGTCCTGAGGTCTCTTGCCTTTAAATTTAATGCACTTTTTAAGTCCTCGGCGCATGCTAATTCTTGAAACGGTTGAAACAGTTGGTGAGTTTTTATGTGACTGTTATATTACCACGAATGCTTATTCAGGATTAATACACAATGACACAATAAACTGAGAAATCTGCTAACATCCTCAGACTAGAGGAGGAATTTCTGCCAACACCACGAAAGCTCTTTGCTAGAGGCAGGTCTGACAAAGAAGAGGCAGGATAAGATTAGCACGTCTCGCAATTGATAAACCCAAAGATTACAACTGTCAATGTATTTGTTTTTAGTTCAGGGAGTAACGTAATTGTGTAACTAGCTGCCATCCTGCCTGATTCAATCTCAATTTCTTCTGCAGTACTGAAACGGAAATCTCTTAGCATCTCAACAGTCATATCTTCTGAGTCTAAGCACTATCCTTCAGGGTGATGCCAAATCAATAGGTCAGAAGCTAAGAAGATAAAGAATTATTCATAACAAATAAGAATGAAAGGAACACATTCAAGTATATTTCGGTGGTCATAATGCTGTCTGCTTTCTCAAAGGTGTGGATAACTTTTTAAGTGTAACTGAAAATAAGAAAAAGTCACCAAATTTTCACAAAATGATCAACTCTTTGAACACTAAGCTGTACCTTTTAAAGTGTGCTTGGAGGTCTCCATCACAGAGCTTTATTGTTTATTTTGAAAAAGGGGGGTG
Source organism: Balaenoptera musculus (assembly GCF_009873245.2). Taxonomy (NCBI): domain Eukaryota; kingdom Metazoa; phylum Chordata; class Mammalia; order Artiodactyla; family Balaenopteridae; genus Balaenoptera; species Balaenoptera musculus. Next base: position 5,193,686 of record NC_045796.1, read on the forward strand.
TCTCTGCTCTGGAGTTTTCTGCTTATTTGGGGTTCATGCCCCACAAACACCTAATAACATGAGACGAGGGTGTCTGCCTTTGATACTCAGTTTCTCCGAGGAAGACCAGAATCTTGGCAGTGAAATATATCAGCTGATGAACAGAAAATTTGCTGGTTTCTACTCCTGTGCATGAACATTTAATCTCATGAAATATTTGCCTGTTCTAAAAGGATTATTCTACATCAGCATATCCGCTCGGAAACATGAAGCACAAAGCTTGTCTCATCAAGCTCTCACTGTGGTCAGCATAACCACAGTCTTTTCATCCCCCGTCAAAATAGGGCGTATTGTTCCTGCTTTTCAGATGAGGAAACCGAGGTTCCAAATGGCTCACCCAAGATCACACAGGGTGAAGCGGCTGAGGCCGAGCCTCGCTCTGGGATTATGGGGTCCAAGTGCACCCATAGCCAAGTCCCACTGACAGCGCAGGGCTGTGCATCAAGCCGGTCACTCAGCCTCAGCCTGGACAGATGGGGGGTATCCTGTCCTGTCCCGGCAACCCTGGGGCTGAGGACCCTGGAGGCACCACGCTTGAGAATCAGTTTGCCAGCGTTTCTCCCTCTCCCGCCTCGCTCGCCATCCCTGGCAGCAAGAAGAGGAAGAAGCCAAAGGTAGGTCAAAGCAGAACACCGCCAAGGTCGCTGACCTGGCTTCTTGCTCTATGGTCCCTTTAGAGCAGCCATGGCCTGGGGAGGTGGGTAGGAGGGCAGGGACCTCTCATGTCCCAGGGGTGAGAAGTCGGGGCATCCTGAGCGACACACGCTCTTATTCCAATATTGCAGCCTGTGTCATGAGCCGGGTGGCCCGGAGCTGAACCCGAGACCCTCGCCACCTCCAGGAAGGCTGGTAAGGCTCAGTCACTGTCCTACAAGGACACTGTTGCCTCCCTTCCCGTGTCAGGAAAAATGAGGCCATTTAAAAAGTCAGTTGAATGAACTGATGAGCCCAGTGGGCTGGAACCGCAAAACAGATCACAAGCTGGTGGAAGTCTTCCCCAGAGGGAAAGGTAGAAGGAATATGTTGAACACGGATTCTCTTGGTCCGGTCTGTGAAGAAAACTCTCGTATAAGGACAGGGAACAAGGAAAGCTAAAGCCGGCCTCATCCTTTACATTTCCCATTAGCCAGCACCCTCATGGCAGGACCCATCAATTTAACTTGGGACGTCTGGCATCCAGCAAAGACAGCCCAGCCACACAGGCTCACAAAGTGCCGACCAGCAATTCCGAGCTGCTGCCGGCAGGCACGGGGGCTGGATCACGGCAGACTTCTCTGCAGACCCAATTTCTCCAATTTATCACTTGATTTTGAGAAATCTCCTGCCTGCACTTGCTGCCTGATGCTGGTCTTGCAGGAGTCACCAGGGCTCACTGCCCAGCCTGAATAATTGTTTTTCTTGGTTTGCTCAGCTCTCACCTGGCCGGATTTCCACCCATCCCATCAATCACGTCCAGGCTGTCAGAGCAAGAAGCCAAACGTCTCAGCCACGATCCTTCTTGGGCCCGTGTCCCCTCAGCCCTTGAACCGAGCCAAGGCGATGCGGTAATGCTGAGAAGGCAGCTCGCAAGGCCATCGTCACCAGAGGTATGGCCTGTGTCCCTCCCCGCCCTCCCCTCCAGGCACACATGCACACATATGCACACACGCACACACATGCACACACGAATATGCACACGTGTGTGCACACATACACCTGTGCACATACGCACGAGTTTGCACACATATACACATGCACATACGCACACATGCACACACACAGCACACACGGGCAAACAATACACAAACCACACACACCACTTGCACACATGCACCGGTGGGCAGACACAGATGCACATACATACATACATACATGTGCATACACGTGCACACAGTACACGCCACACACACAGGCACACACACGTTTGCTGCTCCCCACTCTACATCAGGCCTGGCAAGCCTACGCATTGTTCCAACCTGAAGCTGAACCTGCCTTAAGGCCCCCCGGCGGGCTGACGTTGTCCAGCTGGGCCTTCTCGCCCCTGGCAGAAAAGTCTAGCATTTACTGTCCAGTGAGCGTCAGACTGGGCCATCTTCCAAGCACTGAGGTTACTTGACTTTTTTCCCATGGGGTTTAGAAGGTGTTGAATAAATGAATTGATCTAGGTGTACAAACTCCGGGAAGTACAAGGTGTACAAACTCCGGGAAGTCGTTTAACCTCTCCGTACCTCAGTTTCTCCACCTGTAAGCAGGAGAGTGAGATCCGCCTCCCGGGGCTGCCGGTGCACGACAGGAATGGAGCTGGCCGCGCTCACCAACGTCTGCAGCCACCGACGGACGCCTCGCGACGGAGAAGGTCTTATCCACAGCTCTGTGCCAGGAGCTACAGACACAAAAGAAATGGAGGCCGGGGTCAAGGCACTGTCATCTAAGAAGCGTTAGTCACTGTAATGGTATAAAAATGTGTGCAGCAAGCAGACTACAGGGGCCCACTTACCCCTCGGCCATGAACCCTAAAGGTCAAGGTGCCAGCTCCTCCCCCAGCACAGGTTTCTCCAGCCCCCAGGCCACTGCCTCTCCTTTACTTACTGCCCAGACCTGTCCTTAGGGGCCCCATCTCTCCTCTGAGGCTGCAATCGCAAGAATGTGTGAAATGAAGAAAGCAAAAAAAAAAAAAACAAAAACTGGCGAGCAAAAGGAACTAATTCAAGAGACACCACCACCTGCCAAACCACCAGCAAAAAAAAAAAATTCTAAGCAAGGACAAGTCCAGCTTTGGTGGGGTCTGCATCTTATACCATTTGGGGCCTGTTCTTTAAGAAAAAGGGCACAAAATGATAAATATAAAGTTAGGGATGAATATGAAGATTTATTTATAATTAGAAGAGAAACAACAACAAATCACTGGAGCTTGGAGTCCCTTTCTTCTGGGACATCCTGAGCCAAGTGGTCCCTAAGGCTCACACAAAGGCCCCCTGACTGAGACCGGGCTTCGCTCCGCACCTACGACCCCCAGCCCGGCACGACCAGCACTTACACGGCCACACAGTAGCGTCTTCATGATAAATCCAACTCTGTGTGTCCTTCAGGGCCTAGGAGGCTGCCCTGCCTACATTTGTAAAGAATGATGACAACTTGGGCCACAGCTGGGATTATCTGGTGGTTTTGAGAGCCCACCTGCTGGCTTGAGGGGAGGAAATGAAGCTGAAACTCACCTGATCTGTTTTTTATTAAGTGAACCAGATCCTGGAAAGACTCCCACAAGAGACCTTCTAACTTCTGAAAAGCAGGCGAAATAATTGCCGGATTAGTACTTAATATTTATTCCAATTAGCATAGTGGTTTTCGATAGCCTGGGCCTGCAGGGCAGTGGAGTGGCTCCCTGGGGTGGACCACACTCACCTCCGCTCCTGCCTGATAGAACAGGCTTCCTCTCCCAGCACTCTCCTCCCTCAGTCGACAGCCCCCCAGTCCTGCGAGGACCACTCTCCTTTCCTGTGTCCCTCCACCCACCCATATTCATGATCTGCACAGCTCCATTTGGACGTGGTTTGTCCACAAGTGTCACTGCGGAAGGTTCCAGAAATCTATGCTATAGCTCTCATCCTCTTCTCCAAGACGACAGTGTGGTGGGTGAAATGCCCCACCCCATCCCCAAAGCCTCACTGCCCACGTCCCCTTGGACACACACCCACCTCTACCTCACCTCTTATTCTGGCACCTGTGCAGATTCACCCCCGTCACCTCAGCTGGACCGGGTCCCTCCTCTGCTGAGTCTTGAGACACTGACTTCCACCACCTCATGGCGACTTTCATCACAGCTACACCGATGCAGAATTCACCTGGCCTCACCAGATGGCCAGTTTTCCAAAGTCAAGTTTCCCCGCATACCTGGAACTCTGGTGGGTGGGGAGCGGCAAGTGATAAAGAAACTAAACGTGCTTTTTATACAAAAGACCTCAGTGTACTTTCTATTGAAAACTATAATATTTTGAAAATTACCAATGAAAAAATGTGTTCTTTTGAAGAGCGACATTGGGTGTCTGGAGCTCTTTGGTGCCGAGGTTCCCACAGCAGGAAAACAAGGGTGATCTTAACACGGCCTCCGAGGCTCAAACCAAGAGCTCACACGGGTTAGGTGAGCTTAAATGGGTACATGGAGGCACTCATAAAAACTAAGCTAAGTACTCCGGCCTGGATCACAGAAAAGAAACACTCTCTATCTGCCCTGTCTTACCTATAGCCATAGAGCTAAATTTACTTTGGGGAATAAGTCCTGCTTGGAAGCCAGGCTTCTGGAAGGGGCGGTTCTCACGCAGTCCAGACACATCAGCCCTCCTCCGAGTGGCTTCCGCCTGGGGAGCCGTGCTGTGGCTTCCTGGCTGCGAAAGGCCCATCTTCACACGAGTCCCCTACCGCTTCCAACTGTATCCGTTCCAGATTTGTCTAAATGAGAACCACACATGCTGGTTGCTCCCTGTCTGCATTGCAACAGCACTCAAGCCTGAATCTCGGGGAAGTGCCACTCCACCACGATTCTCCCCCTGCCCCCCCCAGGAACGTCAGGTCCTGTCCATTGGCTTGAAATTTCCAATATTCAAATCTCCTCTAAATTAATAAATGCACTTGACCACGTCATGGTGGGGCTTTACCTAGTCTGCACGTATGTTCTAAATCAGAACTGTCCATAGGGCATTAGGCTTTGTTTCTGCAACCTGTGATGTACCTACACAGATGACTTGATGGAACATATTTTTAAGGGTAAAATAAGAGATTCTTGGCTAGAAGGCCCAGGGCAATAACTCGTTCACCTCAAATTGCACAGAAGGGTCCTATCATGGCTTCACCCTACCTGATACAGACGTACAGCACGTAGAAAGCACCCTGTACGATAATCTTCACTGTCATGTGTCACATCCCCTTCGCCCTTGGCCTAAACTACTGCAGGTACCATCTAACTGGCCTCCCAGCCTGAAGCTCACCCCTACACCCCCCCAAATCCATCCTTTCTATAAGCAGTTATTTTTAAAACTCCTAACTAATAAGTTTTGGGGAACAAATAAAGTAGATCTGAACTTCAGTGTCAAACGCCTTACTGCTGAGAATACCTACCCAATGTCATTTTGTTAGGTCATTAGTTTAAGGTCTCAGGTTTTCTAAAGTGGTCTAGAACCCCAACCTGACAATTCTATAAAAAGAGTGTTGAGAAATGAATGATGAATTTGGAGCAAGCGAAGGATATCTTTGGTGTTCAGTATGTTGCGAGGCACATGCCTGTCATTGATCTTTGCATATATCATAACAGAGTAATTATAATTCCAACGAGCACATGAAAATGGAAAACCACACTGACATCTTACAGCTCAGAAGTGTTTTCAGATTCTCTGCACCTTTGTTGGTTTAAAACCTTCTAAGTGAATGTGTTTCAAAATGAAGAGGGTATATCAGTCTTGGGGGTGAGAATGTTAATCTGAGAATATTGTCCTATTTTGTGTCTTCGTGTTGAAAATCTTCAAAAATAACATATTGTCTGGATCAGATGATGTAGAAGAATGTCCCTTAATGTTTCTGCTGTGCTGTTTCAGAGTTTTAAGTTCATGTCTGGGCTTACAAGCTCAGGGATCACCTAAAGCTGTTCCACCTTTGATATGCTGGCATGCTATTTTAGTATACTACCTTTAGGTTGCCATGCCCTCATGCCAAAACCCCGTAATCTTCCAGGTAAACTCATGTTGGGGGTTATTTTAACCAGTTTTAAAAATAAAATTTCTGTTCAGAAATAATAATTTACAACCAAGAAGCATTTTTTCAAATACCAAATGTTTGATTTCTCAAATTATTTAACAGATTTCATTTGACGTCATGAAATCCACCAGTAAGGTGGAGTAATGTATAACATCTCGGCAAAAGAGTAAGGAACAGTGGTTAAGAGTTATGCTGGCTGGGTTCAAATACTAGCACTGCCACATTTTAACTCTGGTGTCTTGGGTAAGGTACTTAACCTGTGCCTCAGTTTTCTTGACTGTAAAATGGATATAATCTATACGTCCCAAACATTACTTTCAGCAAGATTTTTAGTTCTCCTCTACTTCCAGGTACATGTCCCCTTGTAGTTAGATGCAGCCATATGAAATGCTTTGGCCAATGAAATATCTGTGAAAGTGATGTGAGTGACTTTGGGGGAGAAATATTTAAGAGCTGGTGGTCCAAGATTTTCTCCAAGTTTTCTTCCCCTAGAGAAACAATCATGCTTGCTCAAGCTGATTTGGAGGTGACGTAAGATGGAAACAGAGCCTTCATAAGTGACTTGATGTGCACAAGAAATAAAAGCCACTGAGGGGCTTCCCTGGTGGTGCAGTGGTTGAGAATCTGCCTGCCATTGCAGGGGACACGGGTTCGAGCCCTGGTCTGGGAAGATCCCACATGCCGCGGAGCAACTGGGCCCGTGCGCCACAATTACTGAGCCTGCGCGTCTGGAGCCTGTGCTCCGCAACAAGAGAGGCCGCGATAGTGAGAGGCCTGCGCACCGCGATGAAGAGTGGCCCCCGCTTGCCGCAACTGGAGAAAGCCCTAGCACAGAAACGAAGACCCAACATAGCAATCAATCAGCTAATCAATAAATAAATCTTTAAAAAAAAAAAAAAAAAAAAAGCCACTGAGATCTTGGTGTTGCTTGTTACCATAGCATAAGCTAGCCCGTTCTGACTTATACATTTCCCCATAGGGTGTTGTGAGATAAATGAATTAGTGTACAGAAACACTTAAAAAACGCCTAGCACATAAAAGCTATATAAACATTTGCCAAAATTACTCTTTTGCATTTATTCTAACAAGTATATTTTTTCACATCTTCACATCCTATAATTGATGGCATCTCCTATTTTAATCAGCAGCAGCATTTCTTTCTAAATGGTCCACAAGATAGTGGTGAATCTTAGATCCAATGAGATAAACGTTATGATGATGATGATTTTAGGGGCTAGCAAGTAAAGAACAGAGGCCAAGTTTTAGTATGTAAGTATTGCATTCCCACCTCATGGTCCAAATAAAGGTTTTGCAATAGTTTGAGTAGAGGACAGTAGGGGAGAATGAAGTCACCGTATGAAACACAGTAGTGACATGTGCTGAATTTAGCATAGTACCTGTATTTATATGTGGAGCAGATACATTATTTGGATTCAGTCTTTGTACATACCAACTGCTAACAGTACGTTAGTACTGAATATAACAGTAAATATGCAAGAAAGGACTTTTGGTAAATGCTTTATAAAAAATTATTCAGTATTCTATTTAGGGTGCAGTGATAAATTAATTCTCCTGTCAGAATAATAGATTGGCAGTAAAAAGCAAATGCATTGGGGTTTTTTTTTCCAGCAAAGCATCCGTCATCACAATAAATTCATGCTAATCTGAATTTGTTGTTTTTATTATTTTCTCTGTATTGAGCTTGCAAATTTGTCTTAGTTTTATAGTTGCATAAGAACTAGACGTGTAAATTTTTTCTTAGTTTTATATTTGTAGGTATTCATATAATAGAATAATAAACAATTAGGTCAAAACAGGAGGTCTTTCAAAAGGGGTTTATACATTATTTAATTTTAAGAAACATTGGCCCAAACCATACAGCCGTACCGTGGTCTTAGGTTTTCTGACAGCACTCCTAAAATATTTTCTGTAAAAGAAGTCCTCCTAGACGCACAAACAGAAAGAAACCTGGATCTGACAGCCAGGCTGCAAGTTGAAAGATGTCTGCATCCTCTCTCCTCCATCTTCAACATCACCAGACGTGCCTGGGTTCTCTCCGCATCTCAGTGCTGCAGAAGGTCAGGCACAGCGGGCCGAGGTCTGCAGCCGAGAGGGGCGGGAAGGGATGAGCACAAGCCAGCGTCCACGCCTGACGGGGCTTCTAGGAATCAGGTCCTCTGCTTCAAGGGAAGAGACAGAGATGGTGTGAAGCTGGCAGTTCCACACAGGCTCCCTGAGCGGTGGGGCTACTTGTGTGGAGACAGCCTCCGTCTGCTGTCGCTGCCCTGGACGTGCGGATACCCCAGCCTGTTTGCCCACCGCCCGCCGCGGGCTCCCGCGGGGCCTGCCAGGGCTGCCAGGGGCTGGCGCTGCAGTTGTCACAACCAGCGGAGCATCTGGCCTCACACCCACGGCATCTGCGCTGCCCTTCTTACCACTGGCCCCGGCAGTTCCCTCAACCCAGCCACGCTGCACTCTCTGCTTGGCTGGTTTCATAACCAAGAGCAAGGAAACGCATGTTCTTTTTGCCTCTTGATGGGCATTAGGACCTCAGCTGATCTCTTTAATGAATTAATTAATGATTTGGAAAACCTGATTAGAAAGGGAGTCATCTTGGCTTCTTGGGAAAATAGATTTTTCAAGGTAAAGAACTGAGAAAACATACAAATTTGATTATCTGACTCTCTGAACCAACATATGGGTTAAAAACAATAACTCTTAAGCAAAAAGACTTTAGGAAAGGAATCATCTCGTCCCAGATGTGCAGATTTGGTGGCTACAGAGCTGGAATTGACCTGCGAGTGTTCGGGTTCTACCCGCTACTGTTACAGAAGAGATGAGACCTGGAATGGGGAGTCACCTTTCCAAGGCCGCAGAGCTAAGGGGACGGGGCAGGGCTCGGAATCCAGTGCAGGGCTCGGAATCCAGCGCAGGCCTCTTCCCTGACTTGCAGAAGATTTACTATAGCCAGTGGTTCCCAACTATGGCAGCCGCACACGACGGACAGACCATCACATGTGGCCCCAGATCTGGGTCCTTGGATGCACCAAGCAAACCCACTATGTGGCAGCGTCAGTCAGATGAACTCAGGGCACAGAGTCAAGCCCTGAACTAAGAAAAACAGTGACTCATTGAAACACACCCCACGAACATGCAAGAATGGGGCTAGGATGCCGCTGAGGGTTGAATCGTTTTCCCAAAAGATCTGAAGTGAAGTCTGAACTCCCAGGAACAGTGAATGTGACCTTATTCCGAAATGGAGTCTTTGCAGATGTAATCAAGTTAAGATGAGGTCATTAAGGTGGGTCCTAATCCCGTATGACTGGTGTCTGCACAAGAAGAGGAAAAGAGACACCGAGACAGACACACAGAGGGAAGATGATGTGGACACACAGAGGGAGAAGCCACGTGAGAGCAGGGAGACTGGGGTGACGCGTCTCCAAGCCCAGGAACACCAAGGATGGCTGACAGCCACCAGAAGCTGCAAGAGGCAGGAAGTCTCCTCCCTGCAGGTTTCAGAGCGAGCACGGCCCTGCTGACACCTCGATCCTGGCTTTGGCCTCCAGGACTCTGAGAGAATAAATTTCAGCCATGCAATTGTGGTACTTTCTTACGGCAGCCTGGTGAGCTAATAGAGGTGCTAAACAGTTTTCTTCAAAGACACAGGGCTCACTTGTGTAGTGGTGATTTTAGACTTTTGAACTCTTCAAGGGCAGCGCCAAACACTTCTGGTGTTTGAAAGTATCCTGCAAACATGAAATAATAGAGAAGAGCTGCCCGGACATTCTCATTTCCCTCAGACACCTACGTTCCTTCCAATCACTAGCTGCACCCTCTCCAGACCCCATCCCTGCTCCTGCCCCGCAAAGCAAAATCTCTGCCGGCTCTCTGCCCCCTAAGGAACGGGGAGAGGCAGGTGACAGTGACTGCTGACCGTGGCCTGATTCTACTGCCTGGTTATGCTCAACCACACACAGGGCACTCACTCACCCATTCAGCAGACAATTCCTGAGCACCTGCCATGTGGCCGGTGTGGCTAGAACGTGGGGACACTGCAGTGAACAACAGAGCAGGCCTCTCCTGGGGAGCTTGACTCAGAGACTAGACAGACAGAGAAAGAGGTAACAGACAGAGAGATGAGATGGATAGATGATAGATAGATAGATAGATAGATAGATAGATAGATAGATAGATAGGGAGTGATAGAGCTATGAGAGTGAGAAAAATGACAAGTAGTGATAAGTGTCAGGCAAAAATAAAACAAAGTCAACAACACAGGCCTACTGTATAGCACAGGGATATATTGAATAACTTGTAATAAGCTATAACGGAAAAGAATCTGAAATTATGCATGTGTATAACTGAGTCACTTTGCTGTACACCAGGAACTAACACACTGTAAATCAACTATAGAGCAACTTGAAAAATTAAAAATAAAATAATACAAAGTGATGTGATATGGCCTGCCAGGTGGCTATTTTATTTTATGTGGTCAGGAAAGTCGCTCAGGAGGTGACTCGAGCTGAGGTCTGGATGAAACAATCAGCTGTAGCCACAGGAAGGGTGGGGCAGCCTCGCAGGCGGAGGGCAAAACTAGTTCAAAGACCCGCCATCGAGAGCACGTGGTGGGTGCCGGGCCCTGCACCGCCCCCTGCACCGCCCCCTGCACCGCCCCCTGCACCGCCCCCTGCACCGTCCCCTGCACCGCCCCCTGCACCGTCCCCTGCACCGCCCCCTGCACCGCCCCCTGCACCGCCCCCTGCACCGTCCCCTGCACCGCCCCCTGCACCGTCCCCTGCACCGCCCCCTGCACCGCCCCCAGCCCTTGCAGGTCCAGGAACGCCCCCCTCTGATGTTAAACACGGCCAGGTCACTTCTTCGGGCACCGGTGCGTGATTCGTCACTTCCCCTTCCCACTTCTGCCCATGTCGCGGGACCCGCAGGAGCCAGATGCCAGGTCCCCGGTGTCTGGTGTAAGCAGAGCCCTCTGGTTCTGCCAGGAGTTGGGACACCTGGGTTCTCGTCCCAGAGAAAAGCACAGTTTGCTGTTTGAAAGCGCTGAGGTTTGGGATGGTTCATTAGCACAGCCCAGTCTGACCCACCCTTGCCCAGGCAGCAGGCTCGCAGGCCGGAAGGCGGCCCGGAGTGTCCGGAGCTCAGCACCAAGGAGGGGAGGAGGAGGGGGCGGGAACCAGGTCAGAGGGGCCCGCGTGGACCAGCCGGCATGTGGGGCAGGCTTTCCTTCCGTGCCCTGTGAAGCCGCAGGCAAGCTTTCAGCAAGAGAGTGAACTGGGAGAGGGAGAACAGCAGACAGGAGGAGAGAAGCCAAACACGATGGCCTGAGAGGAGGACCCCGGGTCATGACCTCCAGGGTGCACTAGTCACCAGCTCTGTGACCTGCAAGGGCAATTCTATGCCAGGCTTGATTCACCTTTATAACGAGGATAATAAAATGCCCATATCACACGGGGCTTGCGAGGATTAAAGGAGTTAATTCATGGAAGGTGCTTGGCCAAGTTTCAAGCACACGGTAAGTGCTCAGAAGCGGTGAGTGGTCGCCGTCACTCTTATCCTTGGAGATCAGCCGTCCAGCCCCCAGCCAGGCCCAGAGCTGACTGCAGGGCGCTCATCGCCAGCGTCTGTTCCCTACGTCTGAGCTCGGCTCAGATGGGCCTCCAAGTGCAGGAGCACAAGTGGGGAATAAGCCTTTTGAAAAATCAGCAGTAAATTTAGGAGAGACTTGGAAGCCGCCAGAGCTGCTGGGCAGGGGCCCGTTCTGAGCCCAGAGAGGTGACGATGGGACAGGCAGGGAGGACGGAAAACCGCGTCAGTAAATTAGTTAAACAGGCCCTGGGCGGTAGGAGCCCATACTCTTCTTCATTCATCAGTTTTGACGAATGCAAACCTACAGTGGACAAAATATAATTAGGGAGTTCATTAAACCGCCACTAAAGAGATCAAAAGCGAAGAAATGCTGCCCAAGAGGGCTTTGGACATCAAGCTCTCCTGAAGCTCAATTACCGCTGGGTCAAGCCATCCCAGAGGGACTTTAATTCCCAGAAAGGCTCAGACCTGCTGAGAAGGGGCCCAATGATGCGACCATGCAGAGAGTGTGGGAGACGGTCAGCAAAAACAGTGATTACCAAGTAAACAAGTTAATAAAACACAGCTAAATGCCCCCCATGTGAATATCATAGCGTTAATTTTTTGGCTCTTAATTGCGAATCCTCTTAGTAAGTAAACATATTATAAATTAATGACTATTGTGCATTGCCTTTTAAGTGTGTTTTAATTTTTCAGCATCATTAGAAATCACCCTGCCTCGGTCCCAGGCACCCCGGGCTTACCTGGATGCTAAGCTGCTACCTAAGGAAGGACACGCCCTGCCTTTGCAAACGGCCATCTGCAAAGCGCAACAGACACCTGCTGAACTTCAGCGAGTGCTGACTCTCCTGGCTTTAGGGGGCTCTCCTACAGGAGACGTTCCCGCAGACAGTATTCTGGGCCCTAAAAGTAAATGCCGTCAGTTGGCAGGTGACAGGATTGGCGAGGAGGGTGCAGGATCTGCTGGGCGCCCACCATGGCTCCTGAGTCTCCTGGGCCCCAGAGCCCCGAGGACCCCTTACAGCAGCCAGAGAGGGTCCTGGGGACAGGGGTAGGGACACCCTGATCCGGGTCCCCACACCTGGGATTGCTTGAATCAGTCTCTTCCCAGGTGCTGCCTGCCTTCTCCTCCTGGGGGGGGGGGTCTCTCTTGCCACTTTGCTCTCATCCCAGGAGCCAGAGCTCTGCTTCCCACTCAGCCTGATCTCAGCCTCTCTTGTCCTGTGTCACCTCCTCTCCTGGGAGGTATGGAGCCCTCGAGGGAAGGTTCCTCCATCGGTGCCCCTCCCCCCTTCCCTGCACCCTCCTCCCACCCTGCGTCCCCCGCCTCCCTGGTCTCTGCGGGGGGTCCTGCCATTGATCTCCTCAGTGGACCACGGACTCAGTCCCCCCTTACCTCCCCCCACACTGTTCTCAGCCCCTTGTCATCAAGCTCCCACCTCCTGCCCCCAGAGCTGGTCTCGACGGTCACCGCTGACCTTCTAAGCTCCAGCTCCAGGGTCTCACGTCAACCCCTGTCGCCCTGCTGCACCTCCAGAGGCGGCTTCTCCTGGAGACCTCAGGAGCCTGGGACCCTGCCCGCCCCCCGCCCCCCGCCCCCCTTGCTCTTCTGGCCCCAGGCCCTCCTCTGAAGGATGGTGTCTAGGAACACGGCAGAGGGTGGGGCTGAGAGACGGCGAGCAGAAAGGAGGGGACGGGGGCGTCAGGTGAGAGGCTCACCAACATGATGGGGAGGGGAGAAGGGGGAAGCGGGCGGGAGGAATGGGAAGAGGAGTCAGGAGGACAAGGGGGGGAGTGCGGGAGGAGTGGGCGTTGAGGGGCTTGGTTGTAGGGGAACTGAAAACAGATGTGTCCACGGCAGAGCCACGAGCAGGGGCCTGAGGATGGAGGATGGGGTCCCCCCCGCCCCCGACTCAGCTATAAAACAAGGCGGCGGGAGGGCACCTGGCCCTGAGGGAGTCCAGAAAGCCAGGTGTCTTCTTCTGAGGAGGAGGAGGATCCCTGGGGGACGGGGGTCCGAGGGGCCCAGAGGAGGAGAGACGGACTAACCCCGCGGAGGAGGCTTCCGTGGGACCCGCGCTGCCCTCCGCCCCCAGCCCCGCGGCTGGGCTCCGGAGTTAGGACTCAGTCCCCGCGGAGGCCTGCGGACACCCTAACACCCAGGCCTGCAGAGGACGAGCCGGGAAACATGAAAGCCCACTGAACCTTGTCCCGTGAGCTGTCTCCGTCCTCAGGGACATCTGATGACTCCACTCCCTCCTCAAACCCAGAGTGGCCGCGTGTGGCCCAGACAGAGCAGCTCACAGCCAGAGGCTCAGCAAATACTGAATTTTTATCAGTCCAAAAATCGGATTTTTAAGACCAAACAGCTGTATGCCACAAAAGAAAGATCATGGAGGAGGGGGTCAGCGGTGGAAAACTACCCATTCAAGCCTTCTGCCTCCGTCCTCCTTTATTTTTTTTATTTTTTATTTTTTTAAAGATCCTTACTTCACTATCTTTTTTTTTTTTTTAAATTGGAGTTTATTTATTTATTTATTTTTAGCTGTGTTGGGTCTTCGTTTCTGTGCGAGGGCTTTCTCTAGTTGCGGCAAGTGGGGGCCACTCTTCATCGCGGTGCGCGGGCCTTTCACTATCGCGGCCTCTCTTGTTGCGGAGCACAGGCTCCAGACGCGCAGGCTCAGTAATTGTGGCTCACGGGCCTAGTTGCTCCGTGGCATGTGGGATCTTCCCAGACCAGGGCTCGAACCCGTGTCCCCTGCATTGGCAGGCAGACTCTCAACCACTGCGCCACCAGGGAAGCCCCCGTCCTCCTTTAATAAAGGCCAGAAGGACCTTCTCTCTCCTGCCCCGGCCCCGCCCTGTTTGTGTGAATTTCTCACAACCATCCTGAGCCACAGGTGTCTTTGTCTTGGTGGGTCTCCTCCGCCAGAGAGCAAGTTCCTGCAAACGAAGAGTCCGGTTCATTTTTGTTTGCTCCGCAATATTTGAGCACCTGCATACAGTAGGTGCTCAAAGAGGTACTGAACTGTACTGAAGCACACCGAACTGAATTAAATGGGATCCTCGTCCAACTCCCTCTAGCTGGCTGGAAGGCCGAGTTGTTAGGCCCCTGTCGGCCTCATTTTCCCTCAAGGAGACTCTCCCTCTGTCCTTCACCGAAACCCACCCCCAGGAGCGGCCAGCTGGGCTTCCCACAACGCCCGAGGCCTGGACACACTGGGCCGGGGGTCTCCCTGTCCAACGAGGCAGGACCGCTCAGGGGTTGGAGCCCTCAGGTGTGACAACACGCTGCAAGCAGCTGAAAAGAGCAAAGGAGGCCTGGGCACCGCCCCTCAGCTGCAGGTCAGCCGGAGCTGCCAAGAAGGATGTGAGCAAGCGCCGAGCAGCTGTGTTTCGGAAGCTTTGCAGCAAAGTGCAGTTTTCCCAGCGGTCCTGCCGAATTCCTTTCATTTGCAAACTCGTGATGTACACTAAAGGCTGGCTGATGAGCTCTGAAACCCGTCCCTCGTCAATGGGCTCTTACGCCAGTTCCACCAGATATTTTTGTTGTTGTTGCTACTTCCAAGCATCACTTCCCTGCCAGAAAAAAAAAAAGGATGTTTGCTTCAAAAAGACTACAAAACTCAGAACTGGCCAGTGTAAATGGCTCTAAATTTAGCAAATACTGTTTACCCAGCCCACGTGCCATACTTCTCCTCCCACCCTTTCCAAGCCTGCCTTGGCCCGGAAGTCAGAGTTTAGCTGGACCGCGGCCTCCCACGCCTGTCCTGGCCCGGCAGGTGCTGAGCGGTGTGCCCACTGCGCATGCGGCAAAGCTGCCCCCCCCTCTCCCCCGGGCAATGAACTGTGTCCCCATCCTGCTCGCTTGCAGTGGGTGGAGAGGCGGAAAACATCTGCTTTCCTCATCTGGCATTCAGATTTCAGCGTTCCCTGAAAGACTCCGGGGAGGAGGACAGAGCGTCCTAACTGGCTGGAAACGCCTGCGCGGGCGGGAGGTGTGGACAGCTGGTTCGTCCGGGGGTGAGGGGTGTGAAGGGCTCCGACAATGGCCGGCAGGCCCAGACCCTGCTCCTCGCCTCTCCCCCGCAGACTGCTGTGACCACTGATTGCTTTTACCCTCCGTGTCAACACGGTAGCAAACGCCGCCCAGGAGCACGTGTTTTGTGTGCAGCAGGTTGACAGTTTTTTCAAAGAACGCACAAGGGCACTTGAGCACGGCTCAAGTAACGCCAAGAAGAAAAGAGCCAGGGGGTCTTAGGCTTTATGTGCCTTATGGTTAATTAAGACTTTGAAGCTGGAAGGACTCCTGTCTCCTCCACCACATGCTGCCCCCTTTCAGATGACAGTTCGTCTCATTTCTGTTCATCTGACCATTACTTATTTTGGACGTGTTCCCAGATGCTCCGACTGCAGCCCCCAATATCTTACATCCCAAGGGTGCTGGGGTCTGGTGTCCCAGGGGGCTGCGTGCTGGACACGGGCAGCAAGTTCCCCATAAAGTTAGTCAATGTCGGCAAGCAACCAAGAGCTGGGGCATTGGGGAGGACAAGTGAGCTGCCCCTAACTTGCTACCCAGCACACTCTGGGCCATTTCTCCTTCAAGGATTAAGAAAGAAGGATTGTTTTTCTTGAGCTGGTGGAAGTTTTAATTTAAAAAAAAAAAAATTAAAAGTTAGGTTTTTATGGAAGCAGGAAACAGAACAGGAAGTCTGAGAAGTAACCAGAGTAATTAGGGGTTGAGAGATGAAGTAAGTAAACACCAGAAGCACCTCGTTGGCTACAGCCAGGACCCAGGACCCTCCCATCCCATCCCTCCCCACCCTGAGCCTGGGCAGCACGTCTGTGACTTACATGAGGTGTCTCCAGACACACAGATTCCAGGTCGGGAGTAGGCTGCCGTGGGTGTGAGCACAGCCCAGGATTCTGTTTGTCTCTTTCGTGTGTGCTTGTTTGTTCATTTCCAGGTGCTCTGGATGCACAGCCAGGTTGAGACTCACCTTGCGGATTTTCTTTTCATATCTGTGAAATGCGAATGTTGGGCTTTTGTTATAAAAAAAAAAAAAGGATTAAAATACAATTATAAAATACACGGAAAAATTTTCTGAGCTATTTAAATACAAGGTTGACTTTGAGTATTACTTTGACATTCATTTTATGTGCCATACCAGTTTATGAACAGTCTATAAGGTCTTTATATAAATAAGGCATTTTACATTCATAATCAGATCTTGAAAGGAGAGGGCCCCTGTAGCTAATTTGTCTCAAAATCAGGTTTATTTATTAGTGGAAAATGACGCTTAGGAGACACTGGTTTAGACCAGCCTCCACAATGCTGCTAAATTTCAACGACCTGTTGAAAGTATCAGTCTTTCCCTAACCTCCAATACGTGTTTGTTTGTAAGATGTGTTGAAGAGCTATAAAACAGCCGGAGTCTGGAGGGGCATGCTGGGTGATAGATCACGGGCAGCCCTTTACACCTATGCTTCGTGCACAATGAAAAGAATTCCCGTTCAGCTCTGTTATTTCAGCGGGACTTGGCACCGGGGACCTGGTGGCCCTGGACTTTGAGTTCTGCCCCCAGCTGCTCAGACCCAGCCAAGGAAGAGCCCACGGTTGGCAGCGGATGAGGAGATTTGGGGGATCTCTTGCCAAGCGGATTATGTATTCCCTCCTGCCCTTCGACCTGTCTGGTCGCTGTCAGAGCCAGACTGGAGTGAATGTCACCGAGAAGAGGAGAAATCGCCTGCGGAGGCTGCAGCCGATGCCCTCTCCCACAGGAAGGCAGGTGGTACACCTTGTCAGGAAGGATGTGGACCGGGGCGTGAGGGTGGGGCATGAAGGGGAGTCTGTAACGCTGGGGACAGTAAGTCGGGATGTTACTATCAACCAAAAGTTTCCTTTGAAGGTTCATGTTTAGTTAAAGTTTTTGAAGGAGGGGACCACGGAACCCACTCGCCCCGCAGGTGCCCCGAGGGTCTGGGGGGAGGGTGCAGTCAGACTGTCACAGTGAGTGTCTCCCCTCCATCAGCCACCTCAGCCTCTCTCCTTGGTGTCCCCAACATAGGGTCACCTCTTGGG
This sequence comes from Balaenoptera musculus, assembly GCF_009873245.2. NCBI lineage: Eukaryota > Metazoa > Chordata > Mammalia > Artiodactyla > Balaenopteridae > Balaenoptera > Balaenoptera musculus. The sequence continues at coordinate 5,211,135 of NC_045796.1, forward strand.
CAGCGGTAGAGAACATTTTCTCCCGGTGGCCCCCCCACGTCCACAGACCTCCCTGGAGACATCTTGCTGGAGCCGAGAGCAGGGCCCCCAGGCTGCTGTGATGGGCAAGTGGTGCTCCCAGGACAGGGGGAGGCAGCAGGTCCCTGTCCTTTCTTCGTGGCGAGCTCCCTGCTGAGCTGAAGGGAATCATGCTCGCACCACTGCGCTGGGGTCTCCGTCCCTCTGACTCTGGGGTCGAGGGTGTGGTGGTCACCACAGGTCATACGCCCGGGAGCGTTGACGGTACCTCTGCTCACACCCTTCCCTCCGGAACTTCTCAGTCAGAGAACCCAGATGCCTAAACATCGTGCAAGACAAACATCGTGAAGGTTCTACAGAGAGGCTTGAGTATAGCTAGCCGCCCATAAATTAAGCTGTTTTGAGACAGATTAGGTACAGAAGCCCTCTCCGTTAAGAGTTGATTATAAAGATAAAATGCCGCATTAAAATCTTATGTGATAGTTGTAAACTGGTATGGCACAAAAAATGAATGTCAAAATAATATGTAGTAAACATTGCATTTAAGTAACACAGACTTTTTTTTTTTGTATTTTATAATCATTTTTCTTTCAATCCTTATTATACTGAAAGCCCAACATTCCCGTTTTATAGATTTGGGGGTGACGGAAGTCCAGCGTTTGAGTGAGCGAGGATGAGAAATCTGGCTTCACACTTTCCAGGCCAATGAACTCTTGGCACAGAATCAGATCCGACACGCGCAGCAGAGCCACCTGCCCGTCTAAGACTCCGGCCCTCAACACCCTCACCTCCCCAGGCCAGTTGAGAGGGAGAAGGCAAGGGATTAAAAAGCCCTGAAGTCTAGTTGATTTACACTGCTGTGTTAGCTTCTGCTGCACAGCAAAGTGAATCTCTTACACATATATGTATATCCATTCTTTTTCAGATTTTTTTCCCATATAGGTCCCTACAGAGTATTGAGTAGAGTCCCCTGTGCTATACAGCAGGTCCTTGATGGTTATCTATTTTATATATTGTAGTGTGTGTATGTCAATCCCAAGCTCCCGATTTTATCCCTCCTCCCCCTTCCCCCTCCCCCATAACCCACTTTCCAATAAAAATTTTTTTTAAAAGAGAGAGAAAAAGAATTTTTTTTAAAAAGCCCTGGAGAATTCTTCCAGTGTTGCAAGTTCCCCAGCCCTCTTCACATGAAGAAAGTTAAGTTCAGCTTTCTGAAGAGCCCTCAAACCACTAGACTAAGCCCCCAGATGAAAATAAAACGGACGTAGCTCCAGGAAACCCAAGCGAATCGTCACCCTACCTCCCCACCCGACCCCCTCCTCTTGCTTCTCAAATTCTCGGCCTCTGGCCAATTGCTCTGGGGTAAAGGGAGACCTGCCATGGCCAGTTACAGAACCTGTACCAGTCGACCACCTCGGCTTGCGAACTTGTCTGTGACACGGGGCACTCCGCCTTTGGGGAAGGGGACCGCCCCTCTCAATTCCTGCGGCGATGTGTCCCTGGGGTAGGTTTCCTATCACACGACTCAGCTAGATGACAGGTTTTCATTATTTCTGCACCTTATGCCAATCCGTGTTCACTCACAAATGTTCCTGACCCTGGAACCTCTCCGTCCTTTAGGCGGCCATCGGCAGTGACGCTGCTGGAAGAAGGAAGTATTTCAGATGACACCTCGGTGCCTTGTTCATATACGAGTCCGGAGTCGCTGTTTCAATTTCTATCTGAGGCCCTCTTGTTTGGAAAAGTGAGACCGTCCTAGAAATGAAAGGGGAAAAGCTAAGGGCAAGCACTGAACCGGGAAAATTCTTACAAATAAAAATAGAGCAGAAGAGTTTTGCTTCATCACTTGTGGACATCACAGCCCGATGGTTCGAAATCTCCCGTGTTTGACAAATAGTGCAGGTCATTTGCCAGATCTAAGCACGCCCGGCTCCACCTAAGCTACGCTTGGTCACGAGCTATCTCCTTGTCTCCCACTGACGTTAGGATTTGATTTCTTCCTCCTCTTCTTTGCCTTTGTGTCCGGAAAGACTTGGAGTGAGATCCAGCTCGTTGTTCTGCCTTTCCTGTCCTATTTACAGCAAAATGGTTCTGTAAATCCCTGAGCCTCTGCTGTCTGCCTTCTGTCCTTCATGCGATGCTGTCCGTGCCTTACAGCAACGATAGGAGAGCTGCCTTCAGCTCAAACACGAAAACCCACTTTGCCTGGAGGCCACACTCGTCACGGGTGGGGTCCGCTCTGTGGACATCACCCAGAAATGCGCTTTCTTCTCTCACTCCTTATTTCCAGCTTTCTGCAGACACCTGCTAAAATTTGCCACGCACATCACAAAAGGCTGCTTTTCCTTCCCTCTCTACTCGCCTGCAGCATGTCTTAAGTGCTCCAGCTTAAATTTATCACACGGTCTCCCTGTGGGCTCGGGATGTATAACTCTCACTCTCTGGCGATGGGGTTTACAGATGCCGTCTAATGTCCCCGAATTCTGGAGTTATGGGAGAAAGGAGCACATAAAGTAAAGGATATGACTAAACCAATTTACAGGGAGAGGGGGAAAAATGCAACCCAGGCAGAAGAAAACAGCATTCATTTCCCACTGAATGTCAAGTAAATATGAAACTCTTGCAAGCGTTTCAGAACTTATATCCATATCCATACATTTATATCCCAATTGCTCATCACCATGGGAACCAGGGATTTTTGATTGACGCGTTTAATGTAATAAAGACACAAAAGAAAGAAAAAATTGCCAAGATACAGGTGTCCTCTGGGTATAGGTAATTTTCTAGGTGGTGATTTAATGAGTTTAAGCTTTCCAGGGATGGTTTATATTCGCTGTCACCTGCCCCAACACCAGACCTTAGTTTAGTGGTTCTTAAACTAATGGGGCTTCAGAATTACCTGGAGGCCTTGAGAACCCAGATATCTGGCCTCCCCTGAGAGTTTCCAATTCAGTGGGTCTGGGGTGGGGCCCAAGAACCTGCATTTCTAACAGGGGCTGCAGATGCAGCTGGCTGGGGACCACACTTTGAGAACTGCTGCTTCGCTCACAAGGAGAAGGGCACCTGGGAGATGAGACTCCCCACTTTAACCATCACACTAAACCCCTTCTACAGGCTTTACTTGGAAAGTCCTTACTTGGTTTCTTCTTCATGTCGGTGTTCAAAGCTCTAGAGTTTGTTAACAAAACGGCATTTCAGCCAAGGAAAATGTTGTTCTGACAACATTCTAAATGATCTCAAGTAGGCCTGCCACAAATTTAGTTTAGGTTTAACGGGAAAGTTTCACATGTTAATTAAACACCAACTGATTACTAAAGGCATACCCACTGTGGATTACCTATGTCACAGACGTGGACTTATGACATAACTGCTAAATCTAGGACTTACCGAGTAATAAAAAGCTGTCTCATTAGAGAGAAATCAAATGGCTATGGAAGAAACCATTTTTATGGGTGAGTATTTTTCACTGTTAGACTTGCTGATGCATAACAACGAACAGACTTGATTTGGGATCCATTTTTCAAACTATTGTCCTATTCCTGCCCCATTTATTAAGTTGTTCACACCACAGTGGGATGACTCTCTCCCTTCCTTGTACTGACTTGTACACACAGATCCTAATGTGAGGTGCACTCAAACCTAACCTTGATTTCTAACCTCAGAGCACTAAAGAGTAACAACTACAGCAACATTCAGTTTATTCTATTGAGTCTCCTGTGCTTCATGTTCTACATGAGACTGGGATTGTAACAGCCTTTTTCCAATGAATAGAATCAGGGCTCAATGGATGAGGGAGTTGATCAAGACCACACGGGAGACAAAGGTAAAACCTGGTAGCCTGACCCCAAAGCTCTTCTGCTTAGTCACTAAAGCTCTGTTGAACACTGAACAATTTAGAGTTTAGAAAATCTTTAACATATTTTGTTAAAGATTTTTATGTGGGGCATAGCAGAACAATTTTATATGGTACATAATAGAATATTGTTAACATTTTGCAAATAAAAGAACTGTGGCTCAGTGAGGTTGAGAGATTTGCACAAGTTCACAGAGCAAGTTTCCAGAAACCAAGATTCTAACTCTACTACAAAGGCCCCTCTATACTCTATTATTTCTTTTGGGCGATAGATTAATATGCTCCACTCAGTAAGTTAAGAAGTATTTACTAAATGCCCACTATGTGCTAAATGCTAATAGAACATATCTGCAGATAATTTTTATGATTGATCAACTTGATTGATGAGCTATTGTGAGAGAGTGAAGATGACCATATATTTTTTTGACACTCCTCCCACTGAGAGATGGGAACTATTTCTCCTCCCATAGGCTCAAGGCTAGTCTCTGACTGCTTTGACTAATAGAGTAGGGAGAAAATGACACTAGACCAGTTCTGTGCCTAGGCTTCAAAAGGATTGGCAGCCATCACCTTGGTCTCCTGGAGTCCTGAGATGCCATGTAAGAAGTCTGACACTCCTGCCTTAGAGGGTTTATGGGGAAGCCCTGAGATACATGGGCCCTCTATCCCTCTATCCCTGCTAGGGTGCCAGAGCCCTGGGAGAAGCTGTCTTGAACCCCCCAGGCCAGCCTAGCCACCAGCCAAATAATAACAGGTAATCCTATTCAATGCAACATGGAACGGAAGAATAATACAGCTGAGCCCTGCTCAAATTCCTCACTGCCCAAATATGAAATGTAATAAAATTATTCATGTTTTAAGAAGTCACTAAGTTTGGGGTTAGCTTGTTATGCAGCCATAGGCTGTTAGGGAAAAATAAAAAAAAGTTTTACCTAGAAGCAGTCTGCTGCTGTGACAAAAATGACAACATACAGCGCTGGGTTTGGGACCTGGTGGTAGAGAAAGGTCTGAAAGTCTTCAGAGGGTCTGTCAGTGGAAAGGAAGGACAGTGGGGAAATGTTACTGGAGGCTGGAGAGAAGACGATGTGTGTTATGTAGGGGCAACTTGTTTAACAAAACCATCCCTTGCAGTAACATGGAAAATGAAAGATATTATCTATAAATTCATGAATTTGACTTTGGAGCTTTCCCAGCAGCATACAGAACTCTTCATCTGGCTGCCAGTGATGTAATTCAAGAAGACAAAGATGAACCAAAGAGGAAACTGTTCATTTTTTTTTTTTTTTAGCAGAATGTAGAAGAAATATAAAGGAGCCAGGGCTTGCTAGGTTTGAAAATAAAACTCTTTCTTATCCTTAGCCTCTCCGAGCAAAAGATTCTGAAAGGAAAAAATGGCTTCAGGGCAAAGATCAAATCCAGGGTGTTAGTACAAGATTCTTTGTTAAGACCTCAGGAGATCTAAGGTGGCATCTCATAGATGGTTTCGGACAAACATCCTGCTAAGGATGTCCAAGGCAGGCATCGAAGACCTTCTCTATTAAAAAAGATGGCTTCCAAGAATCTTAAGGGCGTGTTTCCAGAGCTAAAGATAAAGAAGGGTCTTCATGACTCCAGGACATCTGTGAATGTTGAGAAGGCCCAGCCTTCCAGCTGACCCTTGCAGGTCTCATGCATGGGAGTTAAGCCCTTTTACACCATCCAGACCAGCCCACTTGCCACTTATGACCAGCAAGGGAGTCCAGTCAACCCTGCATGAAGCTGAAAAATTGCTGAGCCAAGGTCTACCCAAATTCCTGATCCACAGAGTTGTGAAATATAATAAAATGGTTGATATTTCAAGCCACTAATTTGGTAGGTCACTTGTTACGCATCAAATGATAACAATTACTATGACATGAATTTTCACGGTAAATGAGATAAGCACTCCCAAAATCAAACCCTGATTTTTATCATCACCGTCTATGTGCTCATAACTGTAGCAGGTTCCACCAAGCTATGACCTGCTACTAACCACCTAAGAACCAGATCCAAGAGTTTCTTACACGTTCTGTAGTGATAGAGACCGCTGACTTCATCCTCGTTCATGAAACTCCTCTGTCGACTTCCGCTGCACATGGGATTTACAATTCTCTCAACTCCACTTTTGTGGATTCCACAAAAGAGAATAACTATCTTTTGTTCCTTTCTATTTTTGCTTCTACACCCTAGCTTGAGCCATCCTATCTCTTACCTGGGCTGCTGTAGTTGCTTTCTAACTAGTATCTCTACCTCCAGAATGTTCTAAACCTCATGCCAGATTAATCTCCCCAAAGTGCAGCCCTAATCATATCCAGCCTTACCTTCCACTAAATACAAACTATTCACCCGTCAAAATATACTACTCACCATTCTCCACATAGATGCTCCCTGGATCTATACACACTCTGTTCCTTCTTGTAGAAAACATCTTTTTCTCACCCAACATCCATCCCAGCCTTTGAAAGTTAGTGCTAATCTAATCTAATTCCTAAGCTGCCACTGTACTGTTATTTTCCTTTCTGAGGAAAAGAGAGTCAGTCTCTCAAACTTCCACGATGCGTTGCTCACATCTGGCCAGCAGCCAAGTGACTAATTCATAGACTTGTCCTCTACTAGATTACATGCTTTTCAAGGTTGGGAACTATTCCCACCAATAGGATACACAAACATGGTAGCTGAATACACTGGGGAAAATAAACCTTACACTCAAAAAAAAAGTTATATTCAAAAAAAGACAAGACTAACACAATGAACAATTAGAAAACAAAATAGACAGTATATAAATAAGTGCTTTAGGACTTTGGAGACATGGGGGAGCAATCGTTGAGAGCTGGAATCAAGCAAGACTTGATGGATGAGGCCAAATGTGCACTTGCAACTTAAGTTTGGGGGAAAGAAGTGGATAGGAAGGAAGCCATTTTAGACAAGAAATCAACATGAGTAGAAAGAGAGGCGAGAATAAACAGGAAATACTCACAGAAGAGTGAAGAGTTGGGCTTCAGTTAACTTCCCAGGGAACTCAGTTAATTCAGTTAATTCTCCACAGCCAAGCTATTCTCCTAAGATAAGAAATCACGATTCTTGTCCTAATCGGAGTCTTAAGATGACTTTATCTTTGGCTATAAAACCATAAAGATATTCCCCAGACTAAAAACTGGGGCATGTAAGGGTAAAATATTTGAATCCAGTACTGTTTGAGAAAACCAAGGGAATATTATTACCCTGCCTGCTGAAGTTTTAGGCAAGTATTTCTCCAACGTGTAAGAATAATGTTATAGGAGACTTGACCACTCCTGCAGGTATATCCACTGCAAAGAACATGAGCCAGGGGCCCTCAGCACCCCAACCTCTTGCTAGTTTGAAGAATCAGTGTCATTTGTTCAATGAACCGAAGGGTGCCTGGAAGAAAAGGATAAGTACTTGAGGTAGAGACCCCCATGCTAGTCTATATCATGCTAGTCTGTCTGCTTTCCCGGGGCACCCTGGTAGATTATGCTCCCGGCCACCCCTGTGCTGAGGCAGGAATCTGGGCCAGCTCTTCAAGCACTGCTCGTGCACATCCCCTGTTCTCTCTGCTACGGTGATCACAGATGCCGGTGGAAAGATGGAAGTGCCTCAAGACGGAAGCAGCCTGTATCCCTGAGCCCCTATGGGGAAGACAGCTGTCCTGCAGAGTCACCTGTATCTGCAGCCCGTGAGAGAGAAATCAACGCGAATGTTAAGCCACTGAGATTTGGAGGCTGTTGCTGCAGTGTAACCCGGCCTATCCTGACTAATTCATAAGTAGTTACGTATGTTTCCTAAACAAAATGTTTGTTATCCTCATTTTAGAGGTGATGGATCTGGGGCTCAGAGAGGTTTGAATAAGTTGCCCAAGACACCATTACCTAGTATAGGGAAAATTCAGGATGCAAAACTATCTATCTAACTGAATCCCCGGAGTGTTTCACTTGTGTTGTCTTTTCTCCCAGGAAAAAGATCAAATCTGCTACAAGTCGTGGATATTACCTAGAAAAAGAGGCCACAAAATGGAAATAGATCTCAGAATGCATATTCAATAATAGGGTATCTGTAAGTGGAACAATCCCTCTCCCTACCTCCCTGCCAACCCATTAAACAAGAACTTCCGCCAACATGTCCACCCTCTCGGGAGCGTTGGGGCACAAGTAGCTGCCTTCTGTCCACCACCTGTTGGCTGTCTCCTGAGGAAGGAAAAGAAGATGCACGTAACAAGTGAGATCATGAGAGTCTGACCGCCACTGGTCCCCTGAGAGTCGAGGCTCAGAGCCAAAGAAAGCTGCTCATGAGGGGCCTTCTACTCTCCTGGGCTTCCTTCCAGACCTGGTGTCCTGCAGACGAGAAGGTCACCAAGCAGGCCCTGTCCACCTGCTGGACCCTTAAGCTCAGCCAGGAAGCTCAAGCTAGGGAAAAAGGAGTAGGAAGCTCATTTTGACCTCCCATATAAGTCCCAGTCTATCCACTTTCTCCAGTAAAAAACAAATTTGACCCCTATCTGAATCCTGTATGTCTTTCTCTATTAGTTCAGAATTCAGAGAGGGTAAGAAAACTGACTGCGTCAAAACTCTCCAACACCATCATCCTGAAAGAAAGATCAACAGAAATGTGCTTCATGTGAAACATCAACCCACTTAGCTCTGAGGACAGAACCTACAGGATGTGCCAGTGGTTACTCACGTGAAATCCCTTAACTACCTGTAAGCAGGACTCGGAGTGGAGATCCCCACACCGAAATAGAGCTCTGGGGTTGATTCCACTGGGTTTCACTGGGTTCCGGGGCCTCAGATGTGTCCTCCTCCTTCTTTTTCATCAGTTCTTCTCTGTGTACTGGGGAAGTGGCCTCCCCCAGGGACCCCTGGCGGTGCACCTATTGTTGTTGGAGCTGACACCAGCCCCGGACAGGCCTTGACTGCTTAATCAGGGCTTCAGAAACAAGCCACAGAGCTGCAGGGCCTTTGAGGAGGCAGATGGTGGTCATATGTTTTCACGGTTACCTTTAAAAACAAGAGAACAATGAAACAAATCTAGACCCACGGAGAGGGAAAAAAGCAGCCCCTGAGTGACGCAGACGGTCCAGCTCCATCTGCCCTCAGCCTCATGGCTGAGCTGGCCTCGGGCTGACGGCTCTATTCAGGGCTGCTGGTCCTCCTGCCTCCAAGTTAGGTCCTCAGTCCTGAGCCGGACCCCGTCACTCCCTCCCTCCCCCAGGCCTGGGGCCGTGCAGTGTCTCTCCCCGTTCCTGCCCTGTTGGCTGGGTCCTTTCTGCAGCCTATGAACTTGTCCCGGTTGCTCCCATCCAGGGACAAGGACAAGGAAATGTCTCTACCTGCCTCCCCTTCAACATGCCTCTGCTCTGCTCTCCCCGGCCAGCTGCCTCAGAGCACTACCCACACACCCTGGTTCCTGCTTCCTGCCCACGCAATGCAACCCGCAGTCGCCCACATCCCTCGCTGAAATGATTCTCTCTCCAACCGTCTCTGAAGATGACCAGTACTGGCTTGAATAGTGTCCCCTGAAAACCCAGGTCCACCTGGAAGCTGTGAATGTGCCAAATTTGGAAACAGAGTCTTTGCAGATGTCATCAGGTTAAGATGAGGTCATTTTGGTGGGTCTTAACCCAGGAGAATTGCTGTTCCTTATGCAACAGGGATAATGCCATGTGGCGACGCAGGCAGAGATTGGAGTGATGTGTTTGTGTGAGGAGTGACGAGAGGCCCCTCGTGGAGGCCCCGGAACTGATGTCATAATCGGGCAACTGCACTCTGGCTGGAGGAGGGGAGAGAGTCGAGATCCAGAGCAGACCCAGAAGCACCCCCTGGCAGGAGCATGGGGGCCTTCACCCTAGCCCTCCACACTGATGGTCACAGAAACACCTGCACCTCTTTTTTCTCTTACGACTAACAACCCTTTCCTCGCTTCTAGTTCAAGTTCTTAAGAAAGAAGGCATTTGATCAGACCGGCCCGTCACTCACACGGTGGCAGATCTGTGGCCAGCCTGTGAGTGTGGACTGAGTGCCCCAAGTGTTGGGTGTTCGCACCTTATCAGTCAGATGTGAGTGTAGGTTGTTTGCATGTGTGTCAGAGGCTGGGGCGTGGTTAACTAGGTGGACGGAGCTGTAGGAATGGACCTAAAAAGTATCATGGATATTGGGGAAATTTTTTTTCCAACTGGAATACACATTTTCTAATTTTAGATCAACTCACTAACATGTTTCTTCCCAAATTCAAATTTCCACATATCAGCTTATCAGTTTAAATATAGAAGGCATGCCTTGTACTAGAAAACAAGTCACCTAGAAGCTGGTTTTTACGTATTTGGAAGATCAATCTAGTTATGTAAATGTAAGGCCATTGCCCTGAGGACCTTTTCTTGCCTGATAATCCCCCATCCCGTGCAGAACTGGCTGCCAGGGGGAGATGGTCCATGTTGTCTGAGGACTCGGACCCTCCTGGAGGAAGGGGAGAGCACGTCTCTTTGCAATTCTGTGCTCTGTTAAGCCCTGTGACAGTCTGAGATGCTCCTAACCAAGTCTCCACCGAAAGCAAATGATACCAAAGAAAGACGGGAAACCCATTAAGGGAGGAAGGCTGGCCTGGTAGCCTAACTCAAACCAAGAATCTAAGATTTCAGGGTTTGGGGCTAAATCTAGAAGCCCCTTGAGGCCCAGCCACCCTGGGATGGTGGTTTGGGGACAGTGGCCGCAAGTGTGTGTGAACTGAAATGTGTGACGTCCAGAGGGAGGCGCCCAGGGAGCCCACGGTGGGCCAACAGGAGTGGCTTCAGCCACTAGGTGAATGCAGGCGCCAAAGCCACAAATGCGGCCAGTTTCTGAACGAAGGGTGACTCCCAGGTTCTTGGGGATTCTCATGGAGGGGAAGCGAAGAAGGGCCTCAAAAGGGAGGTGGTGGAATTCCTTTTTTCTAGGCAGCAACTACTTGAAAAGTGAAATAATAAATATGACCATATTTTTTACTCCGAGTTGGTAAAGCATGTTATACTGGCTACAATTACATAAATATATGCCATATTTCTTTTAAAATCAAAATTCAGTACACTCTTTTCAGAGATAGGATAAGCAAAGCACAGTACTTTAAAGAATGCTGATTAAAGAATTTTACCTTTTTACCCAGTATTTGGAATGCAGACTTGTGGGGTATTATCCAAAGGCATTTTTATTTTGGTCTTCTATTGCCTTTTTAATATGCCTTCAGTGGGTCCAACTTCACCTGCTCCTGGATGGAAACCGGCAGCTCACTATTAGGGAATAAACAATCTTATGATCACCAAGTCACAAACACAATTTCATATCAGAAATTTGAATGTCCATCGCCACCTCCTTACTAAAGCTCTCCCTCCCCAGCCCCAACTTCCAAGCCCAGTGATTACTTGCTATTTCAGACCTGGGGAACTTAGGGGTGGGGCAGGTAGTTTTTTACCAAGATTGGATGATTTTATGATTTCCTGAGGATCTTACAGAGTTCTTCATTGCTGGGGACTGTCCCCCTGCAGTTTCTTGACCAAGGTGGCCAGTGGAGATAGAGGCTGTGGCTTCCCGGGCACCTCCTCCTTGTGAGGAAATGACGTTTTCCAAATGCATCTCTTCACAGACTTACACAAATTCTCCCTTGTTCTTCTCTTCAATCTTCTCTTTGGTTGAGAAGTTCAAGACTGATGGAATCCATTTGGAAGACTTTCTCCTGTAAATTCTGCACAGAATATTTGTCTCACTTTGGCATCTCATGGTGCTTCAATCTAAACCTCAATTTTAAAACCCAATCATACAGATTAACAATTTTTGGCAAAATTTGAAGTTATTATTTTAGCACCACGTATATTTTTATGAGTTAAGCCAAGTTTTCCCCTTTTTCCAGCTTTACTAAGATAGAACTGACAAGTGAAAATTGTATATATTTTAGTTGTACAACGTGAAGTCTTGATACACATTGTGAAATGATTACCAAAATCAAGCTACTTAGCATAGGCATCAACCTCACATAGTTACGTGTGTGCGTGTGTGTGTGTGTATGTGTGTGTGTGCTGAATATTTAAGATCCACTATCATAGCAAATTTCAAGTATACAATACAATATTATTAACTATAGACACCATGCAGTACATTAGATCTCCAGAGCTTACTCATCCTATGCAACTACTTTGTACCCTTGGACAATATCTCCCCATTTTCCCCTCCCCCTGCCCCCTGGCAACCACCATTCTACTATCTGCTTCTACGAGTTCGACCTTTTTAGATTCCACACCTAAGTGATACCATGCAGTAATTGTCTTTCTGTGTCTGGTGATTTCACTTCGCATAATGTCCTTCAGGTTCATCCATGTTGTCACAAGTGGCAGGATTTCCTTTTTTATGACTGAATAATGTTTCCTTGTCTACATACACACACACACACACCACATTTTCTTTTGCCATTCATTCGTCACCAGTCACTTAGATTGCTTCCATATCTCAGCCGTGGTGAATAACATATAACTCTGCAATGAACACGGGAGTACAGATCTCTCTTCAAGATCCTGATTTCATTTCCTTCAGCTATACACCCAGAAGTGGGATTGCTGGATTGTGTGGTAGTTCCATTTTTAATTTTTTCAGGAAGCTTTATACTGGTTTCCATAACGGCCGTACCATTTTACATTCCCAACAACAGTGCACAAGAGTTTCCTTTTCTCCACATCCTCGCTAACACTTATTATCTTTTGTCTTTTTGATTATAGCTATCCTAAAAGTGTGAAGTAATATCTCATTGTGGTTTTGATTTACATTTCCCTGATGATTAGTGATGTTGAGCATCTTTTCATACACCTGGCCATTTGTACCTCTTCTTTTGAATGTTTATTTGAGTCCTTTGCCCATTTTTTAACTGGGTGGGCTTTTTGCTAATGGTTGCTTGAGTTCCTTCCATATTCTGGATATTAACCCCTTATCAGATATATGGTTCTTTCTCTCACCCCACAGGTTGTCTCTTCACTCTGCTGAATGTTTCCTCTGCTGTGCAGAGCTTTTGAGTTTTGAGTTTTTCCATCCCTCTTGTCTGTTTTTACTTTTGGGATCGTCCAGAAATAAATCCACACATTTAGTCAGCCGATCTTTGGCACCAATGCCAAGAACACACAAGAAGAAAAGGATAGGCTCTTCAACAGTGGATTCTTTATTGAATGTTCACAATGGTGAATAGTCGCATGCAGAAGAATGAAACTGGACCCTTATCTCATACCATATACAAAAATCAACTCAAAATGGATTAGAGACTTAAATGTAAGACCAGAAACTATACAACTACTAAAAGAAAACATAAGGGAAAGCTTCATGACAACCATGGGCAATAATATTGAGGGACGCATCTATTTTTAATGTATTTTCTATGTAACTTTTGATATGTATTTTATGTATTTGACATGATTAAGCCAAAAAAATAATCCACCTAAGCGGAGATGGGTTGCCCGACAGGCACTGAATAATTTCTATGTCACTCTTGGCAGTGACCTTACCAATGCCACAAAGGACCCATGATCTAAGAAACAAACTGCATTTAAAGACCAGCGGGGCCCAAGAGTTGACCATAGCTCCATCCCAACATTGTATGATTGTAGCAAATATCATAACCTGTTCAATTTATTAGGGGTCAGCAAATAAAGCAATGCAATAGTGGGGATTTGTAGACCTAGTTTTTTCATTAAGAAATAGGTGTCACAGTTCACTGTTAGAAGGATATATTTATTTAGAAGGGACTATTTACACGAATGTTTGCAATGGTATAAAATGTTATTTGAGAGCACATGGATATTTTTGAATGTAACACAAATACCAATACTTAAGCTTTTTACTGAAAGTATCAAATTAAAAAAAAAAAACTTTCCTAAGTATCAAATCAAACAAGTTAAATTTGTCTCTATTCTGCTTCGAAATATCACCCCTAACCCTGAACTTTGAAGCTGAGGTCACACCAAATGTTGTTTCAAGAGCCTATGTTAATATTGTATGTTTGGTTTTTTAGTAGATTTTGTTTTCTAAAGATTTTTCAACAAAGATAGGAGAAAAAAAAAAGAACATGTAATCTGTGATTTGAAAACTAAAGTTAGACCGTGAAAGGAAAATTAGATACTTGTCTCCCTCTTGGTGGTAAGATACAAAATTGTCTCCCAGTTTTCTGTTTGGCATAAGTCACTTTGCAAAGCCCCAGAACACAGCAGTCTGGTGTGCACACCACTGCTGCCCACACGCGGGGTGGGATGACTGATTCCAAGCCAGTCGGGAGTCTGGCTGCGGTCACCACAAAATAGAACCTCTACCGGAGAACTGCTGAGAGAGGACCCCGTGTGGGCTCTTCTCACCAAGACCTGCCTGGGCCAGGTGCCCACCCTCCGTGCTGCTCCGGAGATAAGAGCACCCAGCACGTTCCCTGCAGAACTACTATCAGCCCATCTGGCGTCTTTGTGAAAGTTAGGAAAAGGCATCCCTTCCTCCAGGTGGACACAGCCTTGGGCCCGGGCACCTGGCTTGGCCAGTAGAGGGCAGATGTCAGCCCAACCAGCTTACATAACCACTCCCTGCACCCGCCCAGGGGCACCATGATTCCACTGCACACATGGAATTCCACTGACCATGGAAGCCCCTCCCAGCTCCCTCCTCCGCCACCAAATTCTGAGGTCACTTGGTTCAAATAATTATGCAACACTGTACTTACTGGCTGGTGAATCTGTTTCCCCCACTAAACTGTGAGCATTTTATGATGCACTTAATAGGTAGAATAAATTACTTGATTGGCATTTTATCAAATTGAATATAGCTTTTCATTTTAAAGGCCAGATAACACCAGGTTCAACTGTTATTTTACTTCCAGTGGAATCCTTCAAGCTTTCTGAGCAGTTTAATGTTTTCTCCACAGAATCACCTAAATATGAAAACAGCCGCTGTCCAGGACAGAACGCTCACCCCAGTGATCAGGTGTGTGACCCTCATGTGGACGGGCGTCTAGTTCTCATGAGAGATGACGATAATATTTATCTGCTGCGTGCGTGTCAGGCTACGAAGGACAACCAAACACCTGCAAGACACAATGAGGAAGCGAGCGGCTGTGCACAATGTGCCCCCGGCAGCACAGAGCAGGGAGTGACCCCACCTGAGCTCTTCCACGACTTGCTGAGGAAACACTCTTTCCTCACTGCTCCCTATAGACGACACCGCAGACATCCTTGAGAAACCGTCTCTGGATGCACTGAAGGTCTTCCTGTTTGAAATACCATTGTCTGGGGGGACACGCGATTAACCCTGTTTATGAACTTAGAACATCTCGATTATTTCGGTTTGCCCCATTCTGATGCGTTGCACTTCCCGAGGGCCGTTCATCTAGAGCTTCCTCAGGGCTTCATGAGTTGCTGTGAACTTTCTTTCCTAACAACCCTGTCTTGGGGCAGTCGTGTCCTACCCTAGAACAATGGAAGAAAAAAGGTGCACAATCTGTTTCCTCTTCACAACTGCTGCCAGGAACACGTTTCCCAGGTCCTGAACCGCGTTCCCATCCAGAAACCACAGCAGATTTTTTAAGGCTTGGATGTGAGAACTCAAAAAACAAAACAAACCTGTTACCACAGGAAGAAAACCAGGTCTTTGATTCATTCATCAGGGCTGGTCTGCCTCACCCAGGAGGGGATGGGCACGTGGGATGGGCCTCTTAAGCTCCTGAGGTCTCAGTTTCCCCACCTACAACCTGGGGAATGTTCTACCGCAAAGAGAGAAGCACACGGGGTTCCTCCAGCTTTCTTCACCCCCCAGCCCTGCACCACCAATTTCAAAAAGGAAAATAAGTAACTTTCTTTCTCAAAGTGTCCCCCTTAAGAACACACGCTTGATCCATCTCTGAAATACTGCCGGCCCTCAAAACAAACGGAAGCAGTTTTGTATGAAAGGGATTGAATAGGGACTTCCCTGGTGGTCCAGTGGTTAGGACTCCGCTCTTCCACTGTAGGGGACATAGGTTTGATCCCTGGTCAGGGAATTAAGATCCCACATGCCGTGCGCTGTGGCAAAAAAAAAAAAAAAAATTAAAATTAAAATTGTTTGAATAGAAAATTTTAAGAGTGAGCCCAGAAGTGTGGAGAGAGCCTATTTATCAGTTCCTTTCTTTGAGATCTCCTCTGCTTTTAGAACATTATGAGAATGTTATTAATGAAGATCATTTCTTTCTCCAATGATTTTTAATAGGCACAGGTTATCCTTAGGAAAGATGGAAATGAATTAGGCCTTAGAAATGACAAGAATTGAACTCAAAAATCCATCTTCGCTGTTCAACTTACACACATGCACACACAACCCTACATGAAATACCTATGTACAGGGTAAACAGAAAAAGAGACGGTATTTTATTTCTTGTACTTTGTAAGAAAACCACTAAATTCAACCTAAAATTGAATTTCACCAATACCATCTTCCCCATCAAACTCCAACTAGTTTGTTTGGAAGTCCTCCCATGGGAGCACTTCCTGCAAAGATCATGATCTCCGGAAGGACCACACAAGGCATCACCACGTTGAACGCACATGTTGCAGTAAACATCAGACATTGTGCCACGTCCAGATCTGTCCTCCTCTGCTTCCACACTGGAGGCTAAACTCACTCACATTCACAGCAAAGACACCGACAAAGCAGCCATGTGTACAGACTCGGAGACCGAACCTCCTTCCGACACCCTGAGCCCGGCACACAGCGCCAGGCAGCCCTGCCTTGGAACGTGATCAAAGCAGAGCTGCTCTCCACACTCTGCCTTTCCTGCCCACCCAACTGGGCTCCTCTTTTCTGAACACCCTCATGCTGCCCCTGCTACTTCCCAGAACAGAATGACCAAACTTGGCTGCATGTAAACATGCTCTGAATTTTACCCCAGTCATTTCCTGGAGGTCGTTTTTGCTTGTTTGTTTGACAAAAGGGGAAAAGGACAGAACAGAGGGAGGGAGTTAGAACATTGCCCTGATGATATTTCAGTTAATTTGGGGCCTGGGTAACACGAAGAAAAGTTCCTCTGATCCAGTTATTCCTACAAACTCACATTAATCCCTGGTTACCGTGGACATGTATGCATGCAAGTGTGAGTTACTAATGAGTGATTGCGCCCAGGTCACACACACACACACACACACATACACTCACTCATTCTTTCTGAATTTTGTGGATATGCAGCATATTTTAATTTAGGAGGAAAAGATTTAAGCATTGCATTTAAAGGGGAAATATTTTTAAAGTTAGTCATTAGTATGAGTATCACCAGTTAGTTACTGTAATCCTAATGTTTCTAGCTGTGTTGTCTCCTAGGTTTAAAAGCACTTATCAACAACACCCCAGTAAGGAAAGCAAATGTCCTGACCACCAAAGCAGGAAGGCAATCCCTTTCAACCTGGCCCAAGGAAATGTTAATCCTTTGTATCCACAAATGGATACGCTTAGGCTAGCATTGTTCTCCACTGATGATAGGTGTGAGACTGGCCGCTACCCTCAAACTGCTCCCTGCCCACTGCGGGGAGAGCATGGAATTGCCTATAATGCAAAGAAGAGTGTTCTAAGCGCTGGAAATCGTGGGCTGGAGCCCAGAAGAGGAAGCGCTCATTCTGTCCGGTGTGGCATCGGAGCCAGACCTTGGAGGGAGGGAGGATTTTTCACCAGCAACCATGAGGGATGGAGAAGAGCATCTAAGGAAGCAGAGAGCCCAGGGCAGGGGAGCCCAGGACAGCAGTAGGTAAACTGGAGCACAAAGTAGGCGTCCTGGTGTGTCTCGGTCAGGGTCCAGCCAGGGGAGCAGAGCCAGTACAAGACACATGCATGAAGGGGCTGATGGCAAGGAAGAGAAGATCACGGCGGGATGGAGCTCCACGGCACAGGTAAGCGGAATCTCTTCTCTCTCCCGGGAAACCTCAGCCCTGTTTTTAAATTAGCTGATTAAGTCAGGCTCACACAGATTCCCCAAGATCATCTCCCCCGCTTAAAGTCAACTGAGTAAGGACTTTAATAACTCCTTCCAAATCCCTTCACAGCCACACCCAGACTAGTGTTTGATTGAATAACTGGGACTACAGTCTCACCAAGTCAACACAGCACCACGTGGGGTTATTACTGCTCATGTCATTTTGAGATTGAGGCACAGACCGCCTGGGACTAAACCCTGGATCTGTCTCACTGCTAGTGCCGTGTCCTCGAGCAAGCTACTCAGCTGCTCAGTGCCTCAGTTTCCCCACCTATAAAATGATGATGACATGCCTTATAGAGGTATTATAAGGATTAAATTATTTAACACATGTAAAGTGCTTAGAACAATATTGAAATTAATAAGAACTCAGTAAGTGCTATCTATTGTTATGATATTTACTACTATTATTTAAGGCATATCTGTGTGACAGTCCATGTGGCTAAGATGCCAAAAGCTACTTTAGCAAGTTGGCTGCAAGCTGGCTGCAGAGCCAGGATTAGAATTGAAGGTCCAAGGATCCAGTCCTTTGGTAGCTATTTATTTAGCATCTGTTGTGCTTGGCAGTGTGTGGATTTAAAGAAGTGTAAATGAAATTCCATCCTTGTTGAAATTACATTCTAGCTGAAAATCTGAGACAGGCAGACAGTAACCAACAGTGCATCTGCATGTCAAAAGAAGGGACTAGAAAATGGTACTTGGAAAGTTCAAGTGGAGAGAGATCACTTCCCCTTGGGTCAGTCTGGGGAGATGCCCTGGCAAGGGGTAGAATCTGTTCTGGGGCTTAAAGAATGGGCAGGACTGGAGAGGTGGAGAAGAGAACAAAGGAGAGGGGACAGTAGCAGGAGCTACATGGGCATCTTTGTCTTTGCATAGAAACCCCAAAGCACAGTCTCACGAGCTTAATACCACATCCAGAGATTAAAACACCTTTGTTCACGATTTTTTCTTCCATGGAGTTAGGTTTCTCCTGATGTTTCTCCAGTGCTAGGCTTTCATTGAAGCAATAAGCAGCAGCTGACACCTTATATTAAAAAAAAAAAAAAAATAGCTTCACCAGTCTGGCACAGCTGAAGGATTTTATTTTACAAAATCTATAACCAGAAAACATTGGTTTTGCCTTTTGTACTAGAGATGTGATGGAATTAAAGGATTCAAGATCACAAAGCCTTCATGAATAATTTAGAAGCCTCAATCCCAGCAAATATTCGTTCACTTTCTATGCACCCATATTGGGTACTGACATTTGAAGAAGGTTTAATGGTGCTGAGTGCACCTTAACTCAGAATCATCTTCAACCACACACACGTGCACATGTTCCTCTTACTTGTTCTGTGTCACTTTATGCCTAAAATCTCAGAATTAATTCATTTTCAGTATGATGGCGTCTGTACAATTTATGGTAACAAAAACTTAGTTGACATTTACTTAGCTCATCCCAGATAATAACTGATTTTTGTCCTCATAACAAACCTTAGGTAGGAACCATAATGAAGTAATGATGCTCTTTTTGCAAATGAGGTAACAAAAGAACTGGGAGGGTGACTCACTTCTCCAAGCCATGCCCCCGGGAGAGGTGGAACTGGGGTTCAGATGCTGGCTCTCCGGCCCCTGAGTCTATGCTATTAACCATTACAGCGCCTGTCATATTGGTCATGAGAAGAGTAATAGAGGCATCCAAGGGGTTCTATAGCTTTTCCACTACATGCTTGGGAAGGGTCAAGACATTGGGTGGATCTCTGCCCAATTTGGAAAGTCTGTTCTCAGCTTGAATCCCAGCTAGCAGTTATTCTTCCCACCAACCTGTGAATCAGAGAAAATGTTCTCCATTACCCCAGCATGGCAACAAGATACAAAAAACAAGCAGACACTGACTATGTGTTGCATTAGAGCTACAGCCCCATGCAGAGTAAAAGATATTCCCAGGGCTAAAAGGAAGTAGTGGGACAATTTACAGCCCATATTTAGAGGAACAACCTTAAGAATGCCACCAAGACATGCTTAATACTCTGAATAAATTTTGAATACTTACCAATGCAGACTCTGATTTTTCCCTAAAAGTTCATGAAGGTCCTTGGACAAAAAAGTGGCCCTCCAAGTGCAGATCTGCATGGAACACAGAGAAAAGGGTCACCTTAATCTGGACCACACAAGGAAAGGAAGAGGAATCCGGACCAGTGAGGCATGTACTGTTGCCCAGCCTGGCTATGGGCTTTCACCAGTTCCTTGGAATAAAGGATTTTGGAGTTTACACCAGACTTGTGCTATGTGTGATTTGTTACTCAGGAGGCCTTGTTATCATTAAGTTGGTACAGGAAGAAAAGCTGGCACAGTTAATTCACATAAAACAGAAACCAGTATTTCATAGTGGTAAAAACCAGTAGACTGGGGTTTATCTTAAACTGAAAACCATAAAAACAAATCATTTCAGGTTATTATTAAGCAACCAACATATCAAGTATTGATGGGGGGAGATGTCACAACATGACATCCTACATGTTATATTCAACTTCCTTGGTGCAATCAAAAGAGGCTCAGTTTTGCAAAAAGTCAGAGCCCTTCATCTCTGCTTCTAAGTGTCCCTCGCGATCTTTTAAAACAGGTACATGTCGCTGTCCTTGTCAATTATCTACTCTTCACTTGTTAGCTGAAATGGCTCTATCAGATGCTCACTTTTCAAGGGCTATCACAAGATTGGAACAGCTCCCCAACATCACTTTCATCAACTTTATATAACCTGCCTCTATTGCAAGAACCCCAATTTCATTTTGCAAACGTTTCGTATGCAGATCAAAGTCTGATGTAATAAAAACCTTGATAAAATAAGGAAGGTAGTTTCCATGTGGACTGGTCATTCTTCCATTGGTTAGTGACTATTTTTATGTTATGATGACTTTTATTTTCTCTAAGCAGACTTGCAACTGAGGAAACCAAATTAATAAGGACAGAGGATAGAGTCCTCTGAGATGGAGACTCACCTGAACCTTGGGTTCTTTCCAAGTTCTCATGGTTGTTGACAGAATCCATTTCACTGCAGCCACAGAACTCATGTGGCTTGCTTCTTCAGGGCCAGCAGGAGAGATTGTCTCTGACCTCTTCAGTCTCTGACCTCTAGAATTTCTTTTAAAAGGCTCACCTGATGAGGTCAGGCCCACACAGAATAATCTCTCTTCTGATCAATTTAAAGTGGACTGATTAGGGACCTTAACTACATCTGCAAAATCCCTTCACCTTTGCCAATTTTTTTGGTTAAAAACAAGTTAGGGACTTCCCTGGTGGCGCAATGGTTAAGAATCCGCCTGCCAATGCAGGGGACATGGGTTTGAGCCCTGGTCCAGGAAGATCCCACATGCCGTGGAGCAACTAAGCCTGTGCACCACAACTACTGAGCCTGCACTCTAGAGCCCGCAAGCCACAACTACTGAGCCCACATGACACAACTACTGAAGCCCGTGTGCCTAGAGCCCATGCTCCGCAATAAGAGAAGCCACCACAATAAGAAGCCCATGCACTGCAATGAAGAGTAGCCCCCGCCCACTGCAACTAGAGAAAGACCATGCACAGCAATGAAGACTCATTGCAGCCATAAGTAAATAAGTAAATTTATTTTAAAAAAAAAAAGTTAAATTCCATCAAGAGTAGGGAAATATACAAGGGTGTGTGTCATTGTGTTCATCTTCGAATTCTGCCCACCACACCCTTAGTGTGGCAAAATAGCAAGGAAGCCTTTGTACGTTTCCCACACTGGGTCTATGGCTAATGTTGTATTTCAGCATGGAAATGAGCAGTCAGTCTCTCAGAGAATATTGCTTATTGTTGTTTCATCTTCTGACCTTTTTAGTTATTCATTCACAAAACATTTTCCTCCTGCCCACAGCGTACTACTACTGTGCGAAGTGCTGGTATGCAAAAATGAATAGTCCTTGTTCACGAGGACACCACAACCATGACCCCCTTATCCCATCAGCTGCACAAAAGCAGAGTCAAGCCGGTCTTTTGTTCGTCAACTTATTCGTCAGCCATTTTGCTACATTACTCGATGGTTTTCTGCTAAAACCTTCCTCCAGCACAACTGCAGAGGTGGTTATTAAGCCTCATTTTATTATGAGTATGAATGTTGGAGCCTGAGGCCAATGCCCAAACCAGATGTTTCAAGAAACCATTCTGACCTGCTCTGTGTTTAGTGAAAAGAATAATGATCTGTTTCAAACCAACTACCCAAGCAAAGACTCACAGCCTTTCTCTTCTAAAAATCATCAAGGATAAGGGGAAACCTGCTTCAACAGCAAACTGTTTGTGAGCATGTCAGGACAAACCACAAGCTTTCTTCCCAGTGTTTAAGCAAAGCTACGGTGCAAAGCTGATAAACCCGTACCCTGGAATAGTCACCCACACCCCGGCATCCACGGAGCACCTGAAGGATTTCTGAAGTTAGCTGTCTGGGATTCAGAAGCTCAGGCAGATGGCCATTTGCTCAGTAATTCTCAATCAATTTAACTGAATTTGAATCTTAAGTCACCACACATATCATCTTGTGGAGCAGCATGAGTGACCCTTGCCATCAAAACCAGATCAACGGTCCCAGAGCCTGGCTGTCCTGTGAGACAGCAACATGGAGAGGTGATGGGGGGAAGACACCTTCCAGGCATTTTCCAAAAATAACTAATCACTTTGGTGCCGTTCCACTTTACATGCATTATGAGTAAATAAAATAAATTGCTTGATAATAATCATTGCTTCAAAAAAAGTGGCATTTTATTTTGTCTAAGTGTTCCATTACCCTAGGGAGGTGGCAAAGGATCAGAGCTGTCAGCTGCCAGGAGGATGAATGGTTCGAAGCTGCTGTTACATTTTATACCCAGTCTTATGGTTATAATAAATAATACATAAATAGTAGATTATAATATATGTCAGACGTAAAGTTATATATAAAAATCATAATATTATATGTAAATATATAATATAAAATACATAATAAATATATAATTATATATATTATGTAATATATAATGTATAGTAGTAGAGCTAAAGCTGCTTTAATAACAAATAAGCTGAGAGAAGAAGAAAGCTAGAAGATAAAGTTCTCTAGCCTATTTAAGTACCTAAGTGCCCTGGTCTATGGGTCAGAATGTTTCCTTCACTTGCCCAGACTGACACTTAGCTATGGACTCTGACCTGGTGTCCTCTAAGAATATAATCTGATTGATTACATTAACTAATCCATTGTTAGGGAAAAGAAAGGAAAGAACAGAGAGAGAGAGAGAGAAAGAGAGAGAGGAGGAGAGAGAGGAGGAGAGGAAGGAAGGGAAGGAAGGAGGAAGGAAGGAAGAAGGAAGGAGGAAGGAAGGAAGGAGGAGGAAGGAAGGAAGGAAAAGGAAGGAAAGAGGAAGGAAGGAAAGGAAGGAAGAAAGAAAAGAAAGGAAAGAAAAGAAGAAAGGAGAAAGAAAAAAAGAGAAAGAAAGAAAGAAGAAAGAAGGAGAAAGAGGAGAGAGGAAGGAAGGAAGGAAGAAAGGAAGGAAGGAAGGAAGGAAGGAAGGAAGGAAGGAAGGAAGGAAGAAAGAAAGATAGAAAGAAAGAAAGAAAGAAAGAAGGGGGGAGGGAGAAGGGGAGGGAGGGAGGGGAATTACGCTGCCAGGCCACAGTGCTAAACTCATTCAAAGACATCTCCTATTATTACTTTTCTCATTTACTGCAATTGAAGACCACTTCCATTGTGAATGACATTAACATAATGAGCCATTCTCCAAGGAGTACAAAATGTCCTGTTGGTTCAACATCCCATTCCCATCCCATTCAATGATACAATCTACATTTCAATATCACTCACCATGGCCTATAACAATAGGCATACTCTTGTTTAAGGAGGAAATGGAGAACTTGGAGACCAAATTCCTCTGTAGAATCCCAGCTCTGTCTCTCCTCTAACCACTTCCTCTCTACCACAGCCCTTCCTTCTCCCTCCCCTTGTAGCAGTCAATCACACACACACACACACACACACACACACACACACGTGCATGCGTGCACACAGGCACACACACGCACTCCACCACCTTCCCAGTTTCCAGTAGAACTTAGTGACTGCTGCCAGGTGTTCGCAGCGCTCACCTGTAAGGCCCAGTAATAGAGGCTTAGCTGGAGATCATGAGTGAATATCACTGCATTCAAGTGACAACATGGGATTTTTGCAAGGCTACAGATGCAATATTAATACTTACCAAAAAAAATGACTTGCACCTGCATTCAAATGTAACTGTATCAAATAAAATTTATAACATGCAGATGATTTTAACTCCTTTATCACATATTTGTTTCTTAAAGCAATTCCGTTCAAAGAGGCTCCCTCAGGCAATAAACCCTTATGTTTAACTTAACTCCCATTTTCCATCCTAACCAGGCTCCTCTGTAATAAAACCAAAACTCATCTGACATGTTTGTAGAGCACTTTATCCAAAGAGTCCCAAAGGCTTTACAGATTTCATTCTATCAGAGGGAAGAGAGTAAATTATTCACTTTATAGAGAGCTGTGAATAATGTTTCCTGGCTTCTTCAGTCAACTACCTCTAACAGTGATAAGCTAAATCAGGCTCCTCCAGCCATTTACAGGCATACATCCATCCGTAAGCTTGCAGAGACCCAGAGAGGCTAGATCTACTCTCCCACGCCATGCCTCAATCCATCTTTCCTGTCTTTAATCACAAACCACCTCTCCCTCTTCACTCTGATTTTTACTCACCCAGTCAAAATGTGGAAAAAGAAAATGAGAACACTTCAAAAACTTAAGAATCAGTGCACTAATGTAATCCCCAGTTACTCTGAAATGTTAATGCCATGTTCAAGAACAAGCCTCCATTCCATCCTAAAAGCTGCCTCTTGCCATTCATCACCAAAATTAGCTTCCGTCTGCTAACATACATACTACCATTGGTCACCAGTGGAAGCAAAATGGAGGGAAAAAAAGGAATAGTGATTCGTTAAAATAAAATAATGTTCAAAGACAGACAATATTTACATATATAAATGGTAGAAGCCTGAGAATATCATCAATAAAACACTAAAGAAGACAAAAAAAAAAGAACTATAAGAACTCCTTTTCAAGGAACGAGTGAGAAAGCCCATAATCACGTCTTATACTACGCCATGCTTTTTCTCAGAAATGCAACCAGAATCATCCCATCCTTGCTCAAGGAAAATAAACTGGGAGGAAATGCATCATTTGGCTGTGTTAATTTCTGGAATTTTCAACAATAATCCCCCTTGGAATCACTCAGTCAACAACATTAATCAAGCACTGTTCTAGGCCTGATATGGGTATAAACACACACAGTCCCTGCCTAGAAGGTGATCCCCTGGGCATAGCTTTATGTTTTCTACCACTGACCTAGATTATCTGGGCAGTATCCTGAAAGAGTTAACCATGGAATTTTTAATTTGTCACTAGGAATACACACAAATCCCAATATTCTTTATAATGTTAACATTACTTACACCATGGTAATAAATATATGCAGAACTGCAAATAAACAGCTTTATAGATGAAGAATCAATGCACTAAATGTTTCAGCTTCGCTCTAGTATCTAATCAAGTCAAGAGCAGCTTATTGCTGTGTATAGGCCAAATCAATAAAAAATACACCTTAAAAATACCTATAAAATAGAATGCTACAGAACAGATACTATGTGACTACAAGAAGCAATTACACTCTACAATTATGTAGCATAATACCAACAGCAAGTAGTTATCTTAACTGCCCATGAAAAATCATGGGATATTTGAAGCTAACTTGCTTTCCCATTACATCTTTCTCAAACAAAATCCAATATCAGGAGTATATTTATAGTCCTTTATTCACATATTCTGGCACTGTCACCAAAATTGAAATTTTTAGTGCTGAATAAGACTAAGGCAATGATTCAAAAATTGTATTCAAAGCGTGAGTTCCTTTTGGTCCCAAAGAGGACACTGCTTAAGGCTGCAGAAAGACCATGTCTTCAATCTTGGTAAGTGGTCTGTGCTCCTAGGCTCACATAGTTGCAGTCTTTCATGGGACCCTATTACTCTTCCTTGTCCCTGCTTTAGCACATGTGAGGAAAGCATTGTTTCCCTACAGGTGTATCTGCTGGTGACCCTGTGCTTTCTTTGCCTCCAGAATTTCTGCCGTTGGAGATTCCCAATGTGGAGAGGCTGATCCCCACCCCTGGCATCTGGTCAGGACATCCCTTCAACAGCTACAGGGACATACCCCAGACCCCGAAACCAGCTCGTGTGGCCAAAACATGGGAACAAAAGAAGAGGGAAGAGGAAGAGAAGAGAAGACATGAAGGGAAGGAAACATGGAGAAAATAAAGATATGAGAAGAAATGAAATGAAAAAAATGAAAGAAAGGAAAGGAAATATGACCCAAAGTTTTGAAAATCATTTTAATTTGTATTAGGAGCTCTGAACACCCATTTTAAGGTCACTACTTGACATTGATGAGACTCTAAATGATGTGGGCTCAAGTTCTGAAGGCTATAGCTTTAAAAGGGCCATGGCCAAGTCTAAAAGTGAATGAATTATCTGTAAGGCTAGATGCTCTATTGCATGAAGAATGGATGAAAAAAATGGTTAAGTGTAGCCTGAAGAAAATAACTCATAGAGGAAAAGGATCAGTATCCTCAAATACTTAAACAGGTGTCACATAAAGAGGGATGAGACTCATTCCCCAAGAACTCACAGCCAGAACAGTGGGAGCTACTGGGAGAAATAGTTTTCAACGTAAGGAAGGATTTGCTAAAAATTGGGTCCCCGTACAGGAATAGGTTATCTCAGGCCCCAGAAAACTCCTATCACTGAAGAGAGCCAAGACCAGACGTCTACCAGATGGACAGAAGAGAAGCTTTCCCTTCGGAGAGGAAGGAGCTTGATGACTCCTATGGCCCCTCTACACTCCAGCCTCTTGGGAGGGAATGGCATCATGCACCAGGACCACTGCAGGCAATAGAGCATCCGAGAGAGAAAATATCCTGGTTGCTCTAGAACAGAGAACATTCCAGAACTCAACAGCAGCTAACTGCTCTGAAAACCAAGAAAAAAATCACACCAGGGGAATCCAATGAATTGTGCCCTGATTAAGCATAATGAGTAACAAAGTGAAGGTCCATCCAGGGGAGTGGCACACAACCTAACTGCTGAAGACAGCTGAGAATGTTCTAAGAAGGAATAGGCAAGCCAGAGTTGCCACAGTAAAGTGGAGAGATTTTTTTTTTTAAAGAAATCTTTCACACGCATTCTCCCTCTTTTGTTTGGTTTTTTATGTTTCATTTTTGCTCTATAAACTATTACAATATATTTGAAGCTAAAATAAATGTTTTATGTTTTACCATGATTAAATAACTTTTTCCTGTGAATACAGCCATAGCATCTCACTGGTTTTGTGTGGGCTTTGTTTTCACACCTGCCTAAAGCGTTCACACTGTCCTGCTGCCCAGAAAAGTGACTCCAGTGACTAGGGGTGAGGAGAGTCTACAGGTGGAAACGAGAAGTCCCTCCAGGTTCGGGGTCCCAAACTGAACACCTGAGGGGAGCTTTACGGAGGTGGCAGCAGGCGCTCAGACCTCGCCCCAGTGTCTTTAACAGTTTAATAATCTGCACTCACCTATTTCATTTTGCTCCATCCTCACCCCAGGAGAGCCTCACTGTGAAGTCAGTGTTCCCCTCGGGAGCCCACCCAGCTCTGCTGAGCATTGATTTTGGCAGGACAGGCCCTGGAGGTTATGCTCCGCCCACACAGGTCAGCTGGGGTCCCCGCCCACTCAGGGAACCAGGCTGATGCGGCTGGAGCCCGGCCAGTCGCAGAGGCAAGAGGAAAGAGGACAGGAGAGTCACTGAAGTGACAAACCTCACTTCCCCTTGCATGTCATTGGTTGGAGCAAGTCATGTGGCCACGCCTGATTTCAAAGGGAGCAGAGATCTGATCCCACTGGGGCCCTAAGTTAGAGGGAAGAGTGTTTGCGAGCAGCCCTAAGGGTCACCACCACCACGGAGTGATTCTAACCTAACCGGCCTGAAGTCTGTGTGAAGCTAAGTGCCCCACACTAAGGGGGGATGCAGGTGTGCAGGAATGACCACCAGGGATGTAGATCCTGGTGCTGACTACGCTGCAGATGGGGCTAGATCAGGGCTTTTCAACAGAACAACCTGGAGCCCATTAAAGAATATTAATCGCACAGCTCCCAACAAGAATCTCAGGTTGCGGTTGCTGGGGGAACCACTGAACCCATGGCCTCCTAAGGCCCTTTCCCACCCCACTTCCCCCAAGTCACACTTTTAAGATCACCTGTTGTCTAGATTTAGAAAGGAGCCTGTGGCCAAAATTTGCTCGTGCATCTAACCCCCCTGGCTGAATCCATCAGCGCATTATTACATCCCTGCCTCCTGAATATTTATATTCCAGATTTACATGTTATCTGAGCCAATGTTAGCTTTGAGAGGGTAAAGCTGTAAGAGCAAAGTTGGCATTCCCATTCAGCCTAGGCTTCCCAATGCCTGCAGCTTTTCAGGCGAGGTAGCAGCTCGTGTGCAAACATCTTAAAGGTAATCATCCAAATTAGACAGCTTCCTCATTAGGGTCTATCGTTAACTGAGAAAAGAAAGAAGCGTGTAAAGCATCTTTATTTTTTTCTCCTGAATGTGGCTGGAATTTCAATCTTCTCCAAGTAAACTTGGATCCATTAGGTTGTTTTAGAAATGAATGCTTTGTGTTTACAATTCTTGCTATGGCAAAGTCTCCTCTTCATTTCTAACTTTTTACTGGAGAATCCCTGGAGAAAGTAGTTTGGGGAGCTCCATCCTTATTAGAGGCAGATCAAGCAGATTCTGTTCACTGGGTTTCAGCTTTCCTTTCATGGTATCAGGGGCAGGATATTATTTGCAAGCAGCCAAGGTAATTACCATCCAGCAGGGTCCAATTGTTTTCAATTAAAAGCTTTACTGCAGTCTTTAGTTTTTAATACCTTTGTGGCCATCGGCTTTCACTGAAGATCTACAAGCCAAAAGCTCAGGCCACATCTTAATGCCATTAAGTCCTGAGAACCACTTCCCTCCAAGATGAAAAAACTCAATAGTCAGGGAAAAGACAGAACTGAACAGCAGCTAACTGCTCTGAAAACAGACAGGGCAATAGTCCTGTCTATTAGTCCTGTGGATCTTTGGTGGCCTGGGGAAAGCTGTGGTATAGGATTCCAGAAGGTCACTCTTGAAAGACAAGCACTTCCTCTTCTTGCCTGAAGTACAAGGTAATTGTCTTAATTCTCCACTTCATTTCAACGGGGGATGCTCAACTTTAACTGCTCTGCTTTCCAGTTTCCACCCAGCCTTAGTATTCTAAAGCTCTGGCATTCAAAGTCTCTGAACTATAATAGCACCAGATGTATTGTTTGGGTAGAGACATTCTCCATTTTTGATATTCAGTATTAACTCTGAGTAGCTCACCGTGACCTGACCCTAAATCTAGGTGGGGGTCAGGTGTAAAGAGCCACCCAGGATACCCTATAGAGGCTCACGTTGTGACAGAAGGTATTTTAACTCTTTTTATCGTTTAGAATCTGGACTCCATTTCTGAGGTCACAAAGTTATCAGAAATTAACTCGGGCTTTTTATGGACTTCTCAAAGGTGACAGCCCAAGGGCTAGACTTGGAGTTTCCAGCACAAATTTAGCTCACCCCTGGTGGTTTAAACTGCAGATTGACTGACTCCACAAAAGCCATTCACCCAGCTCCATTTCCTTGCCTTTCTCTACGACACAGGCTCTTTTGCAGCTCCAGGTGGCCCTGGGCCCCAGCTCTGGCCAATAAGATAGACACTTAAGGGACCCCAGAGAGGGGTCCCTTCCCAAATAAAGAGGCAAAGCCTTGCAAAGAGAAACCATGGGGGCCTTCTGATTCCTTCCTCCCTGTCTTTTCTCTGCATTTGTCTTGGACCAGGAGTCTGAAGGGGCAGCAACCATCTTATGATGGTGGGTCAGTAAGCATGAAACCAAAGGCATAAATACTAAGGATGGTTGAGCAGAAATCCAGGAGGAACCTAAGTCCTGAATGGCTCAGAGCCAGCCCTGTACTGCTGGCACCCAGACTTCTGATATATGAGACAAAAAAATCACAAGCTGTTTCAGACCTGCCACTAGGATTTGCTGTTATTTGGGGCGGGGGAACATTCCTGACTAACAGAGTAATAAAATCAAGAAAATAGCCACAAAGGGATCTGAGAAAACCAGAGTGCCCTCCCTCCTGGGTCTAGACCAAGGAAGTATTTCCATTTTGAAGCAGCAAATTTAATCTTTTAAATTCTCAAAATTGTAAGGGAAAAAAAAAAGGCTCAAAGGAATTAGCCAAACTAAAAGAATTTTGAATGTAAAATCAGCAATCCATGTGTAATAATAGTTGTTGCTATTCTCCAAATATTTCTGGATTTCCTTCTTCCAGGAACATGGTAAGATTATGCTTCCATGCCCCTTTTGACAGGAGGCAAAGCCATATGATTTTCTTAGGCCATTGAAATGAGAATCCCAATGAAGGGTCATTCCCCAGCTGAAGATTTAAGAACCAGTGTGCATTTCGCCAAGTTCTCTTCCTCTAATTGAGGTGATGGCGAAGCACAGGCCAAAAGGAAGCCTCTTGTCAACTGGGTCCCCAAAGGTCTACCACAAGCAGTGCCCCCTGCTGACCCACACTGGATATGCAGCCTGAGTGAGGAATAAACCTGTATTGTAGATGTTAGATGTTATTTTTTGTTACAGCAACATAATCTGTCCCATGGGATTACTACACTGTGCTAATAAACAAGCTCTAGATAAAGCAGGAATATCAAGTTGGAGAAAAGGATCTATGAAAATACTGAAAATTTGCTAAGGAATTTTTAAGCAGATGTGCCGAGGAAGGTCATGAAGAGTAAAAAGACAAGAGCAGTGGTTCCCAGACTTTGGGAACAGTCACTTGGGGAGCTTCTAATAATCCTGATTCTCAGGTCAACACCCACACAAATTAAATCAGAATGTCTGGGGGTGGGAGCCAAGCATCAGAATGTTATAAAGATCCCCAAATAATTCCCATGTGCAAGAAAGTTTGGGAACCATTCTATCAAAGTATTTTTATCTTAATTTAAAAAAAAAAAAACTTTTTTGATGAGCATAAAAATATTTATTAAGTCAAAGAGCAATGGTGGCCATGCTGGAAAAGGAAGGTATCAAGCCAAAGATCTAACTAGGAGGGCAAATTCACATCACTTGGGTAGAAAGGGAAGGAACTCTTCCTGCAAACACTCCTGTAAACACCTGCTCAGTACATATTTAAGGGACCCACTGTCTGTGGCCTTAATTACCTGATACCATCTTCAGGAGTCTTTTCAGCAAAATTTGACAGCATCTTTGGAACTGCTTTTATGAAAGACATGAATACCCCGCTGTTCTCCCCAACGTGCATACCCCACTGTTCTCCCCAGGCTCTTTGGCTTGGGTTATCACCCGAGAGTTCTGGTAGTTTCCCCACAGTTCAGGTCTCAGTCTGGGCTTCAGAAAGGAGAGAAGCATCCGACCCTCTGCACCCAACAGTCAGTCCTGGATACAAAGTCCTGCCCCAATCTGCCTTCATGCAAGATGACACATTGGAAATCTCATGGTATTGAATTGCTCTCTCTAGAAATGAGCAAAGAAAGGAATTAGATATGTATAAGTGCCTCACGCACCATTTGCCGCCCACCCCCAAATACCCCAAACTATTTCTATAAGGCTTATGACAAATCTGAGTAAGGTCAGCCCAACCTGGAAAAGTCCCAGGAGCCCTTCGGATGCCTGTTAGTGCTGAGTCCCAATACACACGGATAACCACACGGGTCCCCTGTGCTCCGCACAGCCATCCCACCCGCGTGCCCAGCCGTCTTTCCTGTTAGGCCTTTGGAGCTATTCAAGAAACCGTGCACGTAGCAGAGCAATCAGATGCTCTCTCCTCAGATGG
This sequence comes from Balaenoptera musculus, assembly GCF_009873245.2. Taxonomy (NCBI): domain Eukaryota; kingdom Metazoa; phylum Chordata; class Mammalia; order Artiodactyla; family Balaenopteridae; genus Balaenoptera; species Balaenoptera musculus. The sequence continues at coordinate 5,243,000 of NC_045796.1, forward strand.
CTTGGCTAATGGCCACTTCCTGTGGTTGTCAAATGAAAAGAGAAGAACTAGCACATCCCCGATGACTTACTGTATCACTTCCCGTAACTGACTATCTGGCAGCCGGCATAATGTAACATCACTCGTAAATTAAGAGCCTTTTGCGTGGGCGCTGCAGCTGAGCCCTCCACCCCTTTTTGCTGATTATAAGGAAACCTTGCCAGGACTTCCATTATGAATAGTCATTTCCTAAAATGTAGCTCCAACAGTTCTGACATCTAATCATGTATTAAGTGAATGAACAGAGGCTGTATATGCACCCTGTATACCCCTGAGCTCACTCTGAAGATTAAAAGGACCCCTTCAGTGTTCTCCCAGCACACACGATGCGCACGACGTCCGCTCTCACCGTGACCGCACCCCGCCTGACCCCAGCCCTTCCCCCCCCACTCTTCCGCATTTCTGGGCTTGCCCGGTTCCTCCCCGCATCATGCCCTGGCCTGTGAGAAGAATCAAGGTGAGCTCCAGCTCCTGCACTTTGCCCAGCTCCTCAGATGCCCTGTGGTGCTGCGGCTGGACCGCTGCATTAGGGCCCCCTCAGCCTCCCCTCACAGGTGTACAGGTGGGCGAGCTCCACGGCACAGATATTCGCAGAGATTCCCTTCCTAGCCTGGCTGATACTTGAGGGCAAAAGACTCACCTGATGCCTGAATGGTATTGTGTGTGTGTGTGTTTGCCTTGTTTTGTTCAGTTATTTTGTTTCTTCGGTGTAGAATTGTGAGTGGCACCAGGTTTGGAGTCAGATGACCCAATTCTCATGCTGGCTTTGCTTTACCCGCTGTGTGGCCCCTAGCAGCCCTTCTGGGACTTGAGCTGTGTTTGGGCAAATCACAGTCACTCTGATCCACAAGCTCCCCATCTGTAAAATGGGAATAACACCAAAATCTCTGCTCTCAGCATCGTTGTGAATACGCGAAAATACTTTACAAAATGAAAATACATTAGCGGTCATTGTTGCTCAAAATAATAAGAATGGACTAATCAGCGCTGCTTTCATCATGACTTCACTATTTACGAGCCACATGTCCTTAAACAAAATATTTAATACTTCGGGGTCTTCACACAACTCATGGCTCGTAAGTTTGTTGTGAAGATTAAGATGAGATGATACGAAATACACACCACAGTACCTGGCAAAAAGTAAGTGCTCAGTAAATGACAACTGCTTTTATTTTTATTCTTCTTATTGTTTGACTAGGACATGCAGATAAAAGACTTGAACAAGAAAAATAAGTGAGGTCCCAGTTTTTATATTTTATGAGTCTCAAAAAGAAAAGATCAGGGAAGCAGGCTTTTCACATTTCCAAAATGACTTTGATTCCAAAATAAAGACTGACACTTGATAGCTCTGGAATATTGTCTAGCGGATTTGGGAACTCTGAAAAAAAAATGAGAACAGCTGACACACTACAGCTTAAATATAATCAGTCACTGAAATTGCTCTGCAATTTGTTTCAGTGTTTTTCTGTGGATTTCTTTTTTTAACCATACATGTGTCCTAAATATATAATTATATGGCAGAATATAATAGCTCATTTAGAGTTATTGAGGTCTATTATATAGTCCAATAGGATCATGGGGCGGGATTTGGAGAGGAGTGATGGTTATTAACTTGAATGAGTACCAAACACAAGCCTGGATAGATGTTAATAGATGGGCTTAGTACCATTTTTCTTCTTGTCTTTGCCAAAGACAGATTGTTTTCTTGCCCAAAACTAGATCATTTTAAATTGATGTTATATATTCCTTCAAAAGGTCAAGGAAGCCTCTATGTAAAACTTCTTAAGGGCAGAGTATAAGTGTGGGTCTGTATGTGTATGTGTCTATGTGTGTGTGTGTGTTTGTGTGTGTGTCTATGTGTGTGTATCTGTGTGTGTCTGCCTGGAGCGTGTGTATTCCAAAATGCCAAAACCTGTGTCTTGGACATAAGAGATGTTCCATTTTTCAAGGAATAAATAAGTCATGCAAATTCCCCCCTCCCCAGACACCTTCCTTGTGCACCAGTCTGTGAAATGAGTATAACTTTTAGGCCAAACAGGAGAACACACTTTTCCTACCACCCTCACTTGGACTGCAAATAGAATTGGCCAGAACCATGATCTTCTAGTAGAGTTAATCACTTTGCCAATATATCCCTGTTGATTAACTGATGAATTCAATGCAGCCTTTTTGTCAATTTCCATTCCTATTGGATAGTTTCTCTCCCTTCAGGATAAATTAGTTAGGGCGTTGGAGACCATATACTCAAAATCCACTATCTAATTTATCTTTAATCCCAAGAAAAACCAAGACTGACGAAAGCTTGGATATGCCTTAAACAACTGACTCCTGAGGTTCAGGGGACAGAAATGTCTCATGTCATCACTCCACTGTGTGTACAAGGGCTCTCGGGGTTCTGAGCCCTCGAGCAAGGAGTCCAGTCTGCTTGTTTAAGCCAATTCAAACCTGGTTTGAATCAACCTGGTCAATCTTTAACTTCCTGCGTTAAAGTTTGTGAAGAACCACGTTTCATCCAGAATACATTCATCTACCTGAGGGGCACTACGTCAGCAGAAAACTGTCACCTACAGAGGCAATCAGAGCACGTGAATGATACTCGTGTCTGGACCTAAACGCTGAATGGTCTGCTCCAGAATGTCTGTGTTTGCTGTCACAGGGAGAATTTTCATCAGGCCTGATTCTCACCTTTCAAAGATCCAAATGTCTCCAAGGATGCACAATAAGGCATCTGTCTTCTCTCTGGAATTCACAGGAACCTTCTGGGGCTCCCAGATATCTGTGACCAACCAAGGGCTCAAGCAAGCACCACAGGGTAATTCCATGTTGGATTTGGTACTCTAAGTAATTTCAGCTGAAAATTAGATCCTGGGATCTAATTTTCAAGATTTGTTATTCTCCAGGGTTCAATCCAAGGCCACTCCTGGCCCAACACTCCTGGCCACGGTCCCCCAGGAAGCCGGGCAAACTCTACACGGACTACGTTCTGGGGGTTCCAGCTTTCTTCTTGTCATTGAAAAGGTCTCCGTCTGGTGGAGGAGCCCAGAAACCACGAGGGCTGTACGTGTTGTGTGGAGGCCATACATAAAGTGGAAACATTCGTCTCTGCAGAGGGAAGGCTTCTACAAAGGGAGAAAGAGGAGGTGTCTCAATCCAGTGTGAGGGTCTCAGGACACACTGGGATTGATATGGGGCCCTGTGATGGCTCAGCAAGGGGAGCAAGCTTCAAGGAGTAAGGGACGACAGAAGGAAACATCTTGGTGAGAAAGACCACTGAGCCTTCAAGTCTTTTCATGATGCCCTCAGAATATCCCAAAGTTGATTTGAGTCCAATTGGTATTGAGCTCTCCTTCTGTCCCCATGATGGCACTTGGATAATATCCTCCTTCCCTTCCACCCACCATCTGTTGCTTCAGTCTTGCTCTCAAAGTGTCTCACTTCTCTCCAGAATAACCCATGGGCTCCAGCCAGCGCTGGCTACTTCTCTCCGACAGATGAACCCAGCTCACATTCCCGGGAGTCAGTGGGATTTGCTGATAAGCTGCCACCGGCTTTTGTGCTTCACCCTCAGGATCCATCCAGACTGGGTTCTCAGCCGAAAAGAACTGACCGTCAGGAGTGGATCAGCCAGTAGTACCGGGTCCTCCCACCCCACCCCCAGACAGGCCTCCTGGCCTTTGTTCTTGCAGTTTTCCCCACCGGGAACACCTTCCCTTGTTTTCTCCACCCAAAGTGTACCATCTCCCAAGGCTCCCCTCACATCCTTCCTGGTCTGGGAAGGCTTCCCTGTTGAGCCCAATCAGATGGGGCTGCTCATTCCCATGAATTCCTACAAGCCCCGTTGATGAGGAAAAGGGAACGATCAGCTTGCCCAGTGAAGCCAGGGCACCTACTGTGCGCTAGACGCTTCTCCAAGAGCTTTGTACGTAGAACTCATTTAATCCTCGTTGTCGATATTGCTAATCACCTCCACCCACAGTAGAGGAAACTGAGGCACAAAGAGAACAGTTAACCTGCCCAGGTCACCACTAACAAGTCGCCGAGTGGGATCAAACCCCAGCACCCGGGCCCTGGCGCTTGCCTTCTGCACCCCGACCGCCTCCTGAGGCCATGCTCCTGTTTATCTTTTCCACTGGACACACAGCCTGGCAACGCCTTGCATCAGCTTTCGGTTTTGTGATTTTATGTGCCATGTCATCGCTCCAACCAGACTGCCGGTTCCAGGGGACCAGGATGCAGACATCGTAGAATGAAGCTGGCAGGCAGCGGGGGTCCCTGCCCTCCTGCCTTGGGGCATTTGGAGGACCCTGGCTAAGCCGGCTCTCTGTTTTGTTTTAAATCCACAGCATAACCAGTGTTTCTGTTTAGGGTCCCTAAAATATGTCACTCCTGAGGCCAGGAGTAAACAGGGAAATGGCGCGAGAGTCCGGCTCAGGGTCACGGAATCTGCATGTCTGGCGCGAGCTGCTACTGGCAGTGGATTTCGAGCTTTGCACACAAACATGTGTGCCCTCCTGACAGACAGGCTTTCCACCTGAGCAGAGGAGAGAGCTTCTGGGGTTGGGAGCCCTTACTGTTTTGAGAGGAAGGTCGGTCTGCACAAGAATAAAGACTCGGCCAGATCCAGTCTAAAGCCCATCGGCCGGGGTTGAAGCCGGAAGTAAGCAAACAAGATCTCTGTGTCCTCACATCTGCAGAGGCTGTGGTTATCCGTGCCGAGACCTGATCCCTGGCAGAACTGAGCTACGGTGGTCCTCAGCGCGACGGCCGGGACTTGCAGGTCATGCGGACGACAGGACACACACGGGCAAGTCCACAGCCAGGAGACACAGCCCCTTTGTTAGCAGGGGGGTTATGGGAGTTTGTCCTGCCGTTGGTTCTGCAGATCCCTGCCATGCCGCCACCTCCATTCACCACGGTTAATTTGATCCCTTCAGAAAGGTAGCAAGAAATACTGATTGCACATCAAAGATCATCCCCATCCCAGGCCTGCCTTCCACCTTGCCCTCTACTTGACATTTGCTTCATGATTTAATTTACCTTTTGCTATTCACCTTTCTCTCTCTTGTTTACCTGGATCCCAATTGAATTGAGCAGCTGAATTTTCATTACTCAAGTCAGAGGTCTGAGGAAAGTATATGAGCTTTGGATTCCTGCCAGCAGGGCCACGTCTGTTCTAGTTCATTCGCCATAAAATCGTGAATCAGCCGGACCCACGCTGCCTTGTTCCAGTTACAAAAGACATAGCAATGGGAGGAGATTCATAGATACAGAAAGAAGCTGATTTTTCTGCTAAGCTTCGCTCACCCTCAAGGACAAAAGCAGATCCGCCCCCAGTCTCTCTTGGCCTGAGCCTCAGAGAAGCAAACTGACGCTGGGCAAAAGTAAGAGGCTTCAGATCCAGCTGCCTGTTTGTGGAGTTTCCTCATTGGAGCCCAGGGAAGAAGCATCAATGGTGCCATCAGGAGAGCTGAAACCCCCCTCAATCTCCAGCAACTCTCCCAAATCCCCTCCTCCAATCAGCACTGCATCTAAATAGAAATACTGTATGTAAATAAAAATACTATATGAGACAGTTTCAAAATAAGCCTCCTGGCTTCTTCCTGCCCTCACCCCCGCAGTAGAACTTCCAGAGCTGCAGCAGGACGACACTTCCCTCCCGGCACCCACTGACCACGTCCCCAGTGCCTCCCTGTCACCGGAGCACGAAACTGGCCTCACTATGCTGCGATCCACCGAGACATGTTGTCGCGCATTGCCACTTTCAGCAAAGCTTTACATGACAGAGAAAAAGAACCAGGGACTGAAGGGCACACAGCCCTCTCTGCAGCCTGCAATCGCAACTTGCTAAGAGTCAGGTCATTGGCAGCTTTGCAGAGTTGAAAATGCCAAATGCTTCTGTGACCCAGATGAAGCAGTGGTAAGAGGTAACAGTCTTGTCTTGGTGGGAGAGAAGACTGTGACCCCAATCCTGATTCAGTGACCTTTCCTTAAGGGCTCCCGGGCAGAGCAGGGGAGCCAGCCCAGCAGGCAAAATTGGAACAAGGGTGCTGCCTTCCAACCAAAACCATTTTTTTTTTTTTTCAGATGCTCTCAAGGAAGAAGGAGAGGGGAGGGGATAAACAGAGATCTTGAGCTGAGAACTGTCCAGATGCGATCCCTGGCTATTGTCTTACCCATGGAACTAGACAGAGGAAATAGACTGAAGGATGTGTAAGTTTCTGAGTGAATCACATTACGGAAGACACCCAACTGTGACCATTCAACCAGTTCAAAATCTTGATTGTCCAAACCTGTGGAAACTGGGGCACAAAACCATTGGTCTTGTAAAAGGATGCACTCTGCAGTGTCCACTTTACATGTGGCCATGGAAGATAACAGGCAAGGCTGAACTGCCCGGAGAGCCCAGTGGATGAGGGAGCCGGTTTCTCCCAGAGAGCAGAACCAGCTGTGGCCAGGGGCTAACACTTAGTCTCCCACAGGATTTGAGCATCACAATGGATCAGTCATTTCTGTGGGTTTCTTCATTCTTCCTTTGTCCAGTGGGAGTCGTCCCTAAGGTTATTCTGCTTATGTATCCTGGTTATAAAGGGCATTGAGTGGGAGGGCTGGATGCAGTAAGTGGATTGGAGTTGAGGGTTCTCTTTCTTAGGAAGGTGCAAATGTTTTCTGTGTGGAGGCAAAAAGAAAGTACATGGATATGTGGGTTACCAAAAGTGAGAATCGGGACAGAGACTCTTAATTGCCACTTAATCTCCATTCTCCCTTCTTCTGCAGAACTAGAAGCCACAGTTCTTAGGTGGGAGCGTGATCCAAGATTAAAGACCACACTTTCCAGCCCCTTACAGTCAATGTTGCTGGGTAACTAAGCTCTGGCCAAGAGTATGTAAACAGAAATAATGTACCAAGCATCCTAGTTGTGTCTCCGCCATTCCCCATTTCATCCCCTACAAGGGCTAGAATGTGGACACAGTACTGGAACATTTTGGATCTTGTGAAAGAGAGCAATGCTTAGAGACAGTAGAGCTATGGGTAGAAGAAACCTGGGTACCTGACACCTCAGGGCATGACAACAGCCCTGGACCAGTTATGCTGGGCTGTTATATGGGAGAGAAACAACTTGTGTCTGCTACTGTGTCTTACTTCAGCAGCCAAACTTGCTCTATCTAATAGAGTAAAAAAATTCAGTAAACCTCCCAAAAGGTGGAAAAGGAAGGAAGGAAGGAAGGAAAGAAGGGAGGGAGGGAGGAAGGAAGAAGGGGAGGGAGGGAGGAAGGAAGAAGGGGAGGGAGGGAGGGAAAAAGGAAATAGAGAGAGAAAAGTAAATTGGAGGACAGGCTACAAGATTCAACATCCAAATAATACAAGATCCAGAAAGACACACAGAGAAAATGGAGGAGAGGAAATCATCAGCAAGATAATTCAAGAAAATTTTTCTCTAAAAAATGGACCTGTGTTTACAAATGGAAAGGACCCAATGAATGCCCAGCACCATGATGAAGGTAGATTCACCCCAAGGCACATCACTGTAAAATTATGTCCCTAGGGCAAAGAAAATTTCCTATAACTTTTCAAGAAGAAAAGAAAAAGCCGGTATCATACAAAGGATCAAAAAATCAAAATGTCATCGAACTTCTCACCAACAATGTTGTAAGCTGAAGCCAATCCTTCACAATTTTAACCTACTGATATTTCTAACCTATAATTTGGCAGCCAACTAAAGTAGTAATCAAGTACGAGGGTAGAACAAAGATATTTTCAGATAAGAGTTCTCTGAAAGTGTACCACCTACTAGCTTTTCTCGGGAACAGGAGGATGTTCTCCATAAAGTAAGGATTAGAGTACAAAAGCAAAAGGCGTAGCTAGGGATCCAAAACAAGGAGGAAGCAGGGTGATCCCCAAACGGTGATGAAGGGCATTTCAAAAACCAGAGCTTTGTGGCTGAACTGAAAGACACCAGTCTGGACTGGGCAGTTTAAAAGTCTCCAGAGATTCACTGAAGGTGAAATTAATGAATTACCTAATGTGTTTGAGGATAACGAGAGATTTATACAATTAGGGGAGAGTTTGGGCTTAACTGGAAACATGTACGTGAATACTAAGCAAATGTAAAAACAAGAGCTTGAAGGTATCACATGTGTGGTGGGCTCGGCCTGGAGGAGTGTGAAAAAATAAATCAACCCTCATCTTCTAAAGTAGAAAATCAATAAATAATGCCTAAAGCTAAAATAAAATGAGAAATATGAATATAAGCATTTTTTAGAGAAACAAAAGTAAATACCAAAAGAATCAGCTGAAAGACTTGAAAGTGGTTGTTTCTGGGGAACGGAAAATGGGGAGGAATTTGTGCTATCTGACTCAGTGCATATATATGATTCTGATTTTTTTAATGGAAAAGAAAAGATGAAAGAGGGAAAGGAAAGGAAAAAATGAGAAGAACAAGAAGAGGAAAGGAAAGAGAAGAAGAGAAGTGATGTCAGCACCAGGAAGAGAGTGGAGTCTGAGGACGGTCAGGGTTGGAGGGGGCGGACCAGGAGACCAGCATAAACCCTCCCTCCACTCCCATCCACAGGTGCAAGATGCTTCGGAGGTGAGCAAGGGTGAGAAATGAGGGTTGGGGACGGTTGGATGCCATGAAGTGAGAAACTGGCAACCAGGTAGGTGAGAACAGGGCCAATCTAAGCGCCAGCTCGAGTTGTAAACAAGGCTGTCATTAAATCAAAACTTGGCGTAGTCAAATATCAAAGAATAACTTCAATGTTTACATTTGGTTCTAAGTATACCACCTGCACATGAAGACTTCATTTTCATAGACTGTTGCTCCAGCCTCAAAGGTAATCAGTTCGCTTTTTAAAAAATGAAATGAACATGGAAACATTTAAACATATGCTATTGAGAGTTACTGAAATTTCAAATGTAGAGTGAGTGAATTAGGGAGATTCCGTCTTGGCCCCATTTCTATTCATTTCAAAGTTCCTTTGGGGAATAGGAAAGACATTTTTTTCTGAAAAATGAAAGAAAAGTATGTTACTGGTGAAGGTACTATGATTTTAATTAATTACATATTAAATGTTAAAAAATGGAACTGAGGAGGGGATTCCTTATTTATATTAAAAGGTAAGTTACCAAAAATTCTATTCTTTAGAGAGCATCTGTTTTGTAACAGTTTTTATTTAATAAACTTCATGTATTTTTTTAAGTGTGGAAGCTAAGATTTTATTACATTCCTCTGTTGTGGAAAAACCACATTCTGACATAAGAAAGTGAGCTTTGAGAAGGTATAAATAAATAAGACAAAGGATTCAACAAGATTTTTTTTAATCATTATGCATTTGTACAGATGACAGCCAGTAATTCTTGAAATTATGTGTTTCCTTTTGAACACACTCAGCTCTCCAGCACTGGCATGTAATAAAGGGTTGTAACTCACTGTATCTAAAGCAGTAGGTCAGGGCGGGCATATTATATCAGCAGGGGCGGCAGTGAGAGCCACCAGGAACAGGGAAGGATAGCCACTGATTGGATGCCCGGGCTGTCAGTCACCACTGAGGAAAAGTAACAACACTACTAGGAGAAATAAAGAATGCTTTTCTGTACCGTCTACTGTAAGATGAAAGCAGTGTGTGTGGGTTCCAACGCGAGTAGACCCAGAGGGCACAAGAGAACTGCACGAAGAGGTCGTCCAAACTCCAATGTCGCCCACCATAGTCACAACAGCACCTGTTCCTCGGTTCACGCCTATGGCCGGAGGGGGTGACTCTATGTGAGTGGGAGGGGGAGCTTAGTTTATGGTTGAGTCAGCTAGGTATGTGGATGCATGACAATAGTCAGGGGTGTCTTTAAAACATATTGTTCAGGGAAAACCCTCCTGATGGTCAGGACTTTGGGCAATGCACCTGATCGTTCTTTTTGGGTGGCAAGAGAAGTTCCCTGAGATCAGACAATAAATGAACTCGTGGGCAGTTGTGAATGGCCTGGCTGGTTGGTCAGGGACCTGAAAGGGAAAAAGATTGGAAGATGGGGGAAAGAAGTCTGAGGTAGAGGCGTATCGACATGTGGGAGTGGGCACAGAGTGTAAAGACACATGTATCAGATGTTGGCTCCCCCCAGAAATTGCCCACACTGGAGGGGCCATGAGTGAAGAAGCAGGTGAAATGATGAGGCGTGCTGACGTCAGCCAAGCTCCGTCACGGTCCGCATCGATGGCATGACGAGCACTGGGGCAGCAGCAGAGCTGGAGACAAGCTATAGACCGCCTGTACTCCCCGGGACGGATCTAGCCGCTGTCGGCCGCCTCTGCGTTTCCAACCTGTGAGCACAAGCCCAGTGCTGTGCCTCCAACATGGCCCCATCCTCTGAGGAAACCAGCTGTCTACCTGGAGGCAGGCTGACCACATCGAATCCCTTCCACCCCACGAGGGTCAGTGGTTACGTCTCACAGAAATACACGTGTATTCACAGTTTGGCTTTGCCTGCTTGCAACATCTCAGGCAGAAGCACTCGTTAAGAGCTAGCCAAAGCCTTTGCTCTGCTGGCCCAGGACCCGGTACCTCCGAACACCAGCCCCACTTTACAACAAAAGCAGCATGGGAGTGTGTCCTTATCATCAGATCTACGTATAACATGTACTCTACCAGCCAGAAGTTGCCAACCATGTCAAGCACCGGAACAGTCTGCTGAAGGCCCAGGTGAAGTGCCAGCTCCGGAGTAAAACTGCCCAAGGATAAACTGCCATCCTCCAGCATGTAATACGTGCACTGAATCAGAACCTTTCTCTGACACTGTGTTCCCATTAGGAATACGTGAGTCTAAGGGAGAGAAAGAGAAGTAACGCCACCACCACTGAAAGAGTGCCTCACGGGACATTCTGGGCGGGCAGAGGGACAGTCTGGGGACAGATTGAGCAGTCATAACCCCATACGTGAAAGGAACACTAGTCCCGACACTAGTGAGAACAGGATGAAGAGCAGTGATCTGCCTCAGTCACTCCATCCCCTGGACCCTTCAGAGGCCGCTGTACCAGTAACATGGCACGTATGTCGACAGAGAGCAGAGCACATCAGGGTTTCACCTCCTAAAACATGTGCAGGTTTCATTTTACCTCTGAAACAGAAATTTCCCATATTATCTATTGCCTGACAGCTGTTTAGAAAATGAAGATAAGAATAACTTTAAAAGAGCATTTTTTTCCCATTAGCCAAAATCTAGGACAATGTTTAAAATAAATAAATCAATCCCTTGATTCTAAAGCCAAATGGACAAACATCCCAAAGAAAACACTGCTCTTCAGATGCAAGTGGGGAAACCCTGATATCACCTTTCAGCTCAGTACTGTTGGGCTGGAGTGAGGTCGGCTGAGCGTGTGGCGCGTGGGATGGAGAGACAGAGGCAGCAGAGGAACAGGGAGGGAAGGCAGGAGCTGCTCCCAGGACAGCATGCCTTCAGAAGAGACAAGTAACGAGATGCAGGGGCGGCTGTCCGGGGTATCTGATGCTTGTCAGGAGTCCTGGTAGATAGCAGAGCCCCTCCTGGGCGAGTGACCCCGAAAGGACCCTCCACAGACGTGCCGTCTGCCCCTCCCACGTGAATCCCCGGTGGGGCAGCAGCACATTTACTCCCATCCATTCCTCCTCCGCCATGGTCGGGGCTTCTGCCGGGCACTGGTGGTTCTCAAGCCTGGCTGCACATTGGGTTCACTTGGGAAGCTTAAATAAATAAAGAGGTAAATAAATGATGAAACAAACCAGTGAAATCAGAATAACCCAAGGGTGTGCGCTCTTAGGAGAGTTCCCCGTGTGATCCTGACCAACAGCCAGGGCTGGGAGCCCTATGGCGCCCCTCTCACTGCCCCACTGCCCGGGGTTCTGCCCTCAGGAGAAGTGGGAGGGGGGATGGAAGGAAGCCAGATGCTGACTGCTGAACTTGGGACGTCCCCATCGCCTCCGCCCTCTCTTCTCCGTGCCAGCGAGCGCTGGTCCCCTTCACCCAGCGTGCTCACACCTCAGCCTGCGTCAGGATGACCTGGAGAGCTCGTTCCAACACAAGGGCTGGGCGACCCCCCCACCCCAGCGTGTCTGATTCCGGAGACTTGGGGTGAATTTGCATTTCTAAGGCCCCAGGGGGACGCGGACCACACTTTCCTCACGGTTCTTATTTTCCAAATTTAGATCACCTTTGTGACCTTCTTCTGACCTCTCCCATGGACTCTTCAATGAAAAGCCCTATTTGCAAAGCGTGTTTTCCACAGACTGCCCGGCACAGGGCATAAAAGAAGGATTACTTTGCAGTTTTGCTGTGTCAGCCTGCTTTGACTATCCCTCGGTGCTGCGCCCGCTTTGCTCCACACAATGTCGGTGATGCGCGGTCAGCCCTCATCCGCCGCGACCCTCGGTCACGTAATGTAACGTCCTTCTGCACCTCGCACACAAGACCCGAGGAGGACACACACAAGCTACTCCTAAGTGTTTTTCCGACACGAGAAGAATTTCTTCATATTTTCCTACTAAGGGACTTATTTTATTCATGACCATGATGAAAAATATGAAACACACACTATTTCCAAAGCAGGTAGAATAATAAATGACTACTGATCTCTTGAATTAAATTGAATTGAAACAAATTGCTTGGAATGCATTAGTTGACTCCCCATACACCAATGTTCTCATCTTATTTTCTGTGCCTTCGTAGGAAGAGTCTTCATTTTCACAAAATCAAGCCTCTAACTATATGCCAAGTGGCAAGTACGATTCTCCCAGCTTCAGTAATGCAGCAGCAGGGCAGTTCTGGCTCTGCTCGGAATGAAACATAACTGGTTCTCGGGGATCCATTTCTCAAATTTTGTTCTTCTGCCTCTCAGGCTTTTCACTGCTTTGCAAACTGTTTTCCCCTCTGGGATGGCGGAAGTCAGGCCTGGATGGTGAGTTCTGTGCTTTGGAAGGCCTGTTAACACTTTCAGGGGGGACCCTTACCGCTAACACACTTAGGCTGGAGGGTGTCGTGCTGTTTGTAGGGCAGTGGGTCTCACAGAGATGACGGACACCTCCTGTGCGCTGACCTCGTTACAAGACCTGAAAACGTAGGTTTTGCGTGTTTTCCCCTAAACATAGAGGGCATTCAGAATGTCAGTGATGACTCCTTGCTCTTTGGCCTAGCAGAACCTGGCGAAAGCTGCGGCCCAGAGGAAACAGATGAGAACAGCACATCTAAGTGGGATTCTCAGCTTCCCAAGGACTGGGTAAGATGATACTCTTTCCAAGGAGTTTAAGGCTCATAGGATGGGCTTAGGTCAACCAAGTACCCTGAATCCAAGGACCCAGGGCCAGAGAATGCCAAATAATTGGAGGTCTCCCCCTCAGTCTCCCCTGTAAATCAGAATATTCTCCTGTCATTTTTGGCTATTACTGGGAGATATCCAACTCTCAGTTCATAATGTAGTCTGACTGAGCTCAGTTCACTGAGACAAATGCTAGATGTAGTGCTAGCTCTTTTTTTTTTTTAATGTAGGTTTTATTTTATAAATTCTAAGCTACTGCAGTAATAATAAAAGCATCCATGTGAGTAATACAAGAGTTGAAAACTCAGATGCTCTAAGGGCCAGCAAGTAACCTAAGTGAAGAGGCCCAACTGTCAGACAGCAGGCTGATGGGGTCTGTCTAAGGGAAGCTGCGACCCTCAGCCAGTCGTGGCCACGTGGGGATGTAGGCTTGATAGTCCTCTGACGTTTCAAGAAAAGTGGGAAGATGAAATTTTTATGTGAAGTCTCCTGGCTTTTAAGTATTGGCAACTAATCCCAAAATGTTTAAAACTTCGAGCAGCTGAACAACACAAATCTAACCATCAATCCAGCACTTGAGTCCACGGTCTGTCTTCTTATTTGACCCTTTGAACAGTGTCACCGTTTGGAAGGGCAGAGGGTGCGTCTCCCTTTACGGAAGTGTAAACAGGGTTCACAACCGCTAATGACTTGTAAGGGCCTCCCAGCGAACGGGGCAGAGCCAGGACCCAGACTGAGGAGGGTCTGTTTTCGTCGGGGCATTCAGCTGGCTGTCCTTGGCTGCTGGCTCGCTGGGGGACGCCCACAGCAGGTGTTCAGGAAGGCAGGCCTCCCCCCATCCCATCCTGTGGCTCTGCCGTCTTCAACCCACGCCTGCAAAGTCACCTGGTCCGGCCAGCAGAGGAGGGAAGATGAGCAAGCATCACTTGTGGGGACCCTTTACGGGCTGGCCTGGAAGCGGCAAGGGCTTGGTAACATCGCAACAGAACCCAATCGCAAGGGAAGCTGGTAACTGTGGTCCAGCAGCAAGCTCGGTAGAGAGAGGGGTCGACAGATTTGGTGACCTCCTCTTTCTTCTCCCGCAAACGTACATGAAAATGATTCATGTTCTCCAATGTCGTCCTTTTTGCAGTTGAAATCTCCTTTGCATTGAGGCTTCGAGTTTTTGAAATATTATTAAGATTAAAACTAGAACATGGACTGACCTGATAAACCCCAGCTGCTGCTCCCTGGTGTTCATTATTCCTAAAACAGTGCTTTGCACACAGGAGGCGTGCAGCCATGTTTACTGAAATGGATGGAAGGGGCCCTGGGGTTGACACCGGGCTGAAGGAGCTGCGACCAGCGGCTCCATCCTCTCTCCAAGCAACTGGCCTCCCAGTCTGGCTGTGCTTCCCACCTGGGGAGACGATGGGTGCAGGAGGAGCAGGGGTGAGTCTAGACCTAACACCCCTCGGTGCCGTGAGCAAGTAACCTTGGGTAAGTAGGTCGCTTCGTCTCTCCAGGCTTTTGTTTCTCATTAGTAGAAGGGAGATACTGTCCCCATGGCATTTTACAGCATTGCTATGGAGTCACATGAAGTCAACTGATCTGTCAGAGTGCTTAACATATAGAAAATGTTCAATAAACAATTGCTAAATCAATGAGATGCTAGATAAGGCGCTGTGGCTGGAGCACCCCGGCAACATTACTGGGGAAATCCCAAGTGCCCCAGCAAGTAGGGGAGCGCTAGGTCCTCACAAGCAAAACCCCCATACTCTTCACACAGGGGGGTTTGTCGTAGGAATCCTGGGGCTGACAGCTGCCCCGGGAGAGGGACTTCCTAACCAGTGTGCTGGGTCCGTGGTTTCTCTAGGACATACCGACCAGCCGGCCTCGGGAGTGGCTGGGTGGCCCCCACGTGTGCCTTCCAGCCTCCAAGCAGCTCGGTCAGGGGTCCGAGGCCCCTCCGCTTATCCCCATTTCGTATCAGTAGCTCATTCTCTGTGAGTGTGGGGGCGTGAGGAAAGCTGGGGTGCTCTCTCCTTTTTCAGCAGAACAAAGCTTTTTTTTTCAGAAGCCTAGGTCACACAACAGTTGAAAATGGGGCTTCTCTGGTCGCAGGGAAGGGCAAGAACTCTCCCAACTTAAAAGTCAGTGTGCCGGCCGCGGCCGCAGAGGCCTGCAGGCACCTCCCCAGGACGCTGCGGGCTGTGTGCGGAGAAGTGGTAAAACGGCGGCCCTGAGGCGGGTGGGGGGAAAGCTGCGCATCTCAGGTCCAAGGTGGGACCAGGGCCCTGCGTTCTGATGGAGCTCCCCGGGAAGGCCTTCACGGGCACAGGTGTCCTCGGGTACTGGAGCCTCCTAGGGCTCGCCTTTCACGTGACGTGCAGTCGCGTGTGCAAGGCTGTAAACCGTACTCCACCCACTACGGTGGTTCTCAGACCACAGCTTGCATCAGAATCGCCTGGAGTGTCTGCTAAAGCACAGATCCCTAGGCCCCAACCGCAGCGTCTGACTCGGTACGTCTGATGTGCAGGCCCCCAGATCTGCACGTCCGACGGGACCCCCAGTTCCCAGGTGGTGCTGCTGCCGCTGGCCTGGGATCACCCTTCAGAACTGCTGCCCCAGCCCAGGCTTCTCGACCGCAGCACCACGAAGATCTGGGCTGGGTAATTCTTTGTCCCCGGGCCTGTGCCCTGCAGGATGGTTAGTAATATCCTGGCTCCTACCCGCTAGACGCCAGCAGCAGCCCTTGAAACGGCGGGTTAAATCCATTTCACCTGCCTTCGCGAATCAAGGTCTTTTAAGACTCCACGCCCTCCAAGCAGCACTTGGCCTACACAAAAATCTGCTTGCCCGAGGTGTTCTCCAGGAACTCGGAGTCAGCTGTGTCTAATTCCAGCTGAGCTGGTTGAGACCGGATAGGACCACCGACCCTCCAACTGGGCATGCGCATGTGTCCGCTCTGTGACCTTTTGAGGTCAGAGGGCGGAGAACTCCACTCTCAGGTCAGGCTTAGCCCCTCCCTTTGGAACATGCAGAGGCCTGGAGCTTCCTTACACCCACGCAGGACGGCGATGACCTCACCTTTCTCCAAATCACCTTTCCCCACACTCTCCACGCTCCCCACGCATCAAACAACCTGCTTCTTCATTCTTCATCCCATAAATACCCCGGGCCCCTTGCCTTTGGGGAGGCAGATCTGAGGCTAGTTCTCCAGCCTCCTCACTCGGCTGCCTTGTGAATGAACCCTCTTTGCTGAAAGCCTCGGTCTCAGCGCTTTGCACGGCTACGTGTCGCGACAACGTGAGCCTAGTTCAGTATCACCCTGACTGTGACAACCAAACATGTCTCCAGAGATTGCTGAATGTCCCCAACGGGCCGAAAGTTCTCCCCTCCCAACACCTATTTGAGGATAATTGGTCTAGAGGAGTCCAGAGGCCTTCCTAATATTGGCAAGTCGGTCTGAAGGTTATTGGCAGTGAGGTGATATTTTTCCATCATCTTCTTTATAAATTCTCCTGGTCTGCTCGCTTTTCACCCCTGCCTGCCCTCTGCCCCCGGGGCTGCTGTCCCATCCCCGCCTCTGTTTACTCCAAGCAAGGACATAGCTCTCCCTCATTCCCTTAATTTGTTCCCCCCCCAACTTTCTTTATCATAAGAATCAGCTGATCTTCTTGTTAAAGAAGGTTCTCAGGCCTCCCTCTGGACATTCTGACTCAGGGCTGTGGTGAGGCCCTGGAATCTGTATATTAAATGTGTCCCAGATGGTGCTGACATCGTAAAATCTGGGCAGCTCTGCCTTGGTGCTTCTCAAACTTCAAAGTGCAATCACATAACTCGGGTCTAGTTAAATTCCAGATTTTGATTCCGTTGGTCTGGGGTAGAGCCTGGGATTCTGCATTTCTAAGCAGCTCTCAGAGACACCAGCATGCCCCAGGGCCACAGACCACTTCCAACTGAACATCAGACTTCAGACTCCAGTGTTTCCGGGGATTCACAGGCCCTTCCCTCTCTGGGGAAATTTCTTATGAGCCTTGTTTATGCTCGATCTGCCACCATGTTCTAGACCGAATCCCCCTCCTTTCATCCTTTCCCATTATCATGGCCCCAAGCCTGCTCTCTGGCTGTAGCTCAACCACAAACCCCCTACTTTACACACAGCAATTTCCGTTTCCCTTTCCTTCACTCCTCTCTGCTGACCCCTTTTGAATCAGAAGCAGCTGGAGAGGGTGCCTTGAACTTGTCACCTGAAAGGTTCCATCAAAGTGTTTTCTTAAATGAAAGTCCACCTTTCCGTCCATGAGAAATCCTTCGTTCTTCTGCTGCAGTGGTTCTTAAAGTGTGGTTAGCATCGCCAGGGACCTTGGGAGAAAGGCAGTGAATCAGAAACTCTGGGGGTGGCCCCCATCTGTGTGTTAACAAGTCCACCAGGCGATTCTCATGCACCTTGAGGTCACAGAACCTCAAGCCTGGCTGTTCTAGAGCACAGCCAGCTTTTAAACAGATTCCCTCTCCCGTCTGCTGAGTAAACATCAGGTCTGTGTCACACCAGCCAATGAAGTCACAGCTGCTTGGTTAGTTGCCGGACTCCAACAGCTAGTGAGGTTTAAGCCATTTGAATAGTTCTGCAGGTGGCATACCACCTTACTAAACGCAATATACATTTACAAACACAGGCGATCTGGGAGCATAAGTTGTCCTTTTGATTTATACCTGTAATGACACTCATGCCTAAATTATTTATGTAACGTGATAAGGCTCCATCAGTTGTAGGCGCTCTGAGGTGAGCCTATGTAGATAACTGCTCTCCTTCCTGAAAATAAAATGTCAGAATAGAATAACGCGGTATTTTCTTAAGAGCAAAATGATGATGTGATTTGCAAATGCCATACTCTCAGGACAGGAGTAACATTCTCATTATTCATAATCTACCAACAGACCTGGAACCTAGGAGCTGTTATAAAGGCAAACAAGGTGAAAGTCTATCTAAACATGCCAAACACATCGGGTATTTGTTTCTGAATTATTTAGACTTGATCACCCCCACATGCTGATGGTTTCATGTTGGCGTTAATTACCTCATTGAATCACCTCCGTGCACGGAGAACCGGCTGCAGAAACACGGCAGATGTTGATTTTGAGTTTGTTGTGCTCTAAATGAGCAGAGCACACCTAAGAACAAAGAAAAAAGAGTAAAACTGTCATCTGGAGACCTCGAGAGAACCTAACAAGATGCAAACCCATTGATACTTGGTTTCCCATTGAGCATCAAGCTAGTTTCTCCATGAAGCTGGGCTGGCACGAAAGACGGGCATGTGTCTGGTGAATATGATCTCTGTGAAAATGCTCCATGGTGGACCAACCTTTCCTGTCACGTAAAATATGATTTCTGAATATGGGGCACCAGTACATTATTTTTCGTGGTTCTCCTGATTTACACCAGTTCTTCCCTTTCAACTCAACTGAATTAAAAATAAATGCTGCAAAGCCAAAGAAGAGAGGAAATCTTTCCTATTGACCACCGTTTCCATGGGGGAAGGTAAGCGCCAGACCCTCAACCCTGCAGTCGGAGAAGCAGAGAAGTCGGCTTTGCTGCATGTGCAAATCGAAGTGCACGAGGGGAGGGCACCATGGGAGCGGAAGAAAGCTGGAAGACGGGGCACAGCCTGTGACAGGCCCTTCCAAAGCGGGGAGCAAGTTGCTGAAACACAAATACTGTGGGGGGCAGGACTCTGAGACGGTCCCCAAGATTCCACCCCTGGCGTGCACATCCCTCTGGTGTGGTGGGACCTGTGGATGTCACGAGGTATCACTCTGTGGTGGGGTTTGCGATCCCCTGTCTTTGGTAATCAAAAGATTATCCCGTGTGGGCCTGACTTAATCAGGGGGACCCTTGAAAGAAGGTGACATTGTAGGGACTCGCTCCTGCTAGCCTGCAAGAAAGCAAACGTCCACGCTGTGAACCGCCCACGGGGGTCTCGAGGAGCTGAGAGCAGCCGCCAGCGGCAGCCACGAAGAATGAATTCTCCCCAGGACACGTGAGCTTAGCAGAGGATCCTGAGCCTCGGACGAGACCCCAGCCCCAGCCGACACCTTGATTGCAGCATCTGGAGACCCTGAGCTGAGTATGCAGACAACCACACCCTGGCCGCCTGGGCACAGAAACTATCAGGTGATGATTTGTTTTGTTTTAGCTGCTCGAGGTGTGGTAATCTGTTATAGAGCAACAGGAAACTAATACAGATGCATACAATTTTTCAGAAGAATGTTAGTAAGTGGTTATTTACTTAATTGGAGCACATTTTTTTTTAAAAAAAAGAAAAAGTTAACTTGAAACTACATTGATCAGCTGAGTTAGCCAGAAAAAAACATTGTAAATTCTCTCCCTGGAAATTGACAGCCCTAGGAACCCCTTCTCCTGTCTGCTCGCCATTCACCTGAAGCGAGTGACATTCACTGAGCAACTTCTGCATTCCTGGCTCTCCCGCACAGGCGAGCATATGATCCCCCGGTTCTCACTAAAGCAAAGTTTAGAACTGCAGTCACACTAGCGAGGTGACTATTTTTTCTGCCTCTTATCTTTTTTTTTAATTGAAGTATAGATGATTTACAATGTTATGTTAGTTTCTGGTGTACAACAAAGTGATTCAGTTATATACATATTTTTTCAGATTATTTTCCGTCATAGGTTATTACAAGGTATTGAATATAGTTCCATGTGCTATACAGTAGGTCCTTGTTGTTTTCCTATTTTACATATAGTAGTGTGTATCTGTTAATCTCAAACTCCTGTTTTATCCCTCCCCCATCCCTTTCCCCTTTGATAACCATAAGTTTGTTTTCTAAGTCTGCGAGACTGTTTCTGTTTTGTAAATAAGTTCATTTGTATCATTTTTTTAGATTCCGCGTATAAGTGATATCATATGATATTTGTCTTTCTCTGTTCAACTTACTTCACTTATTATGATAATCTCTAGGTCCATCCATGTTGCTGCAAATAGCATTATTTCATTCTTTTCATGGCTGAGTATACACCACTGTGTATATATACCCATCTTCTTTATCCATTCACCTGTCGATGGGCATTTACGTGGCCTCCATGTCTTGGCTATTGTAAATAGTGCTGCTATGAACATAGGGGTGCATGTATCTTTTCAAATTAGAGTTTTCATCTTTTCCAGGTATATGCCAGGAGTGGGATGGCTGAATCATATGGTAGCTCTATTTTTAGTTTTTAAGGAACCTCCATATTGTTTTCCATAGTGGCTGTACCAATTTACATTCCCACCAACAGTGTAGGAGGGTTCTCTTTTCTCCACCCCCTCTCCAGCATTTATTGTTTGCAGACTTTTTGATGATGGCCATTTTGACTGGTGTGAGGTGGTAACCTCATTGTAGTTTTGACTTGTTTCTCTAATAATTAGCGATGTTAAGCATCTTTTCATGTGCCTGTTGGCCATCTGGATGTTTTCTTTGAACAAATGTCTGTTTAGGTCTTCTGCCCATTTTTTGATGGGGTTGTCTGTTTTTTTGATAATGAGTTGTATGAGCTGTTTGTATATTTTGAAAATTAAGCCCTTGTTGTTCACAGCATTTGCAAATATTTTCTCCTATTCCATAGGTTGTCTTTTCATTTTGTTTATGGTTTTCTTTGCTGAGCAAAAGCTTATAAGTTTGATTAAGTCCCATTTGTTTATTTTTGCTTTTATTTCTATTGGCTTGGGAGACTGACCTAAGAAAATATTGCTACAATTTATGTCAGAGAATGCTTTGCCTATGTTCTTGTCTAGGAGTTTTATGGTGTCATGTCTTATATTTAAGTCTCCAAGGCATTTTGAGTTTATTTTTGTGTATGGTGTGAGCGAGTGTTCTAAATTCACTGATTTACATGTAGCTGTCCAACTTTCCCAGCACCACTTGCTGAAGAGACTGTCTTTTCTCCACTGTATATTCTTGCCTCTTTTGTAGAAGATTAATTTACTGTAGGTGTGTGGGTTTATTTCTGGGCTCTCTATTCTGTTCCATTGATCCATATGTCTGTTTTTGTGCCAATACCATGCTGTTTTGATTACTGTAGCTTTGTAGTATTGTCTGAAGTCTGGGAGAGTTATGCCTCCAGCTTTGTTCTTTTTCCTCAGGATTGCTTTGGCAATTCTGGGCCTTTTGTGGTTCCATATAAATTTTATGGTTATTCTAATTCTGTGAAAAATGTCATAGGTAATTTGATAGGGATTGCATTAAATCTGTAGATGGCTTTAGATAGTATGGCCATTTTAACAGTATTAAGTCTTCCAGTCCAAGAGCATGGGATATCTTTCCATTTCTTTGAGTCATCTTCAGTTTTCTTTATCAATGTTTTATAGTTCTCAGCATTTAAGTCTTTCACCTCCTTGGTCAGGTACTCTTATCTTTTCTTGATAGTGGGTCCCAGTCCCCCTGTGTGGTTCCCACCTCGGGTTAGTTCTGGTTCTCTCCAGAGCCATCACACAGGTTTGAACCAAGACTCCCAGGGAAAAGTGCTTGGGGTCCACCGTTTTTCTGGCTCTCTGCTCTGGCCTCCACGTGCTGCCTCTTAATGAGACCTTTACTACCCACTTAGCCTCCCTTGGGTGCCCAAAGAATCAGCTTCCCCACCATCAACTTCACTAACACCGACAACATGTTAGAACCTCTCGGGTGCTCAATGTACTGAAACTATGGATAACCCAGATGTCCCTGGGCATCCAAATAAAAGCTCCCATAAGGCTCTTGTGTGTAAAGGATGGAGGTGTGTACTCAGCAGCAAATCATCTGACACCCCCATCAAAGCCCCTCAGACATTTCTACAAATGCCCCCCACCAAAGTGATGCTCAGCTCCAGCCTTCCCCACCTCTCCCCCCAACACCCAGGCCCCTGTTTGTTTCTCATGTAGGGAAGTTTTGTTACTTTGGCGCCTCCGTTCTCTCTTTCTGCCCCAAAGCACTCTCAAAGCCTCATCAATCCCCACCATCACCCTACTGCCAAAAAGAATATTCTCTCCTCAAGGGGAATTCCCTTGCCAGCTGCTAGGATAATAAACTCTCTCAGGATGTTGGAAACATGTTATGTTCCCCAAAGAAGTGGAGGTAGACCCCAAAATATCTTATAGCATTTGTGTAAAGCAGCTTAGCTTAGCATCTGCTGCCTAAGGAACGACCCCAGAACTCACGGACTTAAAACAACATGGATTTATTATTCTTCATGTCTCTGTGAAATCTGACGGGGCTGCTTCTCAGCTGGCTTCCCCTGGGCTCACTCACGCAGCTGCATCCAGCTGGACTGTTGGCCGGGAAGAGCCGCGATGGCCTCACCGACACGCCTGGTGATCGCGCGGCTGTGGCTGGGCACCCGGTTCTCCTCCACATGGCCACCCCCCCTCCATCACATTAGACAGTGTCTTCCCAGAGCCGTTCGGGGCCGTGTTCTAAGAGGGAGCAGACATCACAAGCCTCTTAAAGCCTAGTCTCAGAAGTCACAAAATGTCATCCCTACTGTGTTCTGTTGGTCAGAGAATGTCATCACAAGGCCAGGCCAGGTTAGGGGAGCACACGGGAGACAATGAACTTTAAGTCCTGATGGGAAGAAAGACAAACGCACATTGCAAAGAGGCAGCTCTACCTGGATGGGAGTAACCATAGACCATACTTTGCAATCCCCCTCCTCCTCCCCCTCCCCCTCTTCCTCACCATCTGGTTCTTTCTTTCTTGCTCTCTCTCCCTCTCCCCAACTCCCATTGCACACAGACACACACACACACTCTTAAAGCTCAGATGTGAGACACAGGGTCCTGGGCCGGGAGACAGGTCTGGGGAATGAGCAGCATGGCTCTTGACCTTGGTCTTCGGCCTGCACTTGTCTTAAACATATTGATTCCAAGGGCTCTCAGCTCCCAACGTGGCTACACTTGCCTGGTACAGCTCAGTCCAAGAAGGAGGCTCTGTTTTGTCCCAAACTTGGGTCACCCCTGCTCTCCCACATGGAGCTGCTTCTCAAGCAGCCCTGAGAAAAGGTCAGCGCAAACCGAGGCTCTGTGACACCCCTCCTCTCAGAACCGAAGGCCTCCAGGCACTGGACACACTGGCCTTTTCTTCCTAGGCAGGGACATCATGAACACCAGAGGCCGGCGAGAGTCACGCTCCGAGGACAGCAGGGGCCGGACATCATGGTCCTGAGACTTGACTGGATGGACAGTGAAGAGAACCAAGCAGAAAACAGGGCCTGGAGCAACAGAGCACAAGTGAGGGCAACGGGCAGATGGGACGCCAAGGTATCGGCTATGTTCAAGAGGTGTCGGGGGAGCGCTGGAGTGGATCCTGGAGCCAACAGTGAGAAACTGAGCCTGAGGGCGCCACCGGGCCAGGAGCAAACCCAGATGGCGTGGCTCACAGAGAGAGGTCTTTCTGTGCACACAGCCCACGGAAGCTGCTGCATCTCACCTGTGTGATGTAGAGTCCCGTGAAGAAGTCAAGTGTGAAAAACAAATCACAGCCTCCAGGGAAACTCCACAAACTTAACCTTGTCACCTTGATGAAAATGAGCCATTAGAAAAGTAGACTGCAGAGCCCGATTCCTCAGTTGAATTATCCAAATTAATGAACTTGATAAATTTCAGCTTTTCTCCATGCAGTGTAGACAGAGGCACACTCAGAGAAAATACAAGATTACTTTTCCCCAAGGAAAAGCCCAGCAATAAAAAGGCTTTAATCTATGTTCTTCCAAAGTCTACAACTTCCCAAAGAGGGGATATCTTTCCTTTTCCCTGCAAGGGAATATTCTGGGTATTCACATGAACACATCTAGCTGCTCAAAAACGTCATGGTCGAGAAAAGAAGCAAACAAAAAGGACTTATTTGCCAATTTAAGAGTTAGGGGTGGCAAAATTCTTAGGGATGAGGAAAGGAAGAAGACAGACTTTTTCAAACAGGCAATTTAGCAATTATGTTTTGGGGGAATTTTTTTTAAAAGCAGTTTGGTACATTTCTATTTTTAAAGTAATGACATATACTTGATCAAAAATTGCTAAAATGCTATTTCCAGCAAATTGCACAGATAATTAAGTCTAATTTCAATGATGTTTGAAATAATAGCAATAAATCTTTATGGGTTCTTGTATTCAATCCATACTGAAAGTTCATTTAAATTTTATTTTAATACAGAGTTTTCTCATCTCAGTGACTTTTTATGAGTTTAGTTAACTAAGGATATGTCCACATAGGCAACATGGAAAAGAAGGAAATTATTTGGTGAACTCAAGTGTTTTAAAAATAGATTTATTCTAATTACATATAGTACTGCTTCAATTCTTCATTATTTTTCCTTCAATGGCTTCAGTATCTGTATTGTCAATTCCCCTCCCTCAGGTTTCAGAATGAATGCAGTATAATTTTCTCCCATACTTATAATGCGGGTTGAACGTTATAATAAATACAAAATTTAACAAACTGCTCCCCAAATCTACATGAGGGTAGGGGGGAAAGGTGGTAACGAGTGGTTAGATTAAAAGGATCTCTAGACACACTGTTGTTGAAAAATATCGTAGTTCAAGGGCTAAACAGAGCTCTGAAACTATACCTCCCGCAAAGTAGCACAGAGAAATTCAGTTCTGTTATTTCTTCTGACGCTCTCAACTGCTCAGGTATTTTGGAGAGGAAAAGCAGCTTCCCAAAGGCACACGTCTGGTGAAAAGACTTCTACTGGGACCCACCCTGTTCCCTGAACCCAGGACCCAACATGTATGAAGTGAAGTGGTTTACAGTAGAAGTATTCACTAAGCCCTACGTGAAGCCAGCATCCACAAAAAAATGCACCCCTGTTATCTAGATAGGTCAGCTGAAATTGTCCTCATACATGAATTTCTATAATATTATATTACTTTTGCATCTTATTTCAGAGGTCGGCAAACTTTTTCTATAAAAGACCACCTGGTAAATATTTGGGGATTGCAGGCTGTCCATAAGGTCTCTGTCACAACTCATCAGATCTGCCATTTTAACACAAAAGCATCCATAGACAATACAGAAACAAATTTGTGTGGCTGTCTTTCAAATAAAATTTTATTTACAAAAATATGAGGTGGGACAGGTTTGGCTCACGTGCTGTAGTTGCCAACCCCTGGTCTAGTTGATGCCTAAGGACACAGAATGTTGACTTTGCCACCGAGGTCAGCCTCATTACAAAATGGAGGGTATGAGTAGGTCTGTGTGCTGAGTGAAATCTTTATGGGCTCACTTTATATTTCAACACGCACACACTTCCAAAGAAAGATTTAGAAAGGCTTAGAGTAAATCCCCATTTGGAAATGCACAAAAGAGACTTGAAATGATCTGAAACTACTCAAGGAAAATGGGAAAATACGCAACTAAGCTGGTGGTTTTCCCACATATGCAGGGGCTGTGTGGGAATAAATTTCAAACTGGGGATGAATTAAGCCCTGGGATGGACCCTAAGCCTCCTGGTGGACCAGGCGGAGATGCAAAATTCCTCGCAGCCCCATATTTCTGAGGGTTATTCAGACACGTCCTGACATAAACGACATGGCTCTATGTGGACAGATCTTTAGCAGAGGGGCATGCATTTCTATGCAGAATCAAGTTAATGGAGTGCATTGCTTTGTGTTCGTGCCCCCACAATAGAGCCTGGAGGATGAGGTCATCCCGCAGGCCTGACTTTTTGACCCGAGTTCCCGCATGAAAGAGGCTGAGTGACAGGGAGCGTGTGCTCCACAGAATAAACATGGAGCTTCTTTCCGGAGCACCAGATTATGTCCAGATTTTGAAGACAGGCAAATAACACATCTGTACTATTTAAAATGAGTGTGCGAACCTCCTAAAATTGGAATATCTGGGTGCAAATTCTGGCTTACTTCTGAGCCTTGAGGAAGTTGTGTAACGTCTCCGAGACTTAGTTTGCTAATTTGTAAAATGGGCTTAATAATAGTACCTCCTGGGGTGGGAATAAGGATTAAATCACCTGCATCCTTGACACAATTGCATCCCCACACAAATTGCTGCCTCTGTCTCATGTTTCCAGCCTCCGTGAAGATGGGCCCCTGCCTGTCTGCATGTCTTGGTGCTCTCACTGCCCCTGAGACACCAGGGGCCCTGTTCCTACTCAGACAAGTGGCTGGTGTTTCCAATATTGAGCACAGTAAACTTCTCGTTCCGCCTCCATTTCGTCTCTTAGTTTCTTCCCAGAAACGTTCCTGAGTTGGCTTTGAAGGTTCATTGGCTCCTGGACTGATCAGGAAATGATGCCCGGTTCCCACCAGCAGAGACGCTAAGAAAACGGTCTAATATCACACTTGACATTTTCAAAAGATGCGATCAGATCTGAATTATTTTCCATGTTGAAGGAGAAACTAAATAATTCATAACACTAAACCACTCTTGTTTGAACAAACACTGCTTATCAGAAGTACAGTACTGCCTATGGTAGGTCATGAATTTGCATTTCTAGCAATGAAGCCATTTATTATTGTTTTACAAATATCAGGTTCTTATAGAACCTGCATTAAAAAAAAAAAAAAAACTTTCTTCCTTGACATAAAACCACTTGTTTTTAGACTTCATCGCTCACATTACTCAATTTCTTTATATTTAATTATTCAATTCAAAAATTATCTATTGATTGTCTGCTGTGTTCAAGTCTCTCCCTTCAGAAGTTTACACTCTGAAAAGGGAATATAGAGTGTGCAACTGGTTGTTATTTAAAGCAGAGGAGGGTTAGCGTGACAAGCGAGGCTGCAGTTCTAGAAGGAAAAAAGTCAAGCCTTCAAATCCCAGCTCTCCACCTTCCCTGCAGGGAGAACCCCGGGCGGGTCGCTTCCTCTGCCTCGGCTTTAGTTTCCTTGTCTGCACACTGTTAATCAGAAAACCTTCCACGCAGGGCTGACTGCTCTGCGGTGCACTGAGACACTGCACGCAAGTGCCTGCCTCAGTCAAGTCTATAGGTGAACAAAATAATGACAACAGACGAAAAGCTGCCCAGTTTAAAGCAGGATGGAAAGACCACGCAGCAAGAGATTTAGAAACAGACTGAGATTTAGAGAAACAGAAATGAACTAAGTTTTAGGAAAAGTAAATAGCTTACTTTTCTCTCTAAAATTCAGAACTCCTACAGCCATGCCTTGGTCACTGGCTCTTATGAAAACAGCAAGAGCAGAGGATAAGGAGGCGACAATGTGGTGAATGTACCAGGCTCTGGAAACAGACAAGGATGTGGGATGCGGGAGAAGTGTGGCCTCACCCAGGGCCTGGGAAAAGCCAGCGGAGGGGAAAGTGATTTGCCGTGCGAGACGCCCCGTTATAGAGAACGTATTCAGGGCATCATTCAATCTAACGCTCAAACCCCGAACCCCAGAATCCCTCGAAGACCCCCCTCCTGCCTTCTTCCTGTTTTCTTAACTATCAAAACCATCCTTTTGCCCAAGACAGCCTTTCGGTCATCCCATGAAATGACATGGGCTCACTTCAAATATCTCTGCTTCAGCAACGTTAATGGGTTGGGATTTGCGGAAGGTTCTTGTGCATAGAAAACAGCAGAAGGTATGGGATGTCACCTCTGAAGTTAGGCTATGCAGAGACCGTGGCTTCCGTCTTCGAGGCTGTGTCTCGCCCTCTCACGCCCACTCTGACAGATGCCGGCTGCCTTGTTGTGGGCTGCCCTAGGGAGAGGCACGCGAGGCAAGGAACCGAGGACAGGCTCTGGCCATCGGCCAGCAGGGAACTGAATCCTCCCGGCACCCAGGTCGTGAGCCCTGAAAGCGGACCCTGCCCCGAGCTGAGTCTCCGGATGAGACAGCAGCCCCGTTGACACCTGGGTGACAGCCGTGTGGGGACTTGGAGACAAGCAGCCAAGCGGTACCCAATTCCTAACCTACAGAAACTCTGAGATAATAACTGTTCGTTATTTAAATCCATTACGTTTGGGGTAATTTGTTATACAGTGATAGATAACTAAGACATTGCCTATATGCTATTTTCCTTGAAAAGAATTTCAAATTTTCCCTAAGATGAGGAAGAATTACCCTCTCTTTATTCATTCAGTTTCTCCTCAGTAAGAAATTTTATGAGCCGCTCGTAAAAAACAAAGCTAAATTTAGCCTCTACCATTTAAATCACCTTTTTCATTCTCTACCCTGCTTCTCACAGGACCTGAAAACATGCTCCTTACATTTTAAGATTTTATATTTTTAATTCTTAAAAATGAGAGAAAAAAAGAAAAGCCAGATATTTTCTCTGCAAATAGGATTCGTGCTCTTTAAACAGAACAGCGTTCTCCCTCGATCTCAATTTCTAGCCTCCTGCTCTATCAAGTGTTGCAAAATTACATTTTTCCCTACATTACCTGGAAAGATTGTGCCTTTTCATATCTTATGCACTAGCTGCTCTGACAGTGCAATCTCTGTGCAAAATACAAAGAGCCCGTTATTTGGTAAATTAAGGTTCTGTTTACTGTGGGTGTATTATGGGATCATGACATTCCTCTCATCCTGCCCCCTGGGGCGGCGGCCCTGAGCATCACAAAACATCTCAACTCATTCCAGCCGAGTCAAGACTTTGCTCCAAGCAGCATCTTTAATATTCGCCATCTGTAGTGGGTGCTTCGACTAGCAGAAGATAAGTCATAAGCAGTGTTCATAAAAGAAGACTTGAATCAGGCTTTGTCTCCATCTACAAAACAACGTGGAACACGGAAGCAACTATCTGGATAGTTCAAGCCTCTTCTCCATCAAAATCTACTTTTGCTGGAAATAGCTTGATAATTTATGTAAAAATATGCAGGAGGGGAGTGTTCATTAGTTAAGCATCCTGTGGTCCTGAATCCCCTTGCTGGCCAGTCCAGACCCTCTTCTCTGCGGGAGTGAGGGATGGGACCCAACGGGGCGGACTTAGCTGGCAGCACCCTGCTCACCTTGTGCTGAGTCCCTGCAGCAGGCCTGCGTGCACCTCTGACCACGATGCTCTCCGCCCAGCTCTTCCACCGGCCTCCCGGCCACTTCACCCTGGCACAGAGAGGCCTCCTGACCCCTTATGTAAACGGCTCCCCTTCCCGCTGCCTAGTTTCTCTATCCTTTGTCCTGATATGTTTTCCCTCTGGGCCCCCATCCCTTCCTGAAATTACATATTTACTGACTCATTTGCACGTTATTTCTCCCCCTGGAATGTGGGAACGCCAGGCATAAAGTCATCAAGTCGCAGTGATTGAATACATGAATGGGTGAATTTAACCAGGTTGCAGAAGAAAAAAAAAAAAAAAAGATAAACATCTGAAAAAAAAAAGAGCACAGATATGATGCTCCAGCA
Source organism: Balaenoptera musculus (assembly GCF_009873245.2). Lineage (NCBI taxonomy): Eukaryota > Metazoa > Chordata > Mammalia > Artiodactyla > Balaenopteridae > Balaenoptera > Balaenoptera musculus. Next base: position 5,272,617 of record NC_045796.1, read on the forward strand.
GCCCCAGTAACTGGCTTATGAGGATATCAAAGAAGGAAGCTTCGGAAAAAATGGAAACAGGGAAAGAAAAATATTAGCTCATCCTACAACACAAGGCATTAGAGGAAACATTCGCGGATTATTTTCAGGAGCAGTGGTGGGGGAAAGGGGGGCAGCGTCCGTAGCTGAGCCACCTGCGGGACAGCCGGTCACACATCTGTGAAGAATGAAGCCATCACCTGGGATGACACGTCCACCAGCCCGGCTCTGTGTCAACCCCTCCCGGCTCAACACTTAAGGGCACGGCCACGAGGAGCCAAGACAGATGCACCCTTCGCGGCTGGTGAAAAATGCATATTCCTTGTACTGCAAGGTGGTGATAACCCCGTAACTGAGGGGTAATGAGACCCGCGGCCGTAATTGAGCCTAAATGACAATCGTGGTGAAATGACTGGGAACCGCGCCTCATTACAGGACGGCGCGCTCCGCCCAGGCTCCCACACCGACCCACGGCACAGACCCTCTAACGATGATGCATCTCGCTGCTTCCTGTTCCTGCAGAAGCCGCCGGATCCACATACATGGCGAGAACAGACGGATGGCTTGACCTTGGGCTTGGCCTGGAATCTGGCTGCCGCGGAACAAAGGAAAACGACGCCCTCTTCTCTGTTGAGGACAAAGTCCTCGCCGGCTCCGTGACAGTGCGCACAGCCCCGCCCCACTGCCCTCAGCTCCGCCCAGCGGGGCTCGAGCTGGGTCCTAGCGAGGGAAGCCAGTGGTTTCCTGTGGTTTCTGCTTGGGGTTCTTAGGCAGGGCTTTGCCCAGACCTTCTGCTTGTCCACGTTCCCTACTGTCAGCATTTCCTGCTTGGCTTCTTGCCCCAATGCCCGGCTGTCCCTTTCGCCTTCTCCACTGATGCTATGATGACAAAACCAAGTCCAAACAATTTAGAGCAAGAGCATGGATAACCAACAAGGAGGTGCTCTCCGTCCCCTGACAGACGACAAGCCCACGAAGGCCCAGGACACTCCTGCCCTCCCAGGTGCCCAGAGACCTGCCCGTCCCGAGACTGGGCCCTCTGGACAGAGGCTTAGGATAACCTCACAACTGAGTACATTGGATAAAAGGCAATTAAGTTATTCAAAGGAAAAAATAATTGATTGGAAAGGAGTTAAATGGTGCTATATAATCAAAACAACCAGTTGGGGAAAAAATTTTAATATGTAATATAATTTACTAGAGTTAAAGGGAGAGTTAGGTCGTTCCGAACAACCACTTCTTCTCGCTGAGTTCAGTAGTTTTCCAGCCGCTCCCTCCCCACAGGGGGCCAGGTTGTCACAGCACCACGTGGACAGAAACAGGTGAGCAAGAAGACGTGGACCCTAAACAGTAACCACACCGCAGCACAACTGCCCCAAGAGAGCGTGAGTCCGCTGCGGCGGGGCCGCATCTCAGGCACCCCTTTATCCTCAGGGCCCAGCACAGAGCCTGGACCACGGAAGGGGATGTATTAGTTTCTTATTGCTGCTGTAACAAATCACCACAAACATACTGGCTTTAAAAAGCACAAATTTGTTATGGTTCTGGAGATCAGAAGTCTGGCCTACATCTCACTGGGCTGAAATCAAGACACTGGCAGGGCTGGTTGCTTCTGAAAGCTCTAGGGGAGAAATGGTTTCTTTGGTTCTTCCAGCCTCTAGAGGCCACCCACATTCCTTGGCTCACAGCGCCTCTCGCCCGATCTTCAAAGCCAGCAAAGGAGTCTTTCTCACATCTCATCACTCAGACCTTGACTTTTCCACCTCCCTCTTCTACTTTTAAGGGACCTTGTGATTACATTGAGCCCACCACATAATCTAGGACAATCTCCCTATTTTAAGGTTGGCTGACTACCAACCTTAATTCTACCTATAATCTTCAATCCCCTTTGTCATGTAGCCTAACATATTTACGGATTCTGTGGATACAGAGGTGGACCACTTTGGGCAACCCTTGTTTTGCATACCACAGTGCTCAACAGATACGTGTTTAGTGTTGAGTCAATGAATAACTCTGGCTGTTTAGGACAGTCACATGGCCAATAGATAACTATCCCAGCCTCAAAGCATTTCATATTTTAACAGGAAAAAAGCCATCCAAATTATTGTCCATTTCTACATCACTCCCAAAGGTAAAGATTGGCAACTTTCAGCCATACTAAGAAAGTGATCGGTGATTAACTGTATCATCAATGACCAACTGGTCAATGCTTCAGACTTAGGGCATAGCATTGTCTAGTCCAGAGGAAAGTGGAAGGAAATGTTATTGGTTAGGTTGTCCTTGGATGCCACTTAATGAAAGCCATAAAAGTTGTTTTTTTAATTAATTTTTTTTAAATAAATTTATTTATTTTTATTTATTTATTTTTGGCTGCGTTGGGTCTTCGTTGCTGCACGCGGGCGTTCTCTAGTTGTAGCGAGCAGGGGCTACTCTTCATTGCCGTGTGCGGGTTTCTCATTGCAGTGGCTTCTCTTGTCGAGGAGCACGGGCTGTAGGCGTTCAGGCTTTAGTAGCCGTGGTGCACGGGCTTAGCTGCTCCACAGCATGTGGGATCTTCCCGAACCAGGGCTCAAACCCGTGTCCCCTACATTGGCAGGTGGATTCTTAACCACTGTGCCACCAGGGAAGCCCAGAGTTGTTTTTTTTTTTAATTCTGGTTTTGTTGGGTTTGCTCAATAAGCTCTGGAAACTCCCTCTAATTGACAAACACCATGTGCCGGGAAGAAGGCTTAGATGGGGCAGCAGACTCATAGCTGCTGGTGGTCCTGGAGAGAAGATTGATATTTTAAAGTTGTTTCTCCAGTGGAAAAGGCAGGATCTGATCAGGTAAGTTACAAGTATCCACAGCTTCCTGCCTTTCCCTTGCAAAGTGGCATTTCTCCCCGCCAGGCGCTCTGCTCTCGCCCCTGAGAACCTGACAGGCCTGATGGCAATTCCACCTCCCCAGAGCCCGGGGACCGGGGTGCGCAGAGCAGCGCCGTCCATCTCAGCACCGTGCAGGAGGCGGAGCCTCGTCCTGCCCTCTCCCTGGGGTCTCTGAGGCTACGCTGCCTCTCGGACACCTTTAGAGCAGAAGAAACACCTCTGAGAAGTGAGGTTAGACACACAGGGTGAGGCTTTTCCTTTAAACATGCCCTAAGCCAAGGTGAGGCCACGCTCAGGTTAGTCTCCTGTGCTGGGAAGCTTTGGTTCTGCATCTTCCTGGAGGATCTGAGAGTGGCTGCCCGCACCACATGCGGAGGTCTGTGGACAGCTGGGCAGGTTGCAACTTCTTTTTCAAGAAAGAGAGGGCTTGCAGCCTCCCTGTGGTTCCAAAGACCTCTACAACCTAATTATTTTTAACTTTTAGCATCCTGGCAATGCAGACAGCCCCACTTACGACCTTTGCATTATAACTTAAAATTGCTCTATGAAGAGAAAATATCAATATCCACTTGTTAGAGGTGCACAAAATATTTTTAAGGCAGAAGATTCAGATTCATTATTACTATAATTGACTATGATTTATTGGATATTCACTATGTGCCAGGAAGTATACCAGATGCTGTAAAAACACATTACCACACCTAATCAGTAGCACAACTTAAGAGAAAGATCTCTTGCAAAGGAAAATAGTGACGTTCAGAAAAGTGATATAGCTTTCCAGGTGGTTGCAATACCTGTTTGCAATATTCAGATATGTAGTGCTATTTCTAATTACCTAAATATCTATTTTCTTGTTGCTCTAATCCATTATTTTTAAAATGTGAAGTGTGAATCATTTACATCTTGAGATTTTCAAGAGACTTATATGTTGCCTTAGAATTTCTATTCAAACCAAGGTGTACTTTCTTAAGTATTATAACCACATCTTCCTCGTTAGATGCTTCCAAGACAGCTTAATGATTTTTAGTTCCAATATCCCAGATGTGGCCAGCCCTCTCTTCTCTTGTTTATTATCCATTTACATTTACCCCAGAGCCATCCACTTCTAGAAGTCCTGCTTGTGGTGAGAGGATTGAGGAGAAATGGGAATTCTAAGAAAAACCGAAGAAAGGTGGGGCAACTCTGAGTCCTTCCAATTCCCAACCCTGGAGCTGACCACCCCCATCCCTGAGCTCATCCCACCCCTCTTCCCCTCATCCTCCCTTTCCCTCTTTTCTGAGTCAAAGTTCCTTCTCTCAGAGCCAGATCCCCCTACCCTAGGCTACATCATTTTTAACAAGACTTTCTGGGTATTGAAAGGCTAAGCCAGAAAGAAGACCACAGTTCTGGGCCCTGGCCCTCTCTCAGGTGGAACATAATTGAAGGCTCATGTGATGAGATATTATACAATGCCACGTGAAATAAATACCTAAATATGGGTATCTTCAATTCCTCAGAATTTCAATCACTAAACATTACAAGATAGGTCACCTGTCACTACAGTAACAGGGCCTGAGACTCTGCTCCGGTGCCTGCTGAGAAACAGAAAAGCAGTCCTGGTGTCCAGGAGCGGGCCTGGCACTGTCATCTGGGCGCCAGTACTGCTGCAAGCTGGCCTGGCAGGCTTTGGTGTTCTCCTGGTGAACACAGAAAACTTCACAAAATGTCACATCAGACGAGGCTACTTTGTGACCATGACGGACTGAGACGAGAATAAGACCACCAGTAATCGTGTCTAAACAGAAACAAACCACGCACACTGTCCAGGCCACAAAATACCCGACACCCCCCCATCCTGGCTGACATGAGTGACTGTGTCTTTACTAGTGATGGCCTAGCCTTGAGCTAGTCTTCCCTCCTTCAGATAAGATTTATTACAAAGCCCAGTGATAGAATTACCACCACTTCCTGACAGCATCCAATCCAGAGCAAAGCTTAAATCCTCCCCCAAATCACCCAACTAAAGCCCAGATCCTATAAGTCCTCTTTAACACCCTCTTACTGCAACCCTCACAGTTCCCAGTGGTGTACGTTGCCCCTCAGGACAACAAGTAATCAACCCAACTTGTTCAAACACAGGTGTGTTTTGTTGATGGTCTTTGGCTGGGCTGGGGGTGGGCATTGACCCCATGAAATATTAGTCAGTAGGTCTAATTGACAGTTGTGGACTCCTAGCTTGGCAGAAATCCTTTAAAGAAAAATGGTAACTATGTAAAGGTGATGATTCTGTTTTGAAAGCTGTGTTAACCTCTGGATTCCGCCATTTCCTCACAGTCAAGATGTAGAAGGGATAAAAGGGAATGGAAACAGTTTTCATCCTTAAAAATAACAGTGTGTCCTGATAGAAAAATACGCAAGAGATATGCAAATCAGTTCATTGGAAAGAAACACAAATGACACACTTAGGAAAAGAAGCTCAACCTTGCACATAATAAGAGAATTGCTCATTGAAACTGAGATGCCATTTTTCATCAGATTAGTGAAAATCCAAAAGCCTGACCACACATGGGAAAAGAGGCAGGACTTAACCTGCCTCCTGCTGGACTTACTGGTGGGAATGACAATGATTCAGTCCCTGTAAAGAGAGATTTGGCAGGAGTTGACAAAAGTACATATGCATTACCCTTTTGAACCATCAATTCCATATTTAGAAGCCTGTACCAAAGATACACTGGCAAAAACTCAAAATGACATATTCACATGGCTATTTACTTATTACTGTTCATAACAGCAAAGACTGTTAACAACCTAAATGTCCATCAATAGGGAATGGAGCTGATTGAACTTGAAGACAACAGAATACTACGTAGCTGTAAAAGGAGTTAGGAATCTCTCTCTCTGGTTATGAGGTTATCTACAGGATAAATGGTTAAGTGAAAAAACCAAGCTGCAGAACAACATTACTAGTGTGCTACCTTGTATGACTGAAAGGCAAGGGAGGGGCCAAGGTCAGAAGCTCGATCTTACTGAACACACCTGACCCAATGGTTTTGGCTTTGAATCTACATAATGTTTTACAAATTTTAAAAAGCAAAATTAATTTAAAAAGAAAAAAACTCTCAAAAAACTGAAAATAAGCCAAAAGAATATCCAGCTTGTATCCTATCCACATGAAAGAATTCTTATAATAACCCTGAAACACAATATTTCGATGGTATGTCTTTAATGGGATATATCCTAAGGCCAAAAACATCTGAAAGTAATCCTAAATTGCTGTCTCTATCTTTTGTTAGTTATAATATTATTATTATTTTGAAACACACATACATACTAGAGATAAGACAAATAATAATTGCTAACAACATTAGGAAAAAGGTTTTCAGTGTAAAGAAAGATATGCTTAAATTTAAAGTGTTCTAAATCTTGTGTTCATCCACAACTATTTCCTTAGAATAAGTTCTTAGAAGTAAAATTATTATATATGCAACATTTAGATTTTTTTAAACATATTGACAAAGCAGCCTGCAGAAAGTTTGCAATAAATTTGAAAACCACTTAATATAGCATGTACACATGAATAAAACCAGAGGCTCAAACCATGGGGCATGATTACAGAAAATATTTTCATTTACTGTAGTAAAAATGGGGAATTATGGAAATTAAGGCTGTAGTTTTCCATTGAACCCAGAACATATAGACCCTTGAAGGCCAGGCTATGGGATTTGGAATCCATTCTGTATCGACAACCAATGAACCTCTGATGGCTTTATTTGGATGGGAAGTTCTACAACCAAAAGTTGAACTTTCAAAGGACTAGTCTAGCAGCCTGTAAAGGTTGAGAGTGGAGCACCTAGACAAGGGACATGTTGGGAAGTTGTTGAAATGGCAAGGTAAGAGGTGGTAAGGACCAGAACTGGGGTGCCAGCGTGGGAAATGAGGCAAGGGAGCAGGCGGGAGTGATTATATCTATAGGACATGGCAAAGGAAAAACTGGGAAAGTGAGTTTGCAGAAGACATGGCCAAAGTTTTGACTAATGGTGAGAGTGGAGGGGGTAGTCTGGTAGAGAAGAAAGGACACATCTTTTACTGAGGACAAGGTGAGTTTGCATGAAGATGGAAAGACAATGGAGAATGCCGAAGTTGGAAAAACTCAAATGGCCTCAAGTTTATGTAAGGTGATTTAGTAATGTAGAAGGTAATACATTCTGTTCCCAAAATGGACACTCAAGTGGGAGTTTGAGAAAGATGGTGGTTTTGTAATACATTCTGTGGGACCTATGAGAAGAAGTCATTCAAGATGAGTATAAGTATTTCCCAGCAGCACTGAGAGCTGACCGAGTTCTACTACGTGAATTTGAATTGATGTCAGTCTTCCTAGATGTACCACTTTCTCTGCAAAATGCAGCAGCAGAGAGAAAATGATGTGAGATTGATTAATGGGTTGATTGAAAGGAAGTAATGCATTCATTAGTTCAGTACTTACCAAGCTCTTGGCAAAGGACTCCTATGGATGGCAGCACCATCCTACCAGCTCCATATGCCAGGATGAGGACCCAGTGGCACATCAAACACACGTATTTTCTGCACTCAAGGATGTGGTCCAGGAAAGGACAAGGAGGAAGAGGAATCAGAGACACCATGGAGAGCGTATTTGAAAGATTTACCAAGGGGTCCAGTGGTAGACAGGCTAATGACAGCCAACACCACCTGGTGGGCTGAGAAAAGGGACAGTGAGATGGCTAGCACTGGGTACCAAGATGACTTTGCCATTTTCACACTACATAGAAGTTCACCCTAAGGGATGCGTGGGGTACAAATCCACGCTGTCATCCTGGTGAAGCACCGAGCCTGTGGGTCTGTGACCATGCAGAAGGGAATCATTTTCCAAATTGCCTGTCCAAAAAGGGACACCTTTTTCTAAGTAGCACAAAAGCACTCTATAGTTTGAGCTGAAGGTCACAGTAAAGATCCAGGTTTACCTGAGAAAGAAAATAGGGGGCTGTGGTCAGAGAGAATGTCACATTTCAAGTTTTGCGGGGGTAGAACAAACTCAATGGAATCGGAGGATATTTGAAGAAAGAAGCAGGGAAGAAAATAAAATAAGGAGCAAAGGAATTGGAATAGGAACCAGAGGGCTGATTCATATATTGGGGAAATGGAAGAAAAGCAGAATGGAGGAAGATAGAATGGAGACACAGGCAAGGAAGTTGTGTTCGTCCTCACTTGGTGATCATGGCTGCGTCTTCCATCTTGTCACATTGTAGAATGCCTCCTGATAGGAAGAGTTTGCTTTTACTGTGTATTCTCCTTTCTGGAAGCCTCAGTTCTGACTACAAAGAGTATCTTGTTAAGCATTTGGCTCAGCTCACCCAAAACAGTAAAGCAAATAGCTTTCTTGTGTCGTTTCTTTTTTATTTGTGTGTGTCATTAACAATAAACACATGATGTTGCAACAACAATGTAATTGACGACTTAATGGGCTGAATTTAAATTCAAGTAATATATCCATTCATCTAAAAGCTACCCCTTGAAAGTCTGTAAAATTAATTTATTGAAAAATTTTAGATATAACTCTACCAGAAAATCTCCTCTGAATAATAATGCCATAGATTTTGCAGCTTTTTTTCCCCTTTCGGACCAGCTCTTACCTTCTTCCTACAGATGAGTTGCCAAAGATGTGACCAAAAACCTCAACCCATCAGGTTTTAGAATATGTGTCTCCAAAACCTCAAAAATCCACAGGGGTGTTTAGAGAAAGGCAGGGCACCAGAAAGACATGCAATACACAAGATGTTAATTGGAAGAATTGCCAAAAAGAAAAGGCAGGATATGTCCCTCTGTGGGTTGATGCTGGTGTGAGTTTTCCAGGAAGGACCAAAAAAAGAATCACAGATCTCAGCTCTGTTCATTTCAATGTTCATTGAAGCTGATCTCCCACCAGGTTGGATTTATTTCCTGGGGCTTCTGTGACAAATTACCAAACATGGTGGCTTAGAAAATAGAAATTTATCCTCTCATAGTTCTGGAGGCCAGGAATCTGAAATTAAGATGGAAGCAGGGCCACACTTCCTCCAAAGCGTCTAGGAGAGGATCCTTCTTTGCCTCTTCTAGCTTCTGGTGGCTCTAGGTGTTCCTTAGCTGGTGGCCACATCACTCTAACCTCTGTCTCCATCATCATTGGATTTAGGGCCCACCTGGATAATCCAGGGTGAGCTCATCTTTTTCTCTACAGCTTTTTTGAGATATAATGGACATTTAACATTGTGACATATAACAATGTGTCAGTGTATATACTTATATATTTCAAAATGGCCACAATAGAGTAGCTAATACCTCCATCACATCATGTAATTACTGTTTCTTTTTAAAAAATTTTTTTAATTGGGGTATAGTTGCTTTACTGTTGTGTTATTTTCTTCTGTACGGTGAAGTCAATCAGCTATATGTGTACATATAACCCCTCCCTCTTGGACCTCCCTCCCACCCCTGCCATCCCACCCATCGAGGTCATCACAGAGCACAGAGCTGAACTTCCTGTGCTTTATAGCAAGTTCCCACTAGCTATTTTACACATATGGTGTATATATGTCAATCCTAATCTCCCAATTCGTCCCACCCTCCCCTTCCCACCCTGTGTCCACATGTCCATTCTCTACATCTACACCTCTATTCCTGCCCTGCAAATACGTTCATCTGTACCATTTTTCTAGATTCCACATATATGTGTTAATATACGATATTAGTTTTTCTCTTTCTGGCTTACTTCACTCTGCATGATAGACTCTAGGTCCATCCACATCTCTACAAATGACCCAATTTTGTTCCTTTTTATAGCGAGTAATATTCTATCATATATAGCCAGGACATGGAAACAACCTAAATGTCCAACAACAGATGAATGGATAAAGAAGATTTATTTCTTTTCTGTGGTGAGAACATTTAAGATCTGTTGTCTTAGCAACTTTCAAGTATTTAATACTACTGTATTAAATTATTGTATTGTATTATATTGTATTAAGATATTGTACTGTTAACTGTAATCACCATGCTGTACATTAGATCCCCAGAACTTATTCATCTTTTGACTGGAAGTTTGTACTCTTTGATCAACATCTTCTCTTTTCCATCTTTTAACTGGAAGTTTGTACTCTTTGATCAACATCTTCTCTTTTCCATCTTTTAACTGGAAGTTTGTACTCTTTGATCAACATCTTCTCTTTTCCCCACCCCCTGGTAACCAACATGGTACTCTCTGTTTCTATGATTTTGGGCTTTTTTAGATTCCACATATACGTAATATCATACACTATTTGTCCTTCTCTGTCTGACTTATTTCACTTAACTAAATGCCCTCAAAGCCCATCCATGTTGTCACAAATGGTAGGATTTCCTTCTTTCTCATGGCTGAATAATGTTCCATTATTATATGTATATTTCTCACATCTTCTTTGTCTATTCATCTGTTGAGCGACACTTAGGTTATTTCCATATCTTGGCTATTGTGAATAATATTGCAATGAACATGGGAGTACAGATATCTCAAGGAGATCCTGTTTTCATTTCCTTCAGATATATGCCCAGAAGTAGGATTACTAGATCATATGATAGTTCCATTTTTAATTTTTTGAGGAAACTCCATACTGTTTTTCATAGCAGCTGCACCAATTTACATTCCTACCAATAGTGCAGAAGCGTTCACTTTTCTCCATATCCTATCCAACACTTGTTATCTTGTCTTTTTGATGATAGCCCTTGTAATAGGTTTGAGATGATACCTTATTGTGGTTTTGATTTGCATTTTCCTGATTATTAGTGATGTTGAGCACCTTTTCATGTATCTGTTGGCCATTTGTATGTCTTCTTTAGAAAAATATCTATTCAGTTCCTCTGCCCATTTTTAATTTGATTTATTATTATTATTATTATTACTATTGAGTTGTATAGAATAATCTCAAGACCTTTAACTTAATTACATCTGCAAAGACCCTTTTTCCAAATACAATCATGTTCACAGGTTCTGGGGGTTAGAACATGAACATATATTTTTGAGGACCACCATTCAACCTCCCACCCAGGTATAATTGAATGGTATTTATCTCAGATAGGATACTTTTGGCTGCAAGGAACAGAAATCACAGCTCAAACTAGCTTAGACAATAAGGAAGTTTATTAGCTCACATGATTGGAGGTACAGAGAACCCAGGTGTGGTACTGGTCAGTGGAGAAGGAATCATAGATCCAGATGTTTTTCTTCTCTCCATTCTACTGTTTAGTATCAATTTCTTCTCAAGGCTTGTTGTGAGATGGTCACTGTAATCATCAGGGCAACATGTGTTCTCGTTCACGGCCAGCAGAAGAGAGCAGAAGAAAACCTCCCCCTCCAAACCACAGATAAACATCCGATTCAGACAGATTAGATCAGGGCCCCGATGGAACCATAATGGTTCCCAGAAGAATTCCACATCCCATTGGCTAACATAAATTCCTGGATTTGGGGATATGCTAAATGTCTTCTGAACTGTATGGCTATGATAAAGAGGGAGGAAAATCTGAACAAAGTTATGACACAGCAAGGGGAAAGTAGGCACTGAGTAGGAAAGTGATAGCTACACTAGGATGTTTAATAGTAATTATCATTTTAGAAGGATGATGACCTAATGTGAGACCACGGATACCTCAGGGACCACGTGGATCCTTCCCTTTTCTCTTATTGGGTACTAGCATTTGAATTGGTCCTATGATGAGCTAGAAAATCTAGAACCATTTCTGATAACATTTTGAGTTAATACTGTCATTGATCTGCCTCCATGAGAAGAGGAATAAGAGAAAAAACCCAGCTGCCCTCTGTTGCTGTCTCATTTCTTCAGTTGTGTAAAACAAAGGACAAGACTTTTGCCCTCTGTAACTGACATCCGTCACGGATAGCTTCTGGAAACAATATCCTGGTCTCCAACAAGGAGAGCACATGCCACAGTTAAGGTTTGCTTTGGGGACACTTGAGACTTCTGCAGGACACCAATCTCAACCATTTTATGAGCATTTTACTAGTTTAAACACTGAGGGTCATGGTATCTTTGAGTCACAAAGTATCTCTCAAAATCCCACTATGAATCTAGTTTATGGCTTTCATTTCCCATCTATGAGACTAGGTTCAAACTCACAAGGAGAGGGTAAGTCAAAGAGCAAAGATCACCAAATCAGAAAAAAAAAAAAAAAAAAAAGGTTTTTTCCCCATTCTTTTTAAAGTGAAATTTCATGGAAAATTTAGAAAATACTATTTTTGTAAGAAAGACCTCATCATTACTCTTCTTTTCAAAATTTCTTTGGATATTTTCCTTGGAATCATTTTACCAAGTTGCCAAAGAATCCGTTGTAATCAAAGTAAAAATTGTACTAAATTTACAAACTAATTTGAGGCAAATAGGCAGTTTTTGCAATTTTCTGTTGCCATGCAGTAAATACACATCCATATATACATTTTTTTAATTCCAATAATGTTTATGGCCTTCAGTATTTTAGTTGTATTTATATATTGCATATTTATCATTAACTTGTTCTAATTAGTTTTGTAATTGTATCCTGAGTAGCAAAATTATGGAATTTTGAAAATCCCTATTTTTGTGTGGAAACTAAATTTATTTGGAAGTTTTGGGTGAGTACAAATAGATGTTACCACCGGGACTTTCTCAGTAACTGCTTACCATGGCTTCCACTAACATCTAACCTGATAGACCAAGTCTTGTGAAGTAAACGCGCAATCCACCCACCAGGACCCTGGGCGATGCGTTGAGTCACGGCCTCACAAAAGAGAGGCTGCAAATCAGCCAAGTCTTACAGATGCGACTCAGGACACCACCGCCAAGCACTGCTGGTGGCCGTTGCACTTCTGGCTTCATATTTTCACTCTTCTGGACTTGCAAAACAGCGCTGTAAAGAAGAAGCCAGTGTAAACACAGAGCTAGAAAGGCCGGGGGGTGTGCTGAGCTTCCTAGCAGTGAGCCCAGACGGCTCTCGGGCTACTGTTCATTTCCCACACGGAAGCTGTACTTCCAGAAAAATCAAAGCGATTAGAAACTGAAACACAACAATTTCTTCTTGCAACTCAACTCTGGTTTTAAGGTAAAGAGACTCAAATAGCTCAGATAACAGGTAATAATTTTGTGGATGTACCTGAGAAGTAACAGTTCTGTTACTTGAATGTTACGAGAAGTAACAGGGTTGGAGCCATGCGCGAGAGGCAGGGGGAACTGGATTTTGCGGGCAGCGCTGCTCTGGGCACGTGCGGCGGCCGGGGCGGAGCGGGAGGAGGCGGCGACCTCGATCCCGCCTGCGGTTTCTGAATTAGAAACCCTCATCGCGGCTACAGCCCTGCACCGTGGAGAGGCTCCCTGAGGCTCCTGGGAGCCCTACAGCTTGCCTGTCACATACTCTGGCACCCATCCTTGTCCCTTGACACGGGGCTGCTGGGTCAAGATTACAATGGAAGCACACACGGAGCTCTCCGAACACGTTGAAACAAGGGATCAAATCTTTTACACGTGTATTTAAAATCCACAGCCACTCTCACAACCCAAACAGAGGGGAGTTGAGGTCAACACACCCCAGCCCCGCTTTGAGGGCGCCCGAAACAGCCCCTCCAGCCTGTGATGGTGAATTCTATGTGTCAGCTTGACCAGGCCCCAGGGTGCCCACGTGTTCTGTCAGATATTGGGTGTCTGTGAGGGGGTTTCTGGCTGAGCAGACTGGGTAAGACGCGGATGTCCTTCCTCAGTGTGGGTGGGCACTATCCAGTCCCCCAAGGGCCTGAACAGAACACAAAGGCGCAGGAAGAGAGAATTCCCTCTCTCTCCTCTCTTGCTGCCTGACTTTGAGCTGGGACATGGATTTCTCCTGCCCTCGGACTGGGTTTACACCATCAGCACTCCTGGTTCTGAGTCCTTCTGTACCGTTGGTGATCCGCTTTCAGGGCTTCAAACATACAACCTGTTCTCCTGGGCCTCCAGCTTCATCATGGGACTCCGCCTCCCTAATTGTGTGATTCAACTTCTTATAATAAATCTATCGGCTCTGATTCTCTGGAGACCCTTGACTAATACAGAACCCGAAAAACACAACACGGCCCAAAAAAGAACCTGAAAGAGGTGCGCGCAGGAGGGAATCCCATGAAACATGAGCTCTCAAACAAAAGTTACAGACAGCACAGGGAAATCCAGCTGATGAAGAAACCCAACATGAAACAGATCAAACAAATGAGAGCGTAAATTGCCAGAAGATAACAGAAGAAGAGCTGTGACCTTAGGATGCTATGTCCAGCTAATTTATTATTCAAGGATGAGGGTGAAATTAAGATGTTTGCGGACATATGCAGACAAGAATTACCACTCTTAGAAACCTTTGCTGAAAGAAACACCAAAGGATATACTTCAGGAAGAAGAAAGTGAACCCAAAGAGTGGGTGAAAGAAATCAGTAAAGCATGTTGGCAAATCTAATTAAGTAGGGACTTAAAACTGTATGCATTAAAAAAATCTTAGCATCTACATCAACTTGTATCTAAAATTCCAGAAAAGAAGATGGGATTCAAGGATTGCATTTCAAAGGAATATTAAAGATTAAATGTTAAAAGTTTGGTATGTATGTTTATGTGTATTTTTTCTGGAGGGGAAGCCATAGTTTCCATCAGACTCTCAAAGCGAGTCATGACCCCAAAAGAAAGTGAAGAGCCATTGTCCTGGTGGCCCTCAGAGCAGGCACAACACAGAAGAGGTCCAGACTTCTCAGAGCCGCCCTAGACCCAGAAGATACTCCAGTCCCCCCACCCCCTTCCTCCCCATGTCTGCTCGGGGTCATCCAGCTTGAAGGGCTGGAGGATGAGCTGAGCAATCGGTCCCCTCTGTGGCCTCTGCCTAACTGCCTGCACCTGTGACAAGGACAAATCATGGTCTGTGTCAGTTCGTGTGACCAAACCCCGAACCCAAACCCTAAAAGGAGCTAAAAATGAAAAAATTAGTCCAACGCAAATAATTTCATCTAGCTCCTTTCCACCAGGTGGTGAGATTTTTCTCTTTAACTAATATCATAGATGTTTTTGCAGGAAATAATTCACAGCTTTAGTATCCTATAGCCAGAACCCGTGTATCCTAATTACGGTAAAACTAAAATCAATGAAGAGAGACTGGGACGTGTTGGCAAGATACAAGCAGTCTCCTTCAGCAAATTTGCTAACCACTCACTGTGAACCAAGTGGAAATATATCATATCTACCGACATTCAGCAGCCTCATCAACCTAGAGCTAAATTTCTGCAGCAAGAAAACGACTATTAAGAAAGTTAAAACTATGCAATGACCAATTTGATTTATTTCCCCTTGAATTGATTGATTTTTTTAATGGAACTACAAGACACTGTGAGTTTGATGGTGTAGATCGCTGTTCAGCAAACGTCCTGCCTGCTTCCATGGCAGGAGAGAATTCTGACTCTTTAGCTGGGCTCGGCCCTGCAACCAGCTTTGCGCCCCTGCCTTAGTGAGCGTGATACAGCCAGAGGCCTTACACCCATTGGCTTGCTTGTGCTCTGCTGATCTGTCAGGAGAACGCCCTTCTGCTGCCCAACCGGGCCCAGGCCACCTGCAGACCCAAGCATGAAATAAACGTGAAATAAACGTTAGCTGCTGGAAACGGTGGAGTTGAGGGAGTCTTCTCAGGCCTCTTTATTATGGCTGCAACTGATGAAGAAATTCCTGTTATGCCTCTTTTACAGATCAGAAAAGTCGCCCCAGCTAAAAGAACACCTTTGCTTGCAAGATGGGCCATAGAGAAAAGCTGGGCTCTGACACGTGGGTTATTTTAGGGTTGTAATCCCTCAAAGAAAACAGGAGAGACTGTCATCTGTCAGAAGACCAGATTCAGAATCACGATAAACAAGAAACCTGTGTAAACACCCAGTACCGATTTATAATTGATGGGGGATACTCCTGGGACTCCGACAACTTCTAGAACGTTCAGGTTATAAACGACCCATTCAGTTCACTGGCTTTTAAAGTTTGCGTGCCCTTCCAGGTGTTTGAGAGCTGATGTTGAGATTAAATCTAACATTCAAGATTTTTTTTAACGCTTAGAAATTTATCATTCAAGAATTTTTTTAATGCTTAGAATGAAAATTATACATATGGAAAAGATCAATGTTTAAATTCATTAGCAATGGTCAATTATTGTGCCTTTAAAAATTGCTTTGTGGGAGTTGGGAGGTAAAGATATTTGCTTTTTAGGGAAAAAAACAGAGAGAAAAATCAGGTGCCTTTCTTCTCTCTCAGCAAAGGGTCTCACTATCTCAGGCCCAGCGCTAAAAACAACAGCCTTTACCACTGAAACGAGTTTTGTCAGAAGGATTCATATTTACTATTGGGTCACAAAGCAGAGCTGCAAGTCTATTATTATTACTCAGTGCCCAGACATGCTCCCCGGGAAGAAATAAGGGTGATTATAGGAAACACTAAGACAGTTTTCGAAGGCCAAGGCCATCAGCTAGCTTCCACTGGCCTCTTTACGCCCGAGGAGGTTGTGTGGTGTGGACAACAGTGGTTTTGGTCCGAAGCTTCAGCGGCGGACCCACTCGGGACTGGAATGTAGGCAACTCCTTAAAGCCTCCTGAGCTTTCTGACTGGGCAGCAGAGAGAAGAAGGACGGCTGGCTTGGAGGCTCATTAGGATTAAATTAGTTCACGTGGACCAGTTTTTCTCAAAGTGTTGTCCCTGAGTCAGCAATACCAATATGACCTGGGGCCTGGGCAAAAACGCACATCCTCAGGCCGACCCCCAGACCTGCTGCATCCCAACCTCGGGGCTTTAATGACTCCAGGTGATGCTGACGCAGGTAAACGTGGAGACACGGATGTGTTTACAGCTCTGTGCTTGAGCCACGGGGAGCCCTCCATCCATCGGAACAGGGAAAAACATTTAATCTGTCTCGAGGGTTTGTTGTATTTGTTATGACTAAATATTATTCCATGTATTTTTATCCGTCTCATTCTCATGATTGTTCACACACAGCAGCAACCTGAGCCTGGGCTGCGTGAAGCACGAACCTGCCCGTGGGCTCACACCGCTCTCTGTGGATTTGGGAGGTGAGCAGCTTACAAACCGCAGAGACCCTGGCCGGCTTCGCCTCTGGAAAGCGTGACTCGTGTTCATCTGCCAGCTCCAGAGTTGAAATTAGTCTCATTCCAACTCAGACACATGTTTTCCAAGTGAAGACAAAAAAGAACAGTTTTCTATTAACTCGTTTGGATACATGTGTGATATTCCTTCTCTCTTGCTCTCCCCGCTCCCCCTCCTTTTAGGCAGAAGGTTTTGGGGACATAAATTCTATAAAGTCCTCATCCCCAAAGTGAGCACGGCCCTGCACGAGACATCTTCCCTGGACCCCAGATGGGCATCAGGATTCACAAGAAGTGGGTCTGCACCCTCCACCCCATGAATCTATAAACTGAAGGAAAACAGCTTTTCTTTTCTGTTTTCTCTTTAAATTTTTTTCACGGAAGTGCCTCTCTCCTCCACCCTTCCATCCCCACAGCTCACAGCTTCCGTGGAAAGGCCGCTGGGGCCTGCCTGGGCGCCCCAAGCAGACGAGCCTGCGGCCAGGCGGGCACCTCAAAAGCCCAAGGCCACAGGCTGCCCGGAGCGAGGCCTGCAAATCGCCAGTGCAGAGCAGAGCAGACAGCAAGCAGCAGCATCAGGATGGTGAAAACAGGTTCGCAGAGAGGATTGTTCCTGTTTTCATTCTCGCGTGACATCCTGATTATTAAATATTTGCAAAGCACGGCGCGTGAAATGCAGCGAGAGAGGCCGGCGTCCTGCTTAGTTGCCTCTCCGCAGGGGAGGACGGAGGTGGGAGCGGCACAGCGCCACCACGAAGCTACCCACACCTGTGGCCCACCTGCAGCATGGACCACCTGCACCTGTGGCCCACCACACCTGTGCTACTGGCTCTTTGCAGAATGCTGGGGGGGTGCGGATTCCAGAGGTAAGGACTACATGTGCTTCCTAGAAACTGATTTAACCTCAGTACATTTCATCTCTATGAAATATACATGCAATATGCAAACTTGACTTCAGAAGCTATAAGCAAAAGTAGTTTTTTGCTTTTGTTATAAGTAGAAACAACAAGAAACTATTTATAGAAGTGCAAACCAGCTACATTCCCTCCTTGTGACTGTTTAAAGTGCAGATCGGTCCCAGGAAGGCTGGGTTCCAGGCAGGGTCCCAGACTCATCCTTCCTAGTTGTTGGCCCTGAAATTCAGCGCCGGGCTGGCTGCTCCTGCGGGACTAAGAGGTCACCGTCCCTCAGGGGCCGGGGAACATTCCACGACTCAGTCCTCAGAAGACTCCCCAGGATGAACAGCCCAGGCAGGGCTGGCGCAGGAGCTTCCAGCAGCCCTCGGCGCACTGCCCTCAACCTCCAGCTGTGCCCTGCAAATGAGTCCTCTGTGACGGGCCTTAGAATGAGGAGAGAGAGGGAGGGAGGGAGAGAAGGAGGGAGATGGCGGGGGGTGAGGAAGGGAGGGACCCTCCTCCTCCCTCTGTCTGCATCTGGGAGGCATGCGGTGACGGGCCACCTTGGGGACCAGGCTCTTGTTCTCCCACCTGTAACTCCCATCAGTGTTAACAGTGGCCCCACCCAGAGGGACGACAGACTACACCCCCGGGAAGAGGAGCAGAGACCATCGCAAGAGTTACGGATCAAACAGAGGTTATAAGAATTAGACCAGCGTGTTGGTGTGAAAACAGGCCTGTGGGAAATCCACAACATTTCACGGCGCTGAACACAAAGCGCTTTGGGCGCTGATGCCCAAAGGCCCCGGGCATCATCTCTGTAGGACCGCAGTGCAGGGAGGGTCCGGCCTCAGAAGCTTGCTGACCAGTCCATGCCAGCAGCCTCCCTTGGCCTTTATCAAAGAACCAAAGGGGGGCTTCCCTGGTGGCGCAGTGGTTAAGAATCTGCCTGCCAATGCAGGGGACATGGGTTCGATCCCTGGTTCGGGAAGATCCCACATGCCGCGGAGCAACTAAGCCCGTGTGCCACAACTACTGAGCCCACGTGCCACAACTACTGAAGCCCATGCTCCTAGAGCCCAAACTCTGCAACAAGAGAAGCCACCGCAATGAGAAGCCCGCACACTGCAACAAAGAGTAGCTGCAACTAGAGAAAGCCCATGTGCAGCAACAAAGACCCAACACAGCTGGAAAAAAAAAAAAAGAACCAAAGGGATGGGAGGAAATGAATGCTTAGCTAGGAACTAACGAAGCACAGCTCCTTTGACTGAGTCTGGAAATTAAGACCATGGAATTTACCATGTTTTTCTTTAATCAAACGTGCCTTTAAAAATATAAGTATAGTGCCGCACACAATATGGATGATCAAAAGGTCTCCAAAGGGACTTACCTAATGTTAATATCAAGTGGGAAATATACATCTCTCCCTCCTGCCTCCTATTAACTAAATAACAGAAGCATTTATATGAGCCAAGCAATAAAAGAGGGAAAGGAGATGAAATCAGAGAGAAACCTATAAAGATGATGAAGCTTGTTAAAATAAGAGCCATTAATGGAATCCATGGCGCTAGCGCTAAGTGCAAATTCACAGCGTCTCTTTCAGATTCTGATATTTGCTAGAATGATAATTCCACTACTGATTGTATTTAATTATTAAAATCTTTTCCCCAAATGAAATGCCAACTAGTTTTCTGAATGACAGACTGTTATTCACTTAGGCAGCTAAATAATCTTAGCGACTATCATGCATGAAAATGGAAAAATTATTTGGCTTTTATATGAAAACAACACAAATGAGACAAAAATGACAAAAAGGTGATTCAAATCAACACGTTAAAACAGAAGATGCAGCTTCAAAGTGATGTTATGCTGCGACTGAAGCTTCGAAGTGGAAAGTTCAAAATCTGGACATAGGGAGGCAGTGAGATGGGCGTGGCTGTAGGCAGCTTGGCAGGCAGGCAGTGGAGCAGGGCTGGACCCCACTCGCCTCTCTGCAGCAGGTCCCCGCCTCAGCCTCTTACTCCCTCCTCTTCTAAATCCTGCTCAAAGGACCCAAGGCTATAACGGCGGTGATTAAGGCTCAAAAATTTGTCCTCTCCTGGGGGAATCTGCATTTTAATGAAAGACTAAACTTTACTCCACGGCAATGGATCCTACAACAAGAGAATTTTAGGAGCCAGAAAACTAAGATGTTAGTGGCGTGGATATAGAGGTTGAGAGGAGGGGACCAGGCAGAGCCTTGGACCCCGGGAACCATCCAGGACTTCTGCTTCCCTGAAGGCCACCCCAGCATTCTCTGCCTTCCCTGGACTGGGGAAGGGAAAAAAGAAGGGGACAGGTAGATTAATTTTTATTTCAACCACATTTTCATCTGCAGGTTCAACTCACACACACAAAATTGTGCCTGCACTGATGTTAATAAATGTAAATTAATAGTAAACTGATTATGACATAAACAGGAGGGCCGAGACCTGGATTTTTAAAAAAAAGAACTAGTTGGGATTTTATTATTCTGTGATATACCAAAGAAAATGCCTTTTAAAGCATATCAGGATATATTTTGGTCTACAACAGTCCCAGAATGACCGGACAGGCCACCTAGAACTTTCATTTATGTTTCTAAACATTCAAGAGCATCCTTATAAATCACTTTCATCAAAACAATGTCTTAGTGATTCCTGCAGGACCCACTAGTCCCTGCAACCTTAAGATAAGATGCCTGTTTCCTAGTGTTTTACTCAGTTAACTTCATAAGCTTTCATTTGGCTTCACAGCAGCAGCATTAATGAAATGAGAGCTTGTGCCCAGATATCAATTGGCTGCTTCCCGCACAGACATTGTGGTTTTGCATCAGCCCCTTTTGGAGGCTGTCATTCTTCAAACGCTAACACAAAATCCCCATTAATGTGATTGCTTTACACAATGCTGCAGGGAGTCTGGGGCCCCGGTCGCCCTCCCAGCTCACCAAGTCCCTGCAAGGGTAAGTGGACCGCCAGCCAGTATACAGTGAAAATAGTGACAGACAGTTTTCCTACTGGAACAGGGAACAAAGCTATCAGTGTGGTTAGTGCTGGACTCACCATCCACAAAGTATGTCCAAGCTCATCAGCCTCTGGAGGTAAGTAGATTTTCGGTAGGTCACACCTATCTGCCCACCTCCCCAGCTCTCACCTCCCAATCTATAAGTAAAGAGTGTAACCCCCTCTGTACAATGGAACTCCGCTGACACACGGCTCTCACATAAGGTGGTGCCAGCCAGTGGCTGTGGTCTTTTTAACAGCAGTGTTAATAAGATGCCCACTGAGAGGAGCCAATACGCTTTAGGGTAACTCAGGAGGCATCTAAAGATGAGCTCCCTCTCTCACCTGTACGTGTGTTCTAACACCTGCGGTAAGCAGCAGGGATCTTTTATAAGTGAGAGGGCTGAGGTCCACAGCAGTGAAGCAGCCTACTGGCCACTGCAGCCGCGTACGGAGGACACATTGAGCCCAGGCTGCTCACCTGCAGTTCCCAGACGTCAGGGCCCTGGGAGGCGGCCAAGCAAGGTCCCTGCTCTCATGCTGCGGATGTTCTAGTGGGAAGCAGGCGTGAACTAGCAAATCAGCAACGAGATCGTTTCAACTAGAGGTAAGTGCCCTGACAGATAAGCTGGGTGGTGAGGCGGGGCTCACTTCAAAGGCTACTTTAGACACCAGGACAGAGGAGACAGTAGATCTGAGCCTAAATGGCAAGGAGGGAGCCACACGAGCACTGGGGGGAAGTTGTGGTCAAGGCCCTTGGTTGCAGACGTCCCCGGGTGGGAGTGAGAGTGGCACGGCAGAGTCACAGTGGGAGCCAAGTGGTGTAGAGCCTGGTGAGCAAGAGGGAGAGTGGGCCCAGGTGGGGTTCCAGGTAGGCTCCCAGGTGGGGTCCCTGGGGGGGTCCCAGGTGGGGTCGAGGTGGGGTCTCAGGTGGGTCCCAGTGGAGTCCCAGGTAGGGTCCAGGTAGAGTCTCAGGTGGGGTCCCAGGTAAGTCCGTGGGGTTCCAGGTGGGGTCCAGGTGGGATTCCAGCCAAGGCCTGCCCTTGTCCTTGTCCTTGTTATTCCAAGTGTTACAGGAAGCCAGTAGACTGTTGAAAGGCAGAGGTTCACCTGGTCCCGTTTGTTTTTAGAAAGATGCTTCTAGCCGCGGTTTGAGGCTGGACGGTGTGGAGTAAGCGTACAGGGAGGGAGCTCGGTTAGAGGTGAGGAGAACGGAGACTAGAATCCAGGCTGGACCCAGCGCCCACATCCCAGCTGCCCTCTGTACCTTCCACGCCACCCTGCCTGCAGGTACAGACGGGAGAACGGCTGTTCACACCCAATTCCAACCAACACGCATGAGACTTAGTTGTTTCACAGACGATTTAAGCGGATGCCCACAGGCCCAGCGTCAGACAGCAGGTGGAAGGCAGGCAGCAGAGCTGGACGGAAGGAGTGGCCCTAAGTCCCTAGGAACCCTCTCCCGCCGAGACTCAGAGCGTTCTCACCCTCGGGTCGCACCCCGATTTGGAGAAGGCAGATAAAGAAGACGAGAACTCAGGGGCTACCTGCTCCTTGCGTGACTAACAAAACAAGAAATAGGAAAAAATTCAGCATCTGAGCAAACAAATGGTTCTTACTTCTCGGAAGTCCAAAAGGGTTTCCCATCAGATCCCTAGAGGCTGCTTGCATCCCAACACTTCTACTCAATGCTACTCTCTCTCAAGAGCCCCCAACTAGGGTGACCTTTCCAGGGAAGGACACAGAGGGCCTGAGAGATGAAAGCCAAGGGGAGGGAGAGAGGGGACTGGGCAGGCCCTGCTCGCGCTCTTGCTGTTTGCATTTCGGGCAGGGGACCGTCGCGGAGGGGCGTGCCCGGTGCCCCGGTGGGGACGCGGACTTGCCCCTGTCGCTGTTCTCTCCTGGACACCCGGGGCTGCTTTTCAGTGCTGACCGGCCAGCCTTCACGAGAACTCGGGGCAGAGCCACTGACACCAAGGCAATGTGCAGCCACGTGCGTGGGGTCCAGGGTGTCCCAGCACCTTCAGACGGAACCCCTCACTCCTGCAACAGGAACTCCATCCATGCTGCCGGGCCCTGGCTGCACCCGTGGATCGGACGATGAACTGACATTTTCTAAACAGCCTTTGCTCCACCTCTGATTAGAAACTATCTTTAATTGAAACATCAGGAGCCTGAGCCCGTTTCATCCTGGCTCTCCTAAGTGCTTTGCACAAAACATTAACTCTGGAATCTTATTACACATTTGCAACTCCTTTGACAAACATAAATGATAACTTAGCTCCAATGCCTTCTTGAGCAAGCCATATTTTTAAAGGCTCGTGGATAATAGTAACTTACTGAGGGGGCTGTGTAAGTGTTGGATTTATCTGTCTCTTTACTTTTTACAGCTGAGTTACAGCTGAAACAGCAATGGACTGAACAGATCGTCAAAGAGAACACATCTGCCAGCTGCAGCCTGTGTTCACCTGGAAACCTGCATTGTCTTTGGGGACTGACAGCAGATGGGTGGACAAGGGCGACTCTGGTAGAGAAGGCAAGTCAGGTTCTGAGTTGTGTTGCTAATTTGCTCTCAGAGGATCTGCCTTTCAGGGTTAGGGAAGAGCCTCATGCAGAGGGGATCTAGATTTCTTGGGCATTGCAGACTTGCGGAGCTGTAATCGAGGTTTAGATCTCGTGCGCTGCTTCTGACTGGTGACACTTCCCTAGCTGTACCCACGTGGCACTGGCTGTACCCATGGCCCCCCAGCTGTCCTGTGATACCCACGAATGAGAATCTGTTCATTGGTAGCCTCCATGAGACTACATTCAGTCTCAAGGGTGAGAGAAAGATAAGGAAGGAAAGGAAATGGTTATTCTTAAAACTCTTTAGGAATTAAAGAAGAAAAAAACGCTCACACCGTAACCTTACTCTTGGTTCCAGAAAATTTGAATTTCAAGAGGATAAAAATAGGTATTATGCCTAATTTCAACTCATTTCTCTCCAAGGGATTCTCTCTCTAAGAATTTTATTTTAGGTGTTACTTTTTTCTCAATACCATCTTTAAAAGTCATCTGGCCTTCTTAAGGGTCTTCCCAGCACCTACCAATGGGCAGGCATTGTATGAAGTCCAGCTTGGCTGTCAGGTGGATAGACTGTTCAATGAACGCCAGTTCAGAAAAAAAAAGAAAAAAGATTTTGATTCTATAATGAAGAGAGAGTAGCAACTTTCTGTTCTAGAAAGGCAGCACCTCGGGAGCGTTTTAAAAATGAAAATCCCCATCCGTGCCCTCACTCGCTTTTCTGTTCTCAACAAGCGAACTGAAACTCAGACTGCAAGAAATAAAATCAGATTTTGAAATGGTTTCTTATGAAATACCTTTGCCCGCCCAGTGGCAAGAATGGATACAATAGCTGAAATTGTTCCTCGAAAATTGCTGTTTCCGCTTCTTCTTACTCTTCCTCGTTCTTTGCCTCCCCTTCCTTTACTTCCTCCTTTATGATTTTATTTCAAATATTGTTTTCTCTTGAAAAGTTGCCTGTTAAATCAACTATACTCCAATAAAAATTATTTTTAAAAATTTAAAAAGTAAATAAAAGTTGCTTGTTTACACAAAGAAACATAATTTCACATAATATACCAATGACCTTGGTCTTTTTTTTTGCTTTTCCTTTCCTTTCTCTCTTTTCCCTCCTTGGTAGACAGAATAATATTTCCCCCCAAAGATGTCCACATCTTAAGCCCCAAAACTCACGAGTATGTTACCTTACATGATAAAAGGGACTTCGCAAATGTGATTAATTAAGGACCTTGAGATGAATGGGGAGACACTCTTGGATTATCTAACTGGGGCTAATGTAATCAGCAGCGATTTCTTTTGTAAGAAAGAGGCAAGAGGGTCAGAGTCAGAGAGAAAACCGGACTGTGAAAGGAGAAGTCAGAGAGGACAGTAGTTGCTGTACTGCTGCCTTGGAGGAAGAGGCCATAAGCCAAGACATGAGGCCACCTGCACGCGCTGGAAGAATCAAGGACACGAGTTCTTTTCCTGGAGCCGCAGTCTAGACAGGCATGTGGTCTGCCTTCCAAGGTCCTGCAGGGGTAGTTTTACCAAATGTTATGCCGTAGCATAACAAGCCACCAGCTCTTCAGTGATCTGTTTTCCCAGACTACTGCTTGAGGGAGAGCAATTAGTCAACCTTGAACACTTACCTCGGACCCTTATATGAACAGGAAGTAAACTTTTACCTAATTTGAGCCATTAGATTCATTGGTTTCTTTTTTATAGCAGCTTGTGCTACCCCAACTAACAGAAATTGTGACCTTGAGGTGAGGTGTGTAATGGTCAGGTCACAGATGGCAAGGATATCGATGTAGCAAGCTGGGTTCTGGGGACCAGGAAGAGGTCTCTGCCACGTGACATTAACATTATAGATTATTAAATATTTTTCTCAATGTTCAGATAATTATACTCACACATATTTATGACATGCACATACATGCATATACTTAGATAATGAAGGGATCAGTTAGTTTTTTTATGAAAGGGAGATTGTATTATAGTTTCTCTTTTCACATGCAACAATATGCTGTAAAATCCCTGCAATTCTGTATAATTCTAATTCCTTATTTTTGTGACAGCTGCATAATATCCCAAGTGATTGTTCTGTAACTTATTTAATCATTTCCCTGACTCTGCATCTTCATTTGGTTTTGCCACTGTGAACAATGCTGTGATAAATATCTTTTACAAATATTTTACAGATTGATGCTTTGTTTCCATGGGATAAATTCTGAGGAGTGAGACGGCTGGGTTAGAGGGTCAGTATATTCTTGTTCTAACAAATATTCCCAATTTGTTTTCCAAAACAATTGTGAAGTTTTACATTCCCTACCATGCCTGCTGGTGCCCTTAGCCCCACATGCTCACTAGAAGTCTTTTTGTTGTTTTTGCCCAACTGTTTGGTAGTTCAGAAATATCATGAGGCTGGGCTGCCATCTTACTCTGACAATTTTGCATTTGATCATCTTTCAATACTACTGTCATTTTGGATTTGCTTTTTTGTGAATTACTTTTCCAAATCTCTCACCCATTTTTTTTTTTAACTGGGTTATTTACACCCATCTTGGCAATTAGTAAAAATTCTCTGTATATTATACAGATTAAACCCTTTCCTCAACAATGCCTATATTTTTGTTCATTTTTAGGCGTGCTTATTTTTTCTTTTCCAACACAAAACTTTCTGACTTCTATATAGTCACATAATTCTATTATTTTATTGTTTCAAGGTTGCCAGATAAGAATCTCTCTCACCCCTAGACTGTAAGTATAATTGTTTATTTTGCTTGAAGTGTTTTTTTGTCTTTTTAATTTTTTAATTGAATATTTAATTCATGCAGAATTTATTTTTATATAATGTAAGATAAGAATCTTGTATATTTTATTTATTTTCATTTTCTTACAAATAGATGGCTGGCTGTGCCAGAACAATGTGTATTAAATAATCCATCTTTGCCCACTGAACTGAAATACCACTTTGTCACATATTAAATTCTCATATATTTGAGATCTATTTCTGGATTTCCTGTCCCTTTCACTGATACACGTGTCTGTTCTAAGAAGCTCCCAAACTGATTTGAGTACACTGACTTTCCAATTCTGCTAGCTGGTGGTTCACGTCTTCCCTCACTATTCTCCTTTTTCTTGATTATTCTCAGGTATAGATCTCTCCCATATAAACATTAGGGTCACTTTACACCATTAAAAAAAATTAGAGAAGTTTTCTTGAAATATAGTTTAAAAATACCTTTCCTGTTTTATTTTTTTATATCTTTGTGCATATCAGTTATACAAATGTTGGGTCTCCTTGAACTGAGGGTAATCATCAGATCCATTACATCTGTAACCTGCCTCATGATCAAGCTGGCTTTGATTGTTGATACAAAAATCTTGCATGTCCTTCAGGCCTCAAGTAGCCTAAATAATAAGATATTCAGCAGAGTTGTTTTTCAGGAACTCGGAGTCAGGTGTATCCAGTTCCGAGCTGGAGCCTGTTAAGGATGATTGGGACCACCGACCCTGTAACTGGACATGCGTGAGTGTCCTCTCAGTGACCTCTTGACGTCAGAGGGCCGAAAACTCCACGCTCGGAAAATACTAACACATGAGGCTGGTGAGGAAGCCTGTAGCTTAGCTGCGCCTGCACAGAACACTTATCTCGCCTTTTCCGTATTCCCAGCCGCCTTTCCCCGCGCTCCGCCGCCTCGGCTTTATCTGATAAGTAGCTCCAGCCGCAGCCCCTGCCTTTGGGGAGGCAGCTTTGAGATTTGTGCTCCCAGCTCGTCGCGGGGCTGCCTCGTGGGTAAACCCCTTCTCTGCTTCAGACCTTGGCGGCTCGGCGTTTGACTTGAGCGTCCGGCAAAGGAACCTGGTTCGGTAACATCTTTTGCTTGTATTTAGTTTATTTTTTAGTTCCTTTCATTTTTTTCTAGTTCCTTTCATCAGTTTTCTTTTTCTTTGCTCATTTCTGTGAACTCTGTCCCTTATTCTTATTTCCATAATATTCATTCTCCCTTGTGTATGCTGCAATATGAAACGATTTTGCATTTTTTTCCTAAATTTTCTGACTTCCATTCATCTCTGAATTTAAAAAAATTTTAGTATGTGACGTTCTTTCAGAGTTGCAATTGCTTTATAGGGATGTTTTTCTCTTAAAATTCATTTTGAAAGATTGAATGCCAATTATCCTCTGCTTTGTGGATTCTTTGTTTTGTTAATTTTGTCCTTCTGCTGAGAAGCTTTCATTTTCTTTTTTTCTTACAGTATCTTTCTAGGAATGTAGAAGTTTTACTTTTATAATTCATTTTCATGTGAGTTGAATTTTATTGAACAAGCCCTTAACAGAACTCAAATCAGCTGAAGGGCTACTTCCCTTGGTTTCTCAGTTAAAGGGCTATTTTGTCTGTTGCTAGAATGACAGGCAGTTTCTTTAATCCAGAGACCTCTGTTCTCCATGGATTTTTCCAGAACTTTTCCATTTTTCTCCCCTGGTACTCAGTCCTGCCCTGTTCATTCTTGTGTTGCCGCTAACCCTCTGGGAACACCCACTCTTTCTTGGCACCCGTAGTGGCTATTGATTATACTGTACTGATTACATTGATTATACTGATTTCTGTGGGGGTTTTTTTCCCCAAAAACTTACTGATGTTTTGGAGTTTACAGGTTTCCTCTATCTTACAGTTTTACTGAAAGGTGTATATTATTAGTGTTTTCATACATTTTCCTTGTTGCTCTGTGTGGTTTTAGGAGGAGGAATATGGAGATATGGTTGCCTCCATACTCCTACTAGAACCCACTCAGTCATTTGGCCTTTCTTACTGATATTTTGTAGTATAAACTTCCAAGGCTATACGTGTCACTCCATTTACTGCTTTAGCTATATCATACATATTTTGATATATGGTACTTCTGCTGTCATTCACTTCAGAATATGTTCTAACTTTCATTATGATACTTTATTTGACCCAAGCTGTTGGTCATGTATTTCTGAGTTTTCAAGCATATGAGGAATTTCTGGTTATATTTTTGTTCTTGATTTCTAGGTTAATTGTACTGTAGACAGAGAGCAGAGTCTATTTAATCTTTTGAAGACTTGCTTTGATACAATATACAGTTAATGATGTGTATTTAACAGTTATTGGATACAGTGTTCTAAGTAAAAAGATCAATATTTTTAGTCATATTTGTTTAAATAGTCTGCTTTCTATATCCCTACTTTTGTGTACCTGCTGAACTGATTAATGAGACTACACTAAAATCCAGTCTGAATGTGGCTTGGCTTAATTCTCTTTATAGTTCTGATCATTTTTTAATTTAACTGCTTCAAATTATTATTAAAAATTGACAAATGTCTTTATAATTATCTCTAATGTATCTTTTTTCTTAGGTTGATTTTGTCTTATATAGAAATGCCTGCTTTCTTTTGCCTGGAATTTTGCTCATATATTTTTTTTTCCATCCTCTAACTTTCAATCTCTTTGTCTCCTGTACTTTGGATATGTCTGTTGTAAACAACATGTAGCTAGATTTTTTTTTAAATTTTATTTATTTATTTATTTATGGCTGTGTTGGGTCTTCATTTCTGTGCGAGGGCTCTCGTTGCGGCAAGTGGGGGCCACTCTTCATCGCGGTGCGCGGGCCTCTCACTATCGTGGCCTCTCTTGTTGCGGAGCACAGGCTCCAGACGCGCAGGCTCAGTAATTGTGGCTCACGGGCTCAGTCGCTCCGCGGCATGCGGGATCCTCCCATACCAGGGCTTGAACCCGTGTCCCCTGCATTGGCAGGCAGATTCCCAACCACTGCGCCACCAGGGAAGCCCTAGATTTTTTTTTTTAATCCAGTATAATAATCTTTTGTGTTTCCACTGGAGCTTTCAGTTCATTTATAATTTGTTACAACTGTTAAGTTTACATTTATATCTTCTTCCTTATTTTGTAGCTTTTACTTTTCCTGACTTCTTATTTTCCTTTTTTTTTTTTTTTTTTTTTTTAGGTCTTATTTGGATGGATTATTTTTCTCCCCATGTTTTTCCTCCACAGAATAGAAGTTAAATACTGTGTAACTCTTCTTAGTGGTTGCCCCATCATGTGCTATCATGTCTGCAGAAACAAACACCAATCTTTTCTGAAGAAACCCTGTTCTCCTGCTCTAACAGAGACAGGACTGTGCCCAGCACTCTTCCTTTTAATCTCATGCTAGGATTGCCCTCCCACACCCCATGCCTTGAATGGAGATGTGGCCACGTGACTTGCTTTGGCTAAGAAGAGGTGAAGGAGGTCATATGTGGTTAAGAAGCAATGAGTGATTCCCTTTATTCTTTTCCCCCTGCTGTTATGAATATGGAAAGATGTGTCAACATGGAAACTCTCTTCCCCTGGGTCCTTGAGGGCTTGTGATTGAGCACGTACTGACCTACATGTGGCTAAGTGGTGTAAGGGAAAATAAAGCTTTATTGTATTCTGTCACTGACATTTGAGGACTGCTTGTTACTGTAGGAAAACCCAGCCTATTCTGAATGATTCAATATTTTTTGAACATTTTTATTGAGGTCCAGTTGATGTATAATATTACGTAAGTTACAGGTGTATAACATAGTGATTCACAATTTTTAAAGGTTATATTCCATTTATAGTTACTATAAAATATTTGCTATATTCCCTGTGTTGTACTATATATCCTTGTTGCTTATCTATTTTAAACATGGTAGTCTGTACCTCTTAATCCCCTATCTCTGTCTTGCCCTTCCCCCTTCCCTTTTTTTGTTATATTCACTAGTCTTATTTTTTTAGATTCCACATATAAGGGATATCATACAGTATTTGTCATTTTTTATCTGACTTAATTCACTTAGCATAATACCCTCCAAGTCCATCTATGTTGTTACAAATGGGAAAAATTAATTCTTTTTTATGGCTGAATAGTATTCCTGTGTGTGTGTGTGTGTTTGTGTGTGTGTGTGTGTGTACATACACATACCATATCTTCTCTATGCATTCATCTGCTGATAAACACTTAGGCTGCTTCCATATCTCAGCCATTGTAAATAATGCTGCGACGTTGGGGTGCGTGTATCTTTTTGAATTAGCGTTTTTGTTTTTTTCCTATACATATGCAGGAGTGGAGTTGCTGGGTCATATGTTAGAAGTTTTTGAGAAACCTCCATACTGTTTTCCATAGTGGCTGTACTAATTTACATTCCTACCAACAGTGTATGAGGGTTTCCTTTTCTCCACACCCTTGCCAACATTTGTTATTTGTGGTCTTTTTGATGATAGCCATTCCAACAGGTGTGAGGTGACATCTCATTGTGGTTTTAATTTGCATTTCTCTAATTAACAATGATGAGCATCTTTTCATATTCCTGTTGGCCACCTGTATGTCTGCTTTGGAAAAATTTCTACTCAGGTCTTCTGCCCATTTTTTAATTGGGTTGTTTGCTTTTTTACTGTTGAGTTTAATAAGCTGTATATATATTTTGTATAATAACCCCTTACCAGTCATATGATTTGCAAGTATTTCCTCCCATTCAGTAGGTTGTCTTTTTGTTTTGTCAGTGGTTTCCCTTGCTGGGCAAAAGCTTTTAAGTTTAAATAGGTCCCATTTGTTTACTTTTGCTTTTATTTCCTTTGCTTTAGGAGAAAGAAAAATTGCTATGATTTGTGTCAAAAAGTGTTCTGCCTCTGTTTTCTTCTAGTTTTATGGTGTCCAGTCTTACATTTAGGTCTTTAATCCATTTTTGAGTTTACTTTTGTATATGGTATTAGAGAATGTTCTAATTTCATTCTTTTGCATGTAGCTGTCCAGTTTTCATAGCACCACTGATTGAAGAGACTGTCATTTCTCCATTGTATATTCTTGCCTCCTTTGTCATAGATTAATTGACTGTAGTGCATGAGTTTATTTCTGGGCTCTCATTCTGTTCCATTGATCTATGTATCTGGTTTTGTGCCAATACCATGCTGTTTTAATTATTATCACTTTGTAGTATAGTCTGAAGTCTGGGAGGGTTATACCTCCAGCTTTGTTCTTTTTTCTCAAGATTGTTTTGGCAATTCAGGATCTTTTGTGGTTCCATATAAATTTTAGTATTATCTGTTCTAGTTCTAGGAAAAACACCCTTGGTATTTTGATAGGGACTGCTTGGAATCTGTAGATTGCCTTGGATAGTATGGTCATTTAAACAAGATTAATTCTTCCAATCCATGAACACAATATGTATTTCCATCTCTCTATGTCATCTTTAATTTCTTTCATCAGTGTCTTATAATTTTCCAAGTATAGGTATTTTACCTCCTTAGGAAGGTTTATTCCTAGGTATTTTAATCTTTTTGATGCAGTTGTAAGTGGGATTGCTTCCTTAATTTATCTTTCTGATAGCTTGTTAGTCTAGAGAAATGCAACAGATTTCTGTACATTAATTTTGTATATTGCATCTTTACCAAATTCATTGAGTTCTTGTAGTTTTTTGGTGACATCTTCAGAACTTCCTATGAATAGTATCATGTAATCTGCATAACAGTTTTACCTCTTCGTTACCAATTTGGATTCTTTTTCTTTTCCTTGTCTGATTGCTGTGGCTGGGACCTCAATACCATGTTGAATAAAAGTGGTGAGAGTGGGCATCCTTTTGTTGTTCCTGATCTTAGAGGAAAAGCTTTCAGCTTTTCACCACTGAATTGATGATAGCTGTGGGCTTGTCATATATGACCTTTATTATGTTGATGTATGTTCCCTCTGTGTCCGCATTCTGGAAAGATTTGATCTTAAATAGATGTTGAATTTTGTGAAAAAGTTTTTTCTGCATCTATTGAGATGATCATATGGTTTTTATTCTTCAATTTGTGAATGTGGTATATCACATTGATTTCTGCAGATATTGAAAAATCCTTGCATCCCTGGGACAAACCCACTTGATCATGGTGTATGATCCTTTTGATGTATTGTTGGATTCAGTTTGTTAATATTTTATTGAGGATTTTTGCATCTATGTTCATCAGTGATATTGGCCTGTAGTTTTCTTTTTTGTGACTTCTTTGTCTAGTTTTAATATCAGGGTGATGCTGGTGTTGTAGAATGAGTTTGGAAGTGTTCCTTCCCCTGCAATTTTTTTTTGAAATTGTTTGAGAAAGACAGGTGTTGTGTCTTCTCTAAATGTTTGGTAGAATTCAATGTGAAGCCATCTCTTCCTGGACTTTTGTTTTGAGTTTGTTTTATTACTGATTCAATTTCATTACTGGTAATTGATCTGCTCATATTTTCTATTTATTCCTTGTTCAGAATTGGGAGAGTATACATTTCTAGGAATTTGTCCCTTCTTCTACGTTGTCTATTTTATTGGCTGGCATATAGTTGTTCATAGTAGTCTCTTATGATTCTTTGCATTTCTGTGGTGTCAGCTGTAACTTCCCTTTTTTCATTTCTGATTTTATTGATTTGGGCCCTCTCTTTTTTCCTGATGAGTCTGGCTAAATGTTTATCAATTTTGTTGATCTCTTCAAAGAGCCAGTTCTTAGTTTCATTGATCTTTTCTATTATTTTAATCATTTATTTCTGCTCTGATCTCTGATATCTGTTCTAAGTTTGGGTTTTGTTTATTCTTTCTCTAACTCCTTTTAGGTATAAGGTTAGGTTGTTTATTTGAGATTTTTCTTGTTTCCTGAGGTAAGCTTGTATCACTATATACTGCCTGCTTAGAACTGCTTTTGCTGTTCCCATGGTAGATTTTGGATCATTGTGTTTCTGTTTTCATTTGTGTCCAGGTATTTTTTGATATCCTCTTCGAGTTCTTCAGTGATCTATTGATTGTTTAGTAGCACATTGTTTAGCCTCCACATGTTTGTATTTTTTGCGGGTTTTTTTGGTAGTTGATACCTAATCTCATAGTGTTGTGATCAGAAAAGATGTTTGATATGATTTCAATTTTCCTAAATTTACTGAGGCTTGTTTTGTGGCCTAGCACGTGATCCTGGAGAATGTTCTATGTGAACTTGAATGTGTATTCTGCTGCTTTTGGATGGAGTGTTTTATATGTATATTTATATTATATATATTTATATATTATATTTATGTAAATATAAATATAACAAAAATGATAAATGTAAATATAATAAATATAAACATAATATAACTATTTATTATTATTATTATTATTATTATTATTATTATTATTATTGCTCCTCCCCTTCTTGGGATCAGATAGCAGCTGCCCAGGCCTGCTGGACCAGGGACTGACACAGGCTCCGCCTTCTCATCAGGCTGCCTGTGGAGAGGATTAGGTCACTGCTGAACCATGGTACCTCCTGCCTCAAACCCCAGCAGACTGGAGGAGGCTGACCCCAGACTCACGCAGTGCCTCCAGCAGCCATGCAGACACAGCATCCTTGGCCACCTCATGCCCATCCTGCCCACTGGGGGCCAGCACAACCCAGATGAGGCCACTGAAGGGCACTGGATGCCCAGGGATCACCACCTGGTACCAGAATATATTATATCTATATAATGTATATTTTTATATATATATATATGTGTATATATATGTTATACCTAAATGCAATGTATTTATATATTATATATGTTATATATAACATTTATATATAATATATTTATATTTTATATATATATATATATATATATATATATATATATATTATATTATATCTGTTGACTCCATCTGATCTGATATGTCATTTAAGGCCAGTGTTTCCTTATTGATTTTTTTTTTTTTCTGTCTGGATGATCTGTCCATTGATGTAAGTGGGGCATTAAAGTCCCCTACTGTTATTGTGTTACTGTTAATTTTCTCCCTTTATGTCTGTTAATATTTGCTTTATGTATTTAGGTACTCCTATGTTGGGTGCATATATATTTACAATTGTTATATCTTCTTGAATTGATCCCTTTTTCACTATGTAATGTCCTTCTTTGTCTCATGTTACAGTCTTTATTTTAGTCTGTTTTGTCTGATATAAGTATTTTTGCCCTGGCTTTCTTTTGATTTCCATTTGCATGACATACCTTTTTCCATGCTCTCACTTTCATTCTGTGTGTGTCTTAAATGAGTCTCTTGTAGTCAGCATATATATAGGTCTTCTTTTTTTTTTTTTTTTTAATTAATTAATTTATTTTTATTATTTATTTTTGGCTGTGTTGGGTCTTCATTTCTGCGTGAGGGCTTTCTCTAGTTGCGGCAAGCGGGGGCCACTCTTCATTGCGGTGCGCGGGCCTCTCACTGTCGCGGCCTCTCTTGTTGCAGGGCATAGGCTCCAGACGTGCAGGCTCAGCAGCTGTGGCTCCCGGGCCCAGTTGCTCCGTGGCATGTGGGATCTTCCCAGACCAGGGCTCGAACCCGTGTCCCCTGCATTGGCAGGCAGATTCTCAACCACTGCGCCACCAGGGAAGCCCCTAGGTCTTGTTTTTGTATCCATTCAGCTACTCTGTCTTTTAGGTGGAGTATTTAGTCCATTTACTTTAAAGTGATGATTGATATGTACTTACTGCCATTTTGTGAATTGTTCGGGGGTTATTTTGTAGGTCTTTTTTTCCCCTTCTGTTGTTCTCTTCTTTTGGGATTTGATGATTATCTTTAGTGTTGTTTGGATTCCTTTTTATTTTCTGTGTATGTATCTTCTATAGATTTTTGGTTTGTCATTACTGTAAGGTTTATATACAACAAACTATATATATGCATGATAGCTTTAAATTGTTGATTTCTTAATTTCAAATGCATTTTAACAACCTGCATTTGTACTCTCCTCCCCTCACAATTACTATTTTTGATATCATGTGTCCTTAACTGCTTATTTTGGATATAGATGATTTTACTACTTTTGTCTTAACCTTCCTATTAGCTTTGTGTGTGGATCATTTCCTATCCTTACTTGAATGTCTGTTTCCTTTCCGAGGTTAGGGAAGTTTTCAGCCGTTATGTCTTTAATCATGTTCTCAGCGCATTTCTCTCTCTTCTCTTTCTGGGATCCCTATACTGTGAATATTGGTGCTCTTGATTTTGTCCCAGGGGGTCTCTTAAACTTTCCTGATTTCTTTTTCTTTCTTTTTTCTGTTCAGCATCAGTGGTTTCTTCTACTCTGTCTTCCAGCTTGCTGATCCATTCCTCTGTATCATTTAGTCTACTGTTGATCCCTTCCAGTGTACGTTTCATTTCAGTTATTGTATTCTTCATCTCTGTTTGATTGTTCTTTATATTTTTTAACTCTTTATTTAGAAAATTCTAACTTCTCACTCTGTGCATCCATTCTTTTCCTGAGTTCTTCGATCATCTTTATGGTCACTACCCTGGACTCTTTCTTGGGTAGATTGCCTCTCTCCACTTCACTTAGTTCTTCTTCTGGGGTTTTATCTTGTTCCTTTATTTAGAACATGTTCCTCTGTCATCTCATTTTGCCTAACTTGCTGTTTTATGTACCTGCTAGGTTGGTTATGTTTCCCAAACTTGAAGAGGTGGCCTTTTATAGGAGACATCCTATGTGTACCAGCAGTGTGGTCCCCTCTCATCACCAGAGCTATTATGCTCTAGGGGTTCCCCCTATGACAGCTGTGTGAGTCTTTCTGTTGCTGCAGACTGCCTACGTGGGCAGTCTGGTTGGCTTGATTGGCCTCTGGTCTGTTTGGTTGCCAAGTCCTGCCTAGTGTGGAGGCTGTTGGCTGCTGGTTGGTGGGACTAGATCATGAGGCAGCTGACTGCAGAACCCTGGGGGGCCCTGGAGCTAGTGCTGGGTTACTGGTGGGTAGAGTCAGGGTCCAAGAGACCCCTGAGCTGTTTCCTGCCCACTGGTGGGTAAAGAGAGGTCCTTGGATCTGGGTTTAGGACCCAGGGATCCCAGAGCTGGTGTCAGAGCACCCAGGGATTCTGAGCCTGGTACCTGCCCACTGGTGGGTGAAATTGGGTCCTGGATTCTCTGGCTGGAGGGCCATGGGTATCTTGGGTCTAGTGCCTGCATGGTGTGTGTGGCGAAGTCCTGGGTCCTCTGGCAGGTCGGGCCATGCCCAGAGGTAGCTGTGGGCTCAGGGGGTCTTAAGGCAACCTGTCCACTGGTGGGTGGGGCTGTGCCCATGCCCAGTTAGTTACTTGGCATGAGGAGTCCCAGCACTGGTGCCTGCAGGCTTTGGGGCAAGGGCAGTGTTGGGTCCTGGGACTAAAAAGCTAGAGGGAAGATTCCAAAATGTCTGTTTTTCATTAGATCTGGAAACTTCTCAGTTTCTTCACTTATTGGCTTTGCCTAGTGATCTCCCTTTCCTTCTAGAACCCTGAGTACATGTATATTGGAAATCACTCTGTCTTTCATATTTTTCAGTATCTCATTCACATTGTCTGTCTGTGCTACATCTGGTTATTTTCTTAATTTTCTTTTCAGATGTATCTAATCTCCTTTCAAACCTATGCATTAGGATTTCATTTTCAATTATTATATTTTTCACTTATAGGCATTCTATTTGTCTCTTATATGTCCTTGGTTGTTCTAATAAGTTTCTTATTTTTCACACATATTTCCAAGTTTGTCTTTTATTTCCTTCAATGTATCAGACATAGAAATTTTGTAGTCTGTGCCTGGTACATCTCATACCTTTAAGTCTTTGTGACTCTATTTCTGCTGTATCTGTATCTGTATTTATATCCTTAACACACATATATGAGTTTTCACTGCTGGTGCCTTATTTCCTTGTTTGTTTATTCATTCATTTTTCTTGGAATTCTATTTGTTGGAAAAGTCTGAGGCCTGCGGTGAAGGAATGTTTTTCCAGAGAAGATTTATGCTTTGTTTCTGGAAGGTTTAAACCAGATCTTTGGCTTGAGATGGTTTTTAGTCCATCAAGGAGGCTTGAATTCAGGCTGCAAGTCGGTGTGAAGACACCTTGTGGTTAAACTTCTCAGGGTCAGCCTGCTTTTCTCTTCCTCCACCAGGCAGACTCCGAGCTGCAAGTGGGCACTTCTCCTTATGTTCCTTTGTATGTCTGTGTGGGCAAGTCCTTTCTAATATACCCTTGTACTAAGGAATCCCAGCTGTTTGGGGTGTGAGCTCCTATTGGACTCCCCACCTTGGGCTGGCGCCAAGTCTTGCATACTGTACTCCATGCCTCACAAAATAATGAAATTGAGACACAAGTTTCCTGCTAGCAAATATCCCCTTAGCAAGAGCCAGTCTCCATGCTCCGATTACTTCTCTAGGTTCATGCCATCATCTAAATTTTGACTAGAGAATTCCTGACTTTCTTGCTACTTTGTTGGCTTAAAAGTTTTTGATAATATATTTTATACAATGTTTTGCTGTTTTCAGTGGGAGCACATATTTGAATACTCAGTCTGACATGTTACCAGACACAGAAATCTATCATTCAGTTTAGAACAGTCATTCACTGGTTATCTTTTGAGTGTTAGAACCGATTCTAGGTGCTAGATGCATAACACAAGGTTCCCATCTCAAGGTCATCATGAGATGGTGATAGACACAGAGGAGTGTGAGAAGTACTGCAGACATTTCCAGAGTGCTTTATGGGAGTTCTCAGATACTTGGAAGGGTTGACTAACCTTCTGGCAGTTCAGCAGAGACTTTCTGACTTCAGTGCTGAAAAACAAGGATCAATTAGCCAGCAAAAGTAGGAAGCAAATAATGGTGTTCAGAGGAAATAGCAAGTGGCATGGTTAAAGCTTGGAGAGGTGAAAGAGCACATCTGTTGGAATAACAGTCATTCAAACAGGACTAGCATGCAAAGCGTGAGGGGCAGAGAGGGCGGGGAGAGATGATGGTGGGGAGCTGAGCATGAAGCATGTGAGA
The DNA here is from genome assembly GCF_009873245.2 of Balaenoptera musculus. Classification (NCBI taxonomy): domain Eukaryota; kingdom Metazoa; phylum Chordata; class Mammalia; order Artiodactyla; family Balaenopteridae; genus Balaenoptera; species Balaenoptera musculus. Next base: position 5,310,874 of record NC_045796.1, read on the forward strand.
GTGTTGCCAGGATTCTTGAGTAAGATGATCAGCTGTGTGTTTGGTTGACTTGAAGCTCTCCAAGAGTATGTTTCGGGAACAACAATAGGTACGGTTCGTCTCACTAGAAGGCTTTTGTTTTGCCGAGGAAGGCAGGTGTGCTGAGGTGATTGGAGATGACTGTATTACAAAAGTGGGTTTTTGGGGAAGGGGTGTTGGATTCTGGTGACTGGAGAGGCTGGAATAGAGACAGAGGCATAGAGTGGGGGTGAAGGGGATTAAAGCAGATGCTAAAGGGATATGAATGTTGTGTGAAAGCAACAAATAACTCAAAGGAGATGTCTGCAGGAATCGCTGCTTTGAGCATAACACAACTTCAGTAACAATTGTTTTCCCACAAGGTTAAATTGTAATTGGCATGTCAGGGGCTTGCAGAAAGGAGGATAATACAAAAACCAGAATCTTTCTGGGCTCTAGACTCCAAAAAAAAATGAGGGATGGGAGTGGGAAAGCCCAGGCATGTTCTCTAGTTTGGAAGGGCTTCTGAGCCAGGTGGAGGATTAACTAGAGACAGTAAGTCAGAAGCAGAGGTGCTGTCCAAGGGTGATGGGGTGGCTGCAGGGGTCCAGCATCAACATGGCGGCCATGCCTGGACAGGAGAATGGAGAATGGATGGAGAATGAAACTAACAGGCTGGTCACTGGAAGCAGGAGGTCCTGGGAGAAGGGAGTCAAGGCTGAATTCCAGGTCCATGGGCAACAAGTGGGTGGTGAGATAGAAATCTCTGAAAGGGAAGATGGTGGAGAATGAAACTAACAGGGTGGTCAATGGAAGTGGGAGGTCCTGGGAGAAGGGAGTCAAGGCTGACTTCCAGGTCCATGGGCAACAGTGGATGGTGAGATAGAAATCTCTGGAAGGGAAGATGGTGGAGAATGAAACTAACAGGGTGGTCACCGGAAGCGGGAGGTCCTGGGAGAAGGGAGTCAAGACTGACTTCCAGGTCCATGGGCAACAAGTGGATGGTGAGATAGAAATCTCTGAAAGGGAAGATGGTGGAGAATGAAACTAAAAGGGTGGTCAGTGGAAGCGGGAGGTCCTGGGAGAAGGGAGTCAAGGCTGACTTCCAGGTCCATGGGCAACAGTGGATGGTGAGATAGAAATCTCTGGAAGGGAAGATGGTGTGTTCCATGTTGGATTTGTTGGGTCTCAAGCATCCTTTTCTATAGCTTTGCAGGTACCTCCACTACAAGGGTGGAAAATATATTGAATTTGATTCTAAATAGTGGGGAAGAACTTAAAATGGAAATAGCCTTTGGTAAAATGCCGTATGATTGTAAACAGTGTCCACAATTTAAGTTCATGCCCACTAAGTTCAGTTCGTTCCCATCCCAGAGGTTTCTTACGTGACCCGATGGAGGAAGCTGTCGTGTAACATGCAGTACTTTTAAATCTACGTGGCATGTAAATGAAACTTCCTTAAGATTCTGAGTGAAAAATGAGGTTCCTAGCATGATTACATGGCTGACCATCTATATTTTTCCCAGCTTTATTACCAACTCAATTTCACTATTCTAGTCAGTTGACCAATGGCATCATTTTCACACCTCTGTTATTTTAAAAACGGGGTTTCCAACCTCAAAAATCCATTTACTTGAACAACTGCTACTGTGGTTCCATCTTTATACAAACCTTTCTCCTCTACTCCACAACTCAGCTCCCATCCTGACTTTCTTTTGCAGTCTGGAGCTTGGAAAGCTGCTATAATGCCAGTTACAAGGCTCTTGCTTTCTGGCAAGCATTCTTATCTGCTCCAAGAAAACAAAATTTCTAGCATGTGCTTTACTGTGGAAGTGTGGTAGATAAAACCCAAGAATGTAAGAGTTTACAAGTTTAAAAAACAATCAACAACACTGACACTGGCGATCTCGCCCCCTCCTTCCCCTGCCATTTTTCGCCAGCTGCCCAATTAGGAGGGTGCTTTGATCTTTCTCATCATCAGTTCTCACGGGGTTCTCCTCTGACCACCTGAGGGGCCCAGTCTCAGTTCTGGTCTCCCCTCCCCCTCACTCTGGCTTTTCCTCTCTGAGTTCTTGAAGAGCAGATCTGTGTCACATTCCACGGAGTAATTTTGTTATTACTGCATTTTCTATCATACCTTTCAGAGGGGCTAGGTTTCTTGCAGAGCAAAGCTGTCCTCGCACAGGCAGCGTAAGAGCCTAAGACATTCAAGAGTGTAACCGTGCTCAGTGTCTGATCACCCCTCGGAACCAAGTCGACGGCTCTTTCAAAGGCTGCACCTGGCTTCTACTGTCTGCGTCCTGGCCTGGTCCCCGTGGAAATAGTGAAGCAAAATGTGTACTACAGGAAGCATGTCAGGAAACAGCAGGCACGTAGGTAGTGCACAGATGGGGTTGCTTATTCTACACCTTCCCTCGACGACGAAGGGCAGTGGGCCTGGCAGACCTCGCTCCAGTCACCCGCGTTGTTCTCAGGAGAGGGTTCTCTCTGCGCTGCTCACTCCTCTGACAATGACGGCAAAGCCAGTCACTTCCTGAGAAAGTCACGGATGTGTCTTGGAGGAACTGGTAAAGTGACAGTGGGGCTTCCTTTGCAGGAACACAGACAAAATGATGACCAGCAGAGCCTTTTTCGTCTTCATTTGCTTCTTAGTTCTTTGGTTGTATTTCTTCAACATTAGTGTTTAAAAGAATAACCTTTCAGCAAGTTTTGTGGTCCATGAAAAAGGACATTAGGATGTCTGGTCACTGTAGGCCGTGCCCCTGGTGCCTTGACATCAGTGAGCAGAGGACAAGAATTTAAAAGTCGTTTCTGGGAAGGTTTCTCAGCGAAGGGCTGGAGGCTGGCAGCACTAGGCTGGCACCTGTGTGCCTTCTCTTGGTCACCAACCGAATCGTTTACACGCACGTGTCTCATCTGAATATTCATACGATAGAAAAACAGCGGGGAATAAACATCCTAATGTAATTGTTGGGGGTATGTGTAGGTATTGTGGATCTTTGAAATTTTCAAGTCACATGAACTGAAGTTTAATGTACAAAGTAGAATTTATTCTAAGCATATATAGGGTTTAAATAGCATTGCTTAAGAGTGACACATCCAGCAATCACAATCGTATATGCCTATTATAGTTGGGGGAGGAGTCTAGCTTGATTTTATTTGAAAACTTCGGTTTGTTATAAAATGCGTCAATTATTTTAAGCATGTAGAAAATGTGCAAAACATGTTGCTTAACACTTCCAAGAGCGCCTGGGTGCCTGACTTTAAGTGCATGCATTTCTTAGGAAGGCGTGTTACGTCCTTTCAGGACTTTAATAAGGTAGGAAATGCCCCCTGACCATTGACTCCAAATAGTTTAAATCTGTGTTTATTTGTATTTAAATAAATGCAGCACCAGGAAAAACACAAGACAATAATGGCAAACACTCGCTGAAAATATACCAGTCCCAGTCAATGTGCTAAGAAGCTTACATTCATTAGCTCATTTACTCCTCTGAAGGGCCCTAGGAGGTGCGCCCTTTCTGCCCATTTTGTAGTTGAGAAATCTGAGATTTGAGGTTTAAATAACCTGTCCAAAATCGCCAGATGTAAAAAGTCGCCATAAACCCAGATAACCTATGTTACGCTGATAAATGGAGATACTGTGTTGTGAGAAAGATATTAATATAAAACCTTAGAGATGAAGGATTCTAGCTGGAAACTCTGAGTGATGGACAAGTACTTTTAACTCTTTTAAAAAAAAAACAGATGTGATTTTTTGGGGAGAGTAACTAAGAGCTCAGCCCTGTTCTGCTGGATGGGAGAACGGGCTGCTACTGGGCCACGGAAGAAAGCCCTGCTCCTTTCTCTACCTGGGCTGTGGTTCGTATCACTATTTGGCGTTACTGTGACTATGTACAAAACAGGGGAGAACACTGGGGTGATACCTCAGGTCTGCAGGGCAGTGGTTTCCAAGGTCTGTTCCCAGGTGCCCTTGGGGCAGGTCTGTGACACACACAGGATGTTGGCACCGTCATCATAGATGGCAAACTATTATTTAACCTAAAGTCTGTTTATGGCAATAATGACAAGGGCAACAAATGCCTCATTCCTTGAAGGGGGGGGGGGGGGCGGAAAGTCACGTTACTGCTAATATTTGGGAAAATACAAATTGCTAAAAAGCACACCACCATATACGACAGAATCCCAGGTGAAGAAACTTGTGAATCGAGAACTCGAAGAGCCTCGGGCGCTTTTCCCTCTCCTCGGTCCAAAGGAGAAATCAAACGTCATGTGGAGAAATAGGTTTGCAAATTGTTACGCACCTCCCAAAAGGAAGCATGAGAACGAGCTTTTCTCCACAGTCCTAGCTGCTGTTCCCCGGGGTTTGCTGAGTGCCCGATGGTGCGGCCACGCGGCCGGACAGCAGAGCCGCCCCAGGCATCCTCGCTGCTTCTCATTGGACGCCCCGCGCTGGCCGGTGCATTTCAAGCTAGGCTGTGTGCGCCTCGATTACTGAAAAGTGGTTAAAATTAGGTTATTTCCTTTCCCTGAGTCCTAATCTAAGTCTGAAATTTCCAAGGATTTATTAATGAAAGTAAGTCAAGACCAATTGATTTCTGTTGTGAAAACAATGCAGAACTCCCTTTAGAAGCCCGAACACTCACATTTTAAGGCAACAATTGTCAGACACGTGTTTGGCGAGTGCTTTTTAGTCTTCTGTGTATCATTTCAAATATTAGCAGTAGGTGATTTTTTTAAGATTTTGTTATAGAGAATGAGGCCTTTGTACTCACTGGTAATTATTGGTAAAAATGACTTTTAGATTAAATAAGCAACAGTTTGTAGACTAGGGCTCAATTTAGATGTGGTGTAGTATTTTAATAGTAGATATTTCAGTTCTGCTTAAATGACCAACTGTACAGTTTGGAAAAACCTACCTCAGATGTAAGAGCTTTATAAGTGCACAGGCCCTACCAGCACATAGCTTTCTGATGAAAACATTAGTGTGAATATCTCCTTAAGAAATAAACTGCTACAGCCTACTGAACATTTACTATAGTTAAGAACCACCCTGCTGTCATGATATTAGAGCATAAGATCCACAGAGAACTAAATTCTGTGGGAGAAGAATCAAATCATGCTAACTTCAAGGAAACTGAAATCCCACAAAATTAAATAGTGAATCTGAATCAGGTTACTCGGGGCGAAAAAAGAGGGAAAATAAAACTTTGTTGATTCAGAATCATTGAAACCAAGTGGAAATCTTCCATTAACAATTCACATCTCTTCAAAAGGAGATTTGTAGCAACTAGGGATCAAACAGTTAGTTGATTCTGATAAAGTGAACACTATCACTGCAGGTCAAGGTGAGAATAAAGCTAGTTTTTATTACACTCAGAATTTTCTGAGTCTTTAGTACCCTATAGCTTTTTCATCAACATGTACAGTCGAGTAAAATAATTTCCCAGAGGTCAAATCTTGGTAAAATGTTCTGCTCTGGCTCAGAAGTAAGAGACCAATCATTTATGAATAGAACTTACGTACTGGATCCCAGGAGGATCAAAAGTCATGTCTTGTAGATAATACCTTATGTTTTGGTAGGAAAAGTAAACAGATTATAACAATTTTTGGTAATAGAAAGTCAAGATAAATTTCAAATAGTGAAACGTGACACCTGCCATGTTCTAAATAGGAGATAATAGGTAAGTGAACAATCCTAGTTTTCTGATTGTTGTATTTAACTCTGAACTTCTTTCAACTTTGAGCTATCACATTTGATATCACATTGTGACTTTCCCCAAAGTGACAGGTTCTGCTTTACCCCACCCCTGATATAAAGGGAATGGATTTTAAGTCCATCCAAAATATTATCCGCTCAGCTAGTAACTCCTGAACCAGGGTCTCTGGTTCAGGCTATTAGTAGCTTCATCCGTTGCTCCCCGTCACCTATTCCATTATTTTCTAAATGTACCACAACTGGAAAAACTTTGGGAAGCCCTGTTCTGGGGAACCAACCTGACCCCCAGGGTTCTGGGGCAAAAGCCAGGCCTCCTGACATACCACTTTCTCCTCCTTCTCCCTCACCTTTGCGGAGAAAGCTGGGTATGGTATCTAGGTTGGGCCCTGAAGTGAAGGAGAAGTTTGGAATAGTTTGGCAGAAGCATAAAGTTGGGTGGACTCGGGGATAAGCAGGAGGTAGGGGTGTGGGGAAAGGCGCTAGTTCAGGATTCCAAACCCGGGGGCATGGGGCTTCTGAGGAGCAGGACCGCTCATTCAGCTGCCACGATCGAAGCTCCTCACACGCCAGGCCCGCTGGGGAAATGGGAAAGAGCTGGTGGCTGGAATTGCCGAGATACGTGACTCCTTCCCCCTTCACGCCTCAGCACTGAGACAGACGCTGTAGGTCGCCTGCCGCAATGCAATTCCATCAGACACACATCTGGAAAACGTGACTCTTGGTTCTCAGTTTTGTTTTTAGCAAATGCCACCTGAAACGGTAAATAGGCTGCAGTGTGGGGTTCACTTACAGTACAGATCTGTATGTCAGTGAAGCCCTGTGAGAAAATTGTGCCTTTAAATTTGGGTTGTTCTGCTCTGAAAATGCCACTTCTCAGCCTATTGCCATTCCCAGTTCTGTCGCCCATGTGTATGAATTTAGGAACACCGTTTCTGGGTATCTCTCTGGGCATCTGCTTCCTCATCTGTAAGCAGTAGGGTGAGTCTGCATGATCACAAAGTTACTTCTAAGGGGCTTTGATCGATTTTTTTTTCTCTAATTCTTCTTATTTATGATGCTTATAGAAAGATGCTAGGCCATGTCTGAGATATGGACACTTGGATAAACTGCTTTCTGGATGCTGCTCATCCCTCAGTAACTTAAGTGTATGCTTAAAGTGATGATCAGAGAGAGTCCTGAACATTGGAATGCAAATGAGGAGCATAGTCTCATAGTTTTGTAGATGGAAGAGACAGGGCAGGATGGCCTCGGCACTGGCGCCATCAGACACACACGCAGGCTCAGGCTATTCTAGAGCCCAGTGACCGCCCACCTCCTTCTCCCTGCTTCAAGGCCTTCACTGTGGGTCCAGCCAGCTGGTCCACTGGTTTCCACACCAATTTCAAGGCCTAAGCCTATCCCTTGAATTTACAGTTCTCTGGGCACAGCTTTGGAAATGGGGCATATGGTGGCATTTATTCACTCAGCAAATATTTATTAAGCACTTAGGTTCCGATCACAGTTAAATGCAAAGAGAGATGAAACTGAAGGTACACCCTACTTGGGGCCCCTTTCCCTAAGGCCACACTAGATGTATTTTCACTCAGATCTGAGGCTGCTTTCACAGAACAGAGCTAGCAAAAGGACTCACAATCTTAAAAAAGAAGAATCTTATTCTAAAAGTATATAGACTACTAAGATTAACTGCCACGCTGCCATTAGATAAAATTCCTCTTCTCAGACAAGGACCATAGTAAAAGGATTCAGGGAGAGCTATTTAATTTTGATGCTATTATTAATGTATCCCATGGGAGTAAGAAAGATTTCTGAGCTCAGTAACACGGCTAGTAGGAAGACGGCCATAAGCCTTCCTACCCTGGCGGTGGGGGGAGTGGGGCTACATCACACTAGGGCTTGGCTTTGGATCCAAAGGAGACCCCTAGTTCCCTAGGGACGTGGAGAGTTAGGACCTGAGCTGCCGGGGGCCTGGGCCTAAGAAACGCCTTTCCCAACAGGGAACCAGAGAAGGAGGAGGACAAATGGGTGATTTCCCTTAAGACTGACCGGCCAAACCAAAGTCGCTTTATAGAGATATTTTTGTTGAATAATAATTCAGTAAGATGGGCTTTTAGGAAATGGGGTTACTTCAGATACGGCTACACCAAGAAGCAAGACTTTCTATTAAAATCTAACCATCTTTACCATAAACATATGCTTTGCTTCCCTCTTCACAAGAGAATCTTGAATTTACTAGATGTTCTGCAGAGTATCGGGGCTTAGAAGGCCATTGTTCTGTAGACTGGATAATTAACGTACTATTTTTATATTACGTGAATTTGTCTTCCGCAGTCCTAGGCTGTGAGCTGTTTCTTCACTCTTGTCTCACAGAGGGCAGGAAGAGTGTTCAGCACAATTTCCTCAGCACACAAATGTTTCTTGTGTGCATAAAATGGCTTAGTAACTTGGGGAGTTTTTCTTTCACTTATATTTGTGGTTTTAATAAATCTGCATGAATTCCAAATTGGATTTGTCTATTGAAACAATGTAACTGACCAGTTAAGTCTTGAAATTCATATATATACATATATAAATGTGTATATATATATATTTACCTCCTTAATCATCCTCCTCCTGTTAAATTCTGAATGCAAAATGATACAGCTACTTTGGAAGGCAGTTTGGCAATTTATTACAAAGCTAAACATACTCTTACTGTATGACCCAGTAATTGTGCTGTTTGGTATTTACCCAACGGAATTGAAAAATACGTCCACGCAGAACCCGGCACACACATGTTGATAGCAGTTTTATTCATAATTGCCAAAACATGGAAGCAACCGAGATGTCCTTCAGTAACTTAATGAATAAACTGTGGTCCATTCATACAATGGAATGTTCTTCAGTGCTGAAAAGAAATGAGCTATCAAGTCATGAAAAGACCTGGAAGAACTAAATGCACATCACTAAGTGAAAGAAGCCAGTCTGAAAAGGCTACGCACTGTATGATTCCAACTATATGGATAAGGGAAAACTATAGAGACAGTAAAAAATCAGTGGTTGCCAGGGGTTGGGGGAGGGATGAATAGATGAAGCACAGAAGACTTTTAAGGCAGTGAAACTACTCTGTGTGATACCTTAATGATTTATACATGCCATGAAACATTTGTCCAAACTCGCAGAATGTACAGCATCAAGAGTAAACTGTAGTGTAAGCCATGGACTTTGGGTGATTAAGATGTGTCGTTGTAGGTTCACCGGTTGTAACAAATGCTTCCTGTGGTGCAAGATGTTGGTAGTGGGGTAGGCTGTGCATGTGAGGGGCAGGGGAGATTTGGGAAACCTCTGAACCGTCTGCACAATTTTGCTGTGAAGCTAAAGCTGCTCTAAAAAACAAAACCTTTGCCAGAATCACCAGGGCATTAAATTAACAAAATAAAATGACGTCTGTTTAGTTGTGACATTTTCTGTGATGGAAGAAACCATGAAAAGATAACTATGATCAAGCAGCCTCAATAAAGATAGTTAATTATCTCTGTAAACACACATATTCCAAATTAACTTGGCATATTATAATGTACATGTAGAATTGAAATCTTTATTTGGATAATGGACATGCAGTTTTTATATTCCTTTTGACAAAGCACACAAACTCCTAAGGAGCAGGTTACATGTTTCTAATTGGCTTTGCAGTACACCAGGTTTTTAGATATTTGGATGCTTTCGGCAAAGTAAGTCCACAGTGCAACTGTGGAAAGCAAGCTTATATTGCTCTGAAAAACGAAAAGTAAATGCACAATATACACATTATACATTTGTCTCTCTTTAAAAAATATTTATTTATTTATTTTCTTATGAGTCACCCATTTTATACACATCAGTGTATACTCTGGTTTTTAATTTGTGGCTTCACAAATATTTTAAAAATTTCTTAGAGCTGCTTTGCTTGGAGAGTGTAACTTAAGGGTGGTAGAAAAAATTGATAACTTTTGTTTCAAAAAGAGGCTGAAAATTACTTGTGCAATACATGATGTCTTCTATTGAAACTTCCTATCTTTGTTGTCTACGCAGACCACATATTTGAGGCTTATGAGTAACAAGAATACCAATAGCAAAATCTCCCATACTGGTCACCAAGGGAGCATTTTTGAAGGGACATGGATACCAAAGTGGGTGAGTTCCTCTTGGTTTGACTTTAAACCATTAATCTATCTTATTGCATGGCTTTACCATATTTGGGCAACATAAGTTTGATACACAGCCATTTGGTTTTAATGCATTTCGATATACAGAGAAATGGTTATTTTTATTCATTGTATGTTACTGAGTTTTTTGAATCATGTACTGATTGTTGCATCGGATTTAACACCATGCGTCCTATCCAGTTAAGTGCTCAGAAGTTGACTGTGGTGCTCATAATTCATCAATATGAGTAACATCAAGTACAAGACTGACATGACTGATTCCTGATGGGATACTTCCTAGTGTCTTTTATCTGACAGTTACTGTTTAAAGCCGTCGGTAGACGATTTGGTACTGCAACAACCCCTTTCTAACACGTAGCCCGACAGCTTACCCCACCCCGCTACTTCTGTATTTTAATTTCATTACAGCAATTCTACAAAGAGATCCTACTCTTAAGAAATGTTCATAGGGAGGGTAGGTGGTAATTCAGATGGAAAAGGAGAGGCAGAAGAGCCTATTGTGCATCAAAGCCTGAGGCGTCCCTCACCACCTGCTGAAGACTGTCTGCCAGGTGGCTCATTTTGACACTATTACCAAATTCTCAACTAGGAACCTGCTAGAAGGATATAGATCTCACAGCGTGCATTGTTCTCATCATCACCTTTGGGTCTAGTAGGATCACATATGAAAAATTACTTAAGAAATGGGAGTTGGTGTGGTAACCAACTCCATTTTTCAAGTTTGTATTATTTAGTTAAGTTTACATTTACATTTTTCTTTCCTATTTTTCCTTTCCATTAGCTCTGTCCAATGGGGTCTTGAAGAAAGTAGTACTTCTCTTTGAATTTAGGGGATACAGTGGTAAGGAAAGAATGAACTTCCCAATATTGCCCTTAATAATACTCTTTCTGGCCACAACTCGTCACATTTACTCAAATGTGGAGTTCCGTACATAAAAATATTAGGTGTCTATTTCAATAACTAAAACAAGTTATACCACCTGGCTATGACTTCTCATTAGTTTTAGTTCAGATACAATCTATACTTTGATTCAATAACTTTTCTTTGCTATAAATTCTCTAGGATGGAGTTTAAGGGTGGAGGTGGAGAATCTGTAGTAGAGGATAACAAGCAATTTAGAAAAATTTGGGGGCTTCCCTGGTGGCACAGTGGTTAAGAATCCGCATGCCAATGCAGGGGACACGGGTTCGAGCACTGGTCTGGGAAGATCCCACATGCTGCGGAGCAACTAAGCCCGTGCGCCACAACTACTGAGCCTGCGCTCTAGAGCCCGCGAGCCACAACTACTGAAGCCCACGTGCCGAGAGCCTGTGCTCCGCAACAAGAGAAGCCACCGCAATGAGAAGCCCGCGCACCGCAACCAAGAGTAGCCCCTGCTCGCCGCAACTAGAGAAAGCCCGTGTGCAGCAACGAAGACCTAACGCAGCCAAAAATAAATAAGTTAATTAATTAATTAATTAAATTTATTTTAAAAAAAAGAGAAAAATTTGGGTTAACACCTCTTTGAAGGGGTCAAGGTATTTACAAGGCTTTCTTGGTATTTATTAGTACAGGTAATTGACTGAGTTCACATCTGTGATGTCTTCCTTGAAGAGTACAAAATTTCTTTGTCAAATAGACTCATGTAGAATTCAGTGAAAATGCAACGCCCTTTGGAAGACATGGAAGTAAAACTTATATGGCATTTTTTCTTTTGTGTCCCACCATGCCAGGTTGCTTTTATTATAAGCTCCAAGAACAATGAGAGAGACTTAATTCGTTTTAAAACCAACACTGATCCTTAGTGATGACAGACTGACTACTCTCAGATGTGATATCAGACTTTCCCAGTTTTCTTAATTTTTTCCTTTGACTTCAAAACCGATTTTTCTGCTAATAGCCCCACAGACTGATGCTCGAATAATAGTTCAAGGTGGGGCATTTGTACGTTTGATTTGTTGACCTAGTTTTCTTCCCTGGCATACCAGTTTAGATCTTAGCTTCTCAGATTCTTAGCTTTGGTGTTTTCATATGTACAATGCTCCACCCACTAACTTTAAGTTTTCCATTCTCCCACCATCTAGAAATCTAGAATAAGTTTAACCTCTGAACAGTTTTTCAGTGCTCTTTTACCTCAGTGAGAAAACAATGGGCAAAAGCATCATTAACATAAACAATTAAAATGTGTTCAAGACGGCTTCTCACCTGCAGTATTAGTCTATTCTAATTTTATAGGCTAAATCACTTAAAACACTGTGACAAGGGGTTTTAAAATTCAGGTTTCAAGCTTAGGCAAGGTACTTTATTCATTCCTGACCGTGATAAAGTTTGAAGTTAAATGAGTGCTTATGGAATTTTTAGTATCAACTCAAATAGTTCTGTAAGAAAATACTTGTGGATTAATTCGCAAATGTTTTCTTCTAATATTTTACTTTTAACCACTTCCCCCTAGTTTTTCTTAGGATTCGGTTAAGTAACCAGTGCATACATAAAGAAAACAGAACCACAGGAGTTAAATTTTCATCCTAATTTTGAGATGCTCTCTCAAAATTGCTCTCTCAAACTGGAACTGCTGTATAGCACATAAAAATAAGCACTCTCTCTATACTTCACAAAATAGTACTTAACTGGAGAATCTAATTTTAATGTACATTTTCTGGAAAAACATGATTCCCAACTTACTATCACTAATATATATATATTTTTAGACGTAGGATATTTTTAAAATGTTCAATTAGCTTAACTGCTTTCTAACAAGACCACAAAGAGCTCCTACAAAGAGGTAGCAGATAATTATAAAAAATGACATTTGGAAGGAAACCCAAATGTCATCTAGCCCCTCCACACAACAGAAATTCCTCCCTAAATATTAAGAAATGTATGAATTATCATAGACTAATTTTTATATAGAAACCATACTCATCTGATTTTTCAGAAGGGGAAATATTAAAACCTGTTTTACATTATACCCTTTGAGAAGCTAGTTTGGAGTCTGAAGAGTCAAAATTACCATTCTGAATCTGAAGAGGCAAGCACAGATGTCTACAGGAACCAGGGAGGGGACGAAAAAACTAAACCAAGTTAGAAGAGTGGAAATCAACAGTCCAGGTGTGATACCGGGGCAGTAAGGCGTAGTGGGGCAGTGAGTAACTGGGAGCTCTTGGTTTAAAAGGGACAGTGGAATTCATCAGTTTCAGCTGACAGCTACCTCAGGCACATGCAGGCCGCAGTTTTCTAGATAATTTGCTCTTTGAAGAAGTGTAGACTTTATGAATAGATTTTAAAAAGTCTACTAAGACTTTAAATGCTGGCAGGTAATTAAAGCAACAGCAACACTGTAGAGGCCAAACCAAACGCCCTCTGTGGGCAGCTAGCTTGTACCCATGCTCTGGACCCTGCTTCTGTCGGCTTTTAGAAGCACGTGGGGAGAATAGTGCCAAGGAAAACAAAGGTTCTAGTGCGTGATCAGAAAGGAGGAAAAGAAACCTGGAGAATAGATTTATGAATAAGTAAGGACTGGGAAATTTCAGGTGCAAGGGAGTCCTAAAACTTAGATGTCAAGATAAAATCTCTGAGAAAAGGTTTCAAACCACTGGTATTTTTACCAATTCTTCTTTGTTCAAAAAATTGATGACACTAATCCTTTTCACGTAGCCTACAGGATCAAAATTTGGTCAGCACTCCTTTCTTTTTTCTTACATCTAAAAACTATATACGAATTGTACCTGAGTTTCTTAATTAGAAACAAGTATTTGGGATGCACATCCAACTGAGAAACATTGTAGTAAGTCTGTTTACTGATTTCCTTTTCTAATCACTGGAAATCAGGGAAAATGTTATGATCAGCTTCTAGTGAAGTGAATTAGAGCTCCAGGATGTCACATTCTTCTGCTTTCTTTTAAATAGTGTTAAAAGCACCGATAGAAATTGAAAGTGAAATGTGCATTCTTTATTCTGATATTTATACGTGTGGTGTTTGTTTTTTTTTTGGGGGGGGGGAGGCATAAGCAGCATTTTCAGCTGCAGCTGGCTTGAGAGGATGAAGCACATGCACTTTTTCCAGTTGGTTTATTGCACGTCATGTACAGTCTTAACGTGGTTCTCCATTCACATAGGATTTGGGAAGACCTATTTCAACTTTTCTATGTACAATTTCCACAAATAAAATTCTAAGTGTTTTATACACACCACTACAATATAAACCACAAAAGATGTATTTGGTAATCAAAATTTCTCGATAATAGCATTTTTAAAAAAAGGTATAAATTGTTTACCATGGGAGCTGTGCTTTTTCCCACAGTGTGGTGTCTTTTGCCACGAAGGGACGGCAAAACTGTAAGCAATGAGAAATCCACGTTGTGTTGCTATCTGCTGCACCTACCAACTACTTCTCCTGAGAATCCATTCTTCCTCCTTCTCTCCCACCCCCTGCAATTAGTGCAGCAGAGACACAGAAAGGAGAGTACTACGCTTAGGTGAACCAGTTTGATTCAGCATTGAGTACCAGGTAGGCATATAATTCTGTTACATCTCTTCATAGCAAAGGCAGTTCAACTTAGATAATATTATGTTAAAAGAAACCACAGATAAAATTACATGTGTGTACCAAATGAATATTTCTAAAGGTAAAATTGTCTATAATAGGAATTATTTTTCCATTTTAAATAAAGGTAGTAAGAAACTTGTGATGATGTTTAAAAATTACCTTATGTACTTAGAAAGTTTGAGTCCAAAAAGTTTTCTGGGTAACTTTTGCTATTAAATAATGGATTCTAATTTAGCAATACATTTCTTTCTACTAAAAATCACTTGCTGGAAATACTACAGTTGCTAATTGTTATCAAGGAATGACAGACAGCTTATTCCAAACAGGCAAACAGACCCCTCCTCCCAAACTGAAGAAGCCTTAGACTGTCATTTATAAACGTGTTAGACTTAGCTGGTAAGGAAAAGATTGATTTGGTAATGAGCAATTTAAACCTGTTGTCTGCTTTTGGTGTACTAGAAAATTTAGATCATTATTTATCCAGTAGTTTAGAAACGTAACCACCTCCTCTCTTGTGTAAACATATGCACACCTTGGCATTACGGACAGGGTGCTTCAACTACCCTTCTAGGTGGACCCTGCCCTACAGAGGGGTAGGGGTAATGTGAATATCGACTTTCATGCTACATTTTTCCTGACATTTTGCCTAAGAAAAAAATGCTTGACTACTAAGTACATTAATTTCACCAACTTCTCGACTGAAAGCTTAACTTTTAATGGCTTTGTCAAGTACTAGTAGCATAAAACAATAAACTGCCTCTGGCATTTTATCATTCTAACAATTTGGTGATTCCATGTTTTATACTATTACAGCCTGTAATAAAAGTGGGTTTTGTAATGTTATTTTTGTCTTTTAAAAATGGACTTTTACAACATAAAAGGTGGCAATATGATTATACGTAAAAGTAGTACTCTTAAATGAAAATGAGATGAGACTGCATTCACAGGCTTCAGAAAATGTGGAATTGTATAGAAATTCTTCATCAATTTCAGTGATATGGTGCCATGATGACTTGTATATTAGCAGCTTGAATGACATCTTCAGATTTTTACAGAATATATATTAGCTGTATGGCAATGTGAACTTTTACAGAGAGTAGCATAGTAAAGCTCTACCTAATAATAATGCATTGCCCCCCCCCCCACCCCGGAGAAACAATATATTTGTTTGATCCAAAGAACCATCTCAATTATGATTAAATCAGATGCTCTCGCTATTCTACATATTTCATGTATGTATATATACTATGGTAGTACTTTGATTGGTTAATAGCATATTGGTGTTATGTCTTCTGTAACATGTGACTGATTTTAGCCCCAAATTTTAGAACTTTATAATAAATAAAATGTAATTTACAAAAATAAGCATTATTTACAAATGCAAAAATTCATCCTGAGAATTTTTATTATCCAGGAGAACTATTTCACAGAAAAGGAAATACCAGTATCTGTGAAATAAAAATGCACCTCAAGAGTTAAACTAAAGAATTGGTAAGTAGAGGTCAATTTACCTAGGCTGCAGCCAAGAAAAGCATGAAGATATTTAATAGATCTTCTTAAATTGACCTGCATGCAAACCATGATATAACTTTTCAAATGCTATTAATTATTCTTCTCCCTTAAACTTCTTATATTAATGTATTCTGACTGTATTTTGTAACAGGGTGAGACATAAAGCTAAGTGACGCTGTTTGATCTCTTGCTGAGGGTTCCACGAGGAGAGGTGGGTTTGTGGTTGTTGTGAACGCTTACTCTGGGCTGTCCTGAGACACAGAGCCACTCTGCCTTTGGCTTTACCTGGGTTTAGCCCCTCTAACAGGAGCAGCTGGCTAAAACAGTTCAAGACTTCTCTATAAAGGAAAAATGTCCAATTAAAACACAGATCTGAATAAAGGTAAGACATCATCAGATTCTTTGCTTTATGTGACCATAAAATTATCTACTTATAGAAATTTCAAAAAATGGTTCAACAAAGAATCAAACTGGTTTCTCGGGTATATCAATCATTATGACGAATCTCTTTACTCTTTATGCTGTGAGCAGACAGTGATTATTTTGGAGAAGGAAAAATAAGAAATGGTGGAATTAGTAATGCAGAGGCTGAAAGGCAAGTGGCGAGACTAGAAGAACGCCTCAAGCCAACACTACTTTGTTCCCGTCTCTACTGGCACCTACCTACCCCCCCCACCCCGAAGTAAAAGCCCAGGATAACCAAAGCCATTTTAACAGTAGTGTGCGGAACTGTCAGCTGACAAACAACATAAAAACAAGTCACGCTATGTTATCTGTGGTCACGTTCTTCAGGGTTAGTCCAGGAATTCAAGACTTTACATTCCTTTGTCTTTATTTGTTTATTTTAATTAAACACGTAAAGGTTAATAAACAGACATAGTCCAGAGTTAGTAGGTTGGTATTATAACATTTATTAAAATAATGCTATGGGTTAATAGAAACAGCAAAGAACCAAAGAATTAAAATGCAAGCTATGTAAAATCCCAACTAAAACCCGAAAGTGTCTAATGTATTCATTCATTAGCTAACTAAAAGCCCAAGAAAGACAAGACACCCAATATAATAAAGTACTGCAAAACAATTGGCAATTTTCAGTTATCAAAATTGTGGATTTTGCATTTTGTATCCTTTTCTCAATCAAGAAAAAAATTCTTTTTGAATGTTATATAACATACATATAAAACAAGATAGAAAAATACATTATAAACTTGTAACAATGGCTGTAAATACATTATCTTACATGTTTCTCATAGGCAATAGGTTGGTTATGATACATAGATAGCATGAAACTACTGAGATAATAAAGAATAGACAAAAATACATGTCAGCTGTACGGTAACATACAAGCGACACTCCCATCTACCCGCACTAAAAAATTACATAATACTGTCAGAAAAAAAAGTCTTAAAAACTACATATTTTAATAAGAAATAAATTCAATAAAGAATTGATAATACTGAGAACCAAGGCATTCAGAGATTTCAAAAGTCATGCTTTTTTTCAGTTGATCCAAAATTTCGTCAACTAAGTTTTCAAACGTTTGTTCAGAGCCAACATTACTCATAAATGTCACACATTTATCTCATACATTTACTTTCTTCCCCATAAAAGACCTTTGATAAACATCTAAAATGTCCAGGTATAACATAGTTGAGATGAAACTAAATCAAATACTGGTATCGTTTTTAAACTATCACCTCAAGTGTTTTGAGTGTCGCAAATTTATTCAACCAACCAAACAAAATAAAAATCAAAATGGCACAGCATATATTGTAAATAAATCAAAACAACTGTTATGTGTAACAGAAAGACAAAGCAGTGGCATGTTAAACTAAAGCTAGCTGAATACAGAACAATGAATGTCTATTGCATAGTAAATAAACTGAAAACGGCTTCCAAGTGAGACAAGATGATGGAGGAGGTCACCACCAAGGTGCTTACTGAGCTTACTGCTGACCTTTGACTGTGAAGCTGTGAAGGTATGTAAGAGGGAAGGAGCTGACGAGCTGGGGAGCCACCGCCACTTGATATTTGCCACATCTGGTACTGAGCAGTTAATGATTACTTAAGAGTTTAGATGTAGGCTTTGTGCACAAATTGCTTCAACTACAAAACTGAACTTCATAAGAAATTGGAAGTTTAAACTCACATGTAGTTGAGTATTATATGCACAACGATGCTAGTTTTTCACATTCTTTTAAAGTTAAAAAGGGGCGTTGTTGGCTTAGGTTACTAAAACCAGCAGAGATGGACTACCCAAGTGATCTGGTATGGTAGAAAGAAGTCTGATTAAATTTGGTTCATTTAAAAACCTTGTTTTCCAGAATGAAAAGCACAAAGATTCGTTTTTGTGAAAAAGGTTGCTAATATACTATTATTATCTCCAATTAATAATACAAAATCCAATACCCCCCTCCCCCCGCCCCCAACAAAATAGAGCTCTAATTTTGTAAAGTGGTGTTCAGATCACACATAATTTTTATTTCAGAATCCTTTGGACTAACATTAAATATTGCAATAACCAAAAGCACTCAATTATGATTTTAAAAGAATGTTTTGAAACTTACTTGCTAGGCATTAGAAAAGTTACCAAATTTTTTCACAGTATCAGATTTGGCAAATTTATATCAAGGTAACGTGGCAAAAATCATATAATTCAAACCATCAACTCATTTGTCTCCCCTCACATCTTCTTTCACATACTGGGCGACTGAGTAACATGCATTAACTTGTATTCTGAGGGAGGAGCTGATCTTACAAGACAGTTGACTAAATGACCATGAAGGAAAATAAGGCACTTTCTTTTCTTTAGACTTATTCCAATACTTAAAAAATAAAAAAAAGACAAAAAGGCTCTTTTGGTCTTTTGTTTCTTGACAACCACCAGAAAAAATCATTTCATGAAATAAAGGGTTTCTTTGTTCTATTTTTTTTTATAACACTTGAAAGTATAAAATGCTACATTTCCAAAAATATATATATTTTTTCTGCACCAGCACCCTTGTATAGTAAAAGTATCTACTTTTTGTTCATTTGTTTCAATGCACTACACTTTATCTACAATTTCATTACATGTATACAGCAAATAGGCAAGCATGGCTTTTACATCCTTAATGATTTTTTTCTATACAGGGAGGTTTAAAAAAAATATTTGAACAGTTTGCCCAGTAATGTGACACATAATGCATGTACCTTGTTCTCGTATATTTTTTAAAGGAGGTGTAAAATAAAGGTTCAGTAATTTTAACTCAGATATTTATCTTTTTAAAAATAGTGTTGCAGTTTTGTTCTTTGCATTACTTTTCAAAATTCCTTAAGTTTTTCTCTCATGGCACACTTCTAATACTTCAAATTTTGGCAGGCAATATAAAAAAGGCTGCAACTTCTGCCCTTTGAGGGCACTGTAGTGACTAAACAGCGTATCAAATTTTGAATACTTTTTGAAATCACTTCACCAATGACATCCCTGACCAAAGGTTCATGCATGATGCATCATCACACAGTACATTCAGAGAGCTTTGACTCGCTATGAGAAGAAAAGATTCCTAGAAGTCTCTCACAGTAACTGCCTCTGTCACTGAGTAGTTAAGGGCCATGTCTCCCCTTCTGAAGTGAGGCCTTCTTACCGTTCGCTTAGGGCGGGACATTAAAAGATGATCAGTGCTGTGGGATGAATTGGGCCTTATTGCTTTACTACTATTCAGTGCAGGTTCTAGAACCACTTTCACCCAAACAGAAAAAAGAAAAAAAACAAAAAAAACAAAAAAACCAAAAGCTGAGTTGGAGGACAATTTCTTTGTCTTTTGTTTGGTTAGATGGTAAGACGAACGGACAAGTGCCTCAGCTCGCTGCACTGACGACAGGCAAGCAAAGGCGATTACCAGTTAACTGATCAGCAGGCAGGCATGGTCAGGTCATCATTGGGTGAAGAGTTCAGAGGTCAGAAGGTCATAGGTTAGTTGCCGGTGGCGGCTGGGTGGTTAGAAACAAAAAAACAAAAAAACAAAAAAAAAAAAAAAAGAAAAGAAAAGATAGAGAAGAGATTAGTTTCAGCTAGTGACGGCTTAATGACAACATGAAAAACTAATCACAACTAATAAAAAAAAGCATGTTTAATTCTGACAAACTGATTGACACCATCTACAGAATACAATAAAAATCATGACAATTTCATATCATGATTTGAACAAATGAAGGAGAGCCCACTCCCACAAAAAAAAAAACAAAATAAAAAAACAAAAAACAAAAACTGTTAACAGGAAAAAATAGAAATAAAATACAACTAACAACTAATAGTTAGTAGCAGTCAATGAAGAAAACTGGAAAACAACAACAATGGATAGGTTTGGTATACGGAATTCCAAAACAGTCAGTGCAGTTATCAGTATCTGACTGCTATTAAGCATTAGTATTCTCTCGGATGCAAGCATTAAAGCAACTATTAATGATGGATGTGATTATTAATAACTGATGATCAACAGAAATGAATCTAAAGAAATTTAAATTTCTATGAATAATTTGGTTCAACATAAACTCTGGGCCAAACAAGGTTTCTTTTGTTCAATAAATGTTTATTGCTTTTTCAATTATTCTATTTACAAACAACATGGAATTTCTTGGCCTCATGACACAATGCAATACTAAACTGTAGTCTAGCAGTGTAGGCAACATGGGAACCAGAAAAAGGCCAGGCCTTCTGCACTAGCCAACACTTTCCAGTTGAAAATACTATTTTACACATATAGAACACTTATAAAATGCACTTGCATGTAAACACTGTAAAATCCTGCCATTTAAAATTCTATACTCAAAAAGCTCTAAGTACATCAAAAAATAGAAGAAATTTCTAATTGATACCAATAAGGCATTTTAAAACTACAAACAGCTTTCTTTATTCAATTTCAAAGCTAATACTCTGCAAATAACAATAAAATCTGACATTTCATATACATTCCTGCTTTATATTTTATATTTTAAAAGAAGCCACCTGTAAATACTATTTTCTTTTGCAAAGTAACAAACAACAAAAAAAATTAAAAAAATTACAGTAAAACATAAAGTAGTTCTCAAGTGGAAAAGTTATCATTCCCAATGTCCTTGAGTTGCTCCTTCCTTAATCAACCTCTGTCACATTCTGCTTCACCAAACTTGGTCCACTTAACAGTAGTATGATTTTTAAGACTCATTCAATAGCTTAATTATTTCTACTATATTCTGAGGTTTGAGAGAATTTTCTGTACTGTTGCCATTGTGACTAAGGCAGAGGAGATGTAAATGAAAAGATACTCAGTGCAAAGGCAGATTCTGTGCCACTTCATAAATCAAAACCCAGCAGGTGTAATTTCACAAGAGTTTAAATGATCTATATAATGGACTGGTTTACCTTCATATAACAAAAATGCTTTCTATAGTCTATCATTTAGGATACCTTATAAATACTACAAAAATACTGTATCTTCAGTGTGACCAAATCTTCCCTGAATTTCTTAAAAATAAGTGGAATTTTATTTAAAAACTGCTATTCCAAAATCAGAAGAAAATAAATATTTAACATGATGTAGTCATACCACTTCATAGGTACTCCAGAAATATAGAATCTTAAAGCATCTTTGAAATCACTTAAAATTTTGATTAAAATTGTATTAAGTTTCTTATAACAAATTATGTAAATGATGGTTTTTGTAAAATTATTTAGAAAAATTCTGATTATGTTTTTTTGAGTGTGGAATACATAAACAAAGCAAACTACCATTTACATATATACCAGTAAACCTAGACTATATCCTCTGCCAAGTCCTGGCCTCCTACAGTACACACAGGTGTATCAACCGTGCAAAGCACTTATGGTTCATCACAACTAGAAAGTCAGTTGGTCTTTTATAGGCTTCAAATTCAGTTTTCAAATATGTGTAGAGGTGGGTTTACTTTTAGTAAAGAACTAGATATTTGTCAACCATGTAGTACTCTAAATGCTCATATAGAATTACATGGTTATATGTCTAAGGGCTGAGTTTCCTTGCATTAAATGAATACTTACACTAATCTTCCCTTCAAAAGATTAAAAAATAATAATTAAAAAAAAAAAACCTCAAAAATAGAGAAAACAGTAGTATCATAAAATAATTTAAGGATTTCAGACCTCTCCCTCAGACCCAACGAGTGCATACAGTGATAGTAACAGCAGTATATGAGTATTTGTTATTTAAAAAAAGTAGCATTTCGGTTTGCTGACATTGCATTTTTAATAAAAACAGTGACAGGACTAATCCAAACACATATAATACAAAAGAGCCTCACGTGGAATGTGCTGTCATTTCCAAATACAGTAAAATCTTCCTAATATTTTCAACTATCTCAAGGCACTGGAGTATTGAGTAGACCAATAATTATTGTGTTAAAACAAAATTATGAGAAATCTCCTAAAAGGGGCATGCAGGGAAAGGTTAACAGAAGAAAAACTACTTTTAAATACTCTTTAGAATTGTTTTAGACATTAACAATGTGGGGGAAAAATCTCTGATTATTCACGGAATTATTTGGTTTCCTTAAATAGAAAGTTACTTAAAAAAAACATTTTTTTAAAATTTCCTCCACTAGGAGACTTTTTCTGATACACAAAGGGTGGTTTACATGCTTGTGCATGACACACTGACACTTAACATTATCTTCATAAATAATCATTGAGCTTGGGGGTCTATTTACTGAATAATCTCTACAAGTAATATATGTATTAGTTAAAAGTCTTCAAACTAACTATGTATGATGCTATCATCAGTGTCTTTGGGAAGGTATTTTATTCTCATGTGGACAACAGCTGTATCCAATATTTATCATCAGTATTCAAGATAACCATGTAGAACAGGTAGGTCTTTCTTAAGTTCATAGAAAATGTAGGATTGGGGTATAAATACATCACTTTCCACCACTAATATTAGATACTTTGATCAAATTAATTAGTAGGTAATAGATGTGCCATAATAGAAGCTTGTAAAAAATGCTTTTTTATCTTGCTTTGGATTCCTACCTTGTAATGACAAACTTAGAAAACAATGTCAATAAACCGAAACTGTCACTCCTCAATAAACATAAATAATTTTATAAAAGGGTCCAAGGGCATATATAGGACACAAATTACAAATGTTGAAAAGGAGAAAAATGAAGACTTATTTCCCAGTCACAGGTTAGTCAAAAAGGATTTTCAAACAGCTGGATTCATGTCACCACAGAGCTTCAAGAGACAGTTTACCTTCAGATAATATATTTTAGCAGCAAATGACAAAAATCAAAGGATCCATTTTGGTAAGAGAATGTAAGAATAAAAGGGAACTGATTTTCTGATATATAAAAAAAATCCAACTTCATCAAAGTTATCTTCACAGTCCTTACTTTGTTGATTTCAGCTAAGTACTTGACATGTATACCCTTGTGTATACAGTGGTTCAAGTATCTTATTAAAAAGGAAAATGGAAACTAAATCTTCAGTTTTCTCCAAAAGGACACAGGAGGCATATATTCCTTTACTTCTCTCGCTAAAGCACCATCCGCTTAGTTCATTTTGCAAAACCAACCCAAAATTTCAGAACAATTAAAAGGTAAATTTTAGCAAAATTTATTCCTGAAAAATAACTAAGGCAACATGAAAATTTAATAGCTCCCCAAGGGGACTAATTTACGTTTTAGTAGAAGTAAATCATTGTACATACTAATATAGAATTTAATAAGTTAAAATATGAAGGGAGGAAAAAAAAAACACCCAAAAAAACCCAACCCTTAAACCTGTCAATTATTACAAATTAATTTAGAAAAAGAAAAGAAACGATGTGCAGGCAAGCAGTGATATCTCTTCCATCAGGTGTGGTGTTACAAATCTTATGGACACCCAACGCATTTCTCATAAACAAGAACTGCAGAACTAAACTAACCTCGGTCTGCGGTCACAATCCTTTGGTAAGGATGGACACGCATATCGTGCCTTCGAACTTTAGTAGCCACCGCACCTAGTTAAATTGCAATTACCAAGACAAAGTTAGAGAACATTCACAAGGGAAAAGAAAACAAACATTAACAGCAGGTTTATCAAAATGGATTTCAAATGTTCGTTTACTGCAAAAGTTTTCTTTTAGGAAACATGTTAAGGCACAGTAGTCTTAAAATTAACCATAATATGTTGCGTATATATGCATCTATTAATATTGCATTCATTTCAATAATCTTGGCCTTAACCTATTTTATCCATTCATTTACAATCCCAAGTTACAGATTTCATGAACTCTATTAGATCCAAACATGGTTAAGCTTTACTAGTCACATATTCACTGAAGTGCCTTTCTTGCAGCAGGACTACTTAAATAATGCCATGTTTAATACTGACAATTATTTGCTAACCGTAAGACCACTTCCAGAGTCTATCACTTAAGAAGGTTTAAAAGCAATTCTTAAAGCCTACAGATTGTGGTTCTAAACTTTGAGTCAATAAGTATGAACTGCAATGAATTAGGTGATTAGTAAAGCAAACAGTATAGTACACTTAGCAGTCAGTATACTACTATACACTCCTTTATAAATTACCGTTACTTTGTAAGATTACAGCCTAAACCAATTAATAACATACTTTTCCTTTCTATCAGTGTGCAAAAGTGCAAGTCAGTCACTGACTGCTAGGCTAAGCGTCCCTCCCACCCCCTGGAGGCTGCTGAGACTAAGCATTTGTTAAATTCAGATCTGATGAGGGTTCAGTTAAGACCGTTCTTGAATTCTTAGCCTTTCGTTGGGAAAGCCATACCTAAAGATAAAAGGAAGGGAATTAAAAATTAGTCATCAATGAAGATTTGATGCTAATACCAATCTCCTCACTACCACCAACACACATGTCTGCATCCGTTTTGAAGGGCACTGCTCATTTTAAAATAATATGATGAGACTTGATATATAGCATGCATGTTATCTGTGTGCAAATTTATTATAACATAGCAATTTGAAATATTTTCTCAGTTCTCCAAGTGGTCAATATCATGTTTTACTGCTTAGGTGGCAAAGCGAGAAATAAAATTGATAATGGAATCTTGTCATTTAGTACTCATTATTATTCATCTTATGAATGTCAATTAGGTATCTGTATATTTTGCTTTCAATTTTGTCAGTCTAATAATTAAGTATTATAAATAAAAATTTTCCAACACAACAAAAGCACATTGCTTTAAAATGAGAAATTTTACTGCAGTGCCTCTTGCTGTTTCTAAGCAGTAAACTGGTCCATCACCTCTTTTTTCATTTTAGAAAAACTAATCTTATGTAAGTATAATTCCACGAGGCAAAATCAGCGAGATCTTGCATTGAGAGTGCTGGAACAGCAGCTGGTGGCTAAGAGTGCCAGCCCTGCAGGAAGCAACAGTCAAACTCCTCGAACAGACGCTGTGCGTGCAGCAGAGAGGAGCTCTGGGGGAAAGGAGCAGGCATGGGGCCACAGGACAGAGCGTTAACAGAAAGGAAAACATAAAGGGGTTATAGGTTACATGTTATTTTAAAAATGCTTCGAGAAATATGCAACAGAAACAGGCCTCTCATAAACAGTTCTACTGTATAATTCTGACCTATAATACTTTTTACAATGATTTAGAGATAAATGGAAAACATGTACAATAAAATGTATCTGCTCATGAAACAAAAGGCACCTGAGTGCATGCACACACACAGATAACATACAGAGCATCGTGGCTTTTTTAAATTGAACAATGAATTCTCAAGTTTAAATCTTAGTGTCCAGGTTCATTAAAGACTTTCATATTTTTAGAAATCAGTATTAATGCTGGGAAAAAAGAACTTAAAAGATCAAAGTCCTAAAAGTCAACAGCATGCACGCAGCACCAAGGTCATATACAATTCAAAAAAAAAGAATTCAAATTCTGTCTGGTAAAACAAAGGGGCAGCCCGGAAACAGTTTGTTCCACATTGACTGGTCGTGTTAGAACAGCTGCTGTACTCTAGTCCTTCATCCAGCAAGTCAATGGGCTGAAATATCAGGCATGACTGGCATTTCAATCCACTCTATAAAAAAAAGGCATCAGTAATGTCTTTTTCAAGCACACCACTTTTTGTTCATGTAAAACCGAGCGTTTATAGCATGATCTTAATTTCTGTCTCAAATGTGATTCTAATTCAGTGACTTGGTATTTACTTCATTCCATACTGTACTACTGAAATTAAGAGTGTCTCTTATATTAACTAGGACTTCAAAAGAGAAAAGCTGAAGAAAACTGAAGAATGCAACTATTTATCTGGTCCCTTTCATATTTTAAGTGATCACAAATATTAGAAAACACACATCAGTTTTAAAAATATCTCAAAAGACTTTCACACAGAAGTTTAAAATTTAGCAGACAAATAAATCTCTGACACAAAAGGAATCTAAAAACTGGGTGGTGGAGCTCATGAAAAGGATAGGCCAAGAGGTGGGATCTAAAACTCAGAATGACCGCAATGATGTCAAAAATGTGAAAAGTATTTTCTGTTTAAAACGTTCATCTCAAATTTACCCAACCAAAGTGAATTTCAGTCACCAAAGTGAATCTGAATAAATTTAAGGTACAATTATTTACAGGGGGAACCCTTATAAGAGATTGAAATAGAACAAAATTTAGTTTTCAGTCTTTCTAATGGAAACTTGTCTTGCCTCTCTAAAATGGATATATCATTTCAAAGTCTGGGGCAGCAGAAGTTATGAAGAAAAATGTCATTAACCACACAGGGAGAACAACTTACCTAATACACCGCTAGGTTCAATAGGGTACTCAAGGATCGATGTAGCTGGCGCCAACGTGTAGGGGTATTCATAGGGCGTGTAGATTAAACCAGCTTCGGGCCCTGGAGGGACTATCGCAGCAGCTGGGTGAGGAGTTCCGTTTGGCATGACAGCGGTCTGTATCTGTCTGATCAAAGGCATTATGGTAGGGCCAGCTGGCGTAGGGGTGCGCAGGGCAGCTGGCGGGAGAACGGGCGCAGGCCCCGTGATAACCCTTGGAGCGGCCTGGGCTGTGGCTGCAAGAGAAAAGGCAAGGGCTGCTACAGTGAAAGCGAAGAGATTGAGAAGGAGGCACAGGGACAGCCAAGGGTGAGACGTGGGAAACGAGAGGGAAGGGAAGGAGAGAGCAGAGAAGAAGAAAAATAAAAGGAAATCGTTAGTACATGCGCTGGTCACACAGAAATGCCAAAGCACACCAACCAAATGCAAAACAGCTTCCCCTTCCCCAACGTGATTGAGAATAAATATGCAAACATTAAAAAGCCACTGGGGAAAAAAAGAATGAGACCATTAAAACAGGTTATATTTACTTCATATATTTGATATATCTATGTTTTTAAGATTTCCTGAGACTAATGGTGCATGCAGAAGCACAAAAAAACACTTGCATTAAAAGATGTTAAAAAATACTTGGTAATTGGAGTCCACAGAAATACAGTTTTGGTATATTTCTATAAAGAGTAGCTTCAATTACAAATGAAGGAAAGAATAATTTTCATTGTATTAACTTAGTCAAATAACCAACAGTTATTAATTTCCTGCATCTGTAGGAATTAACTTCTTTATAGAAAAAACAATACAAAAAAATGTTTCATTCCTAAACACATGACTATTAATGATATACTCAATTTCACAAGTAAATTAAAGCCAACCATTTGTAAAAGTAACCACTCTAAACACACTAGGGTGTCTATATTTGGGAAAGTTGGCTATGTCTTTAAAATTCTATTTCTTTAAAAAAAATTAGTAATTTAAATGACATCATGTTCGTATGAATGATGTGTAAAACTTAGACTGTCTCAAAATATAAATTTCACATTATTTCATTTTTAAATATAAAAAAGCAATCCTCTTACAGTTTATGAAAGCATGCACAATACATATAAAGGGGAAAATAGGATTAAAAATAGTATCATCTACTGCTCTCTGTGAACTCACATATAAAAAAATCAACAGAGAAAAAAATACTGGAGGAAAAATGTGCAAGCAAGGGGAAAGACTAGAATTCAACAGAAGAATCACTGCATTCAGATATATTCCAAATTAGCTTTTATTTTTTTAAAAAATTTTGTCCTTTGCATAAATGTAACAAACCAGAAGTCTTAAGTCTGTAGTTAACAGAAAATTTCCTGAAACTCTTGAATTTAGAAGTTGAAATTTCATCAAAAGAATAAAAGAAAAGTTTGTAAACTCAAAACTTAGGCATGCTGGCATAAAATAAAATCAAGAGAGTGCCCTCAATTCTTGAAAGCAGTAAAAATGGGACAGTTAGTCCCGTATCAAGTGACAGTTATTTCAACTCTTCACTTTGTTTAACTGTTCATGTATTGTGCTGCCAAAAGGAGAGAGGTCTGGGGACAAAACAGCTGAAACAGCTGTAGCTCTGAGCCTCAGTCTCATTCTTACGTGATTTAATGTTGGCATCTCTGTAGGTGCCATTGAGAATTGCAAGCTCCATCAGTTGCATCTTCTTCAGGCTGTCTTCTCCCTCCGCCTATACGTGGAAAATACAAGAGCACTAAGCACTTGAAATGGTCCATACACATCACAGCCATATCTATGCACAAACCTTAAAATAGGTATCATGTGACTATAGCCATCTGTTTCAATCAGGGAAAAAAGATCAGGGAACCAAAAGGTGCTACATGCTGAAGCCCATTCTCAGTAATGGGATGTTGATACACAGGATACTCTCAACTGCCACCAGCTACATTCCTAACGTAAGCTACACTGATTTATTAATGTTCTTCTAAAAAGCTTTACTTTTAAATGGAATCAATGGAAATGTTAGGTAAATTAAATATAGTATAGTCTGTACAGCACCTATCACTTTGTTGAAGAGTCTAAAACTCAAATGTATTCATTAAAAGACAAAAAACAAAAACAAACTGGGATTTTAAACATGTAAGATTTGACTGTGGTATTCAGGTAAGGAAATTTGTTTAATTCTCCCAAAAGGAAAATTTAATAAAATCATAATCATAAGAATTTCTGAAATTTGTGTATATATTCTCGTTTCTTATGCCAACATCCCGCTCTCCCCTCCATTAGCAAATGCTATCAATTCTAAAGCAAATCCATCCTTAGGGTCAGCTGATACAGTGTCCAAGCCAAGAAAAACTTAATAGTGAAATGGGGCACTATTAGTAATTATGCAACAGGCAAAACCCAGGGATGTCTCTGATCATCAAAATGTTTGGCCATTTCATTTACCTTGGATTTGCCCCACACCCTCTCCATTTACTGTGGTCACCCTTGCTCTTGTCATTATTGGTATATTACCAAAACTACTACAATAACGTGTTAATAGTATCTGTTCTCCAATCAATCTATGCACAATGGCCAGATTAACTGCCCAAAACACAACTTTCATCTTAATGTTTCTTGACATTCTCATGTCTTAAAACCCTTCATGGTCTCTTACCATCTAAAAAAAAATAATACATTTAAACTACCTATGGTCTGGCCCCAAACTATCTTCTCAAGTTAAATCAATCTACGTTCTTTACACATCTCTTATGCTATAAATCAAGTCAAATCACTCCGTTATTCATCTCTGTGCATATTCCTATTTCCTCCATCTTGAATGCTTCTCTGCGCTCCACTCTACCCTTCATCCTTCTTTCCAAATCCTACTTCATCCCTGCAGACTTCAACCTAAGTGCTACCTTCTCAAAGGGCTATCCCCTAGATCGTATTTTTCTGTCCTGAATTAGTTTGTTGTATATCACAACTACCGAGCAAAGAACAAGCTCCTAGAGAACAGAGCCTATTTCCTATTTATCACTGCCTATCTTCCCACTCATCCCATCTCCCCAAGTCATTTGCTAGGATTTAGTTTTTAAATGACTGGTATGAGAAATCTTTAACTGTATTTACAAATCTCAAACGTCTAAATCCTGCAGGATAAACTTCAGGAACAGAAAGATGAGGTTCATCCCTGAAGATGGTGGCAGGAATGGAACTATGTGCTGCTCACATATTTTACACATTATCTAAGCCTCGGGACTTAATATTTCAAAGGAAAGTAACCCAGTGACACGTGTTTCTGATGTAACATTGGTCCTTCTTGATTCAGGAAAGGAGCAGGTGACAAACTTCTCAGTCCTCTCCTAGTACACAAAACTCTGTCCCTGGCACTATAACAGCACATGGGGTGCTATAGTTTGTAATAAAGAGAATTGCTAAGTGGACTTTTAACAAACCACAAAGAATTTTTTTTAAGATAAGTGAAAACATCATGAAGACTGATGTGCCACTGTCAGCATGTTCCACTGCCGACTTTTCAGAAACATACTTTGCAGTAGTAGAAAATGGAGAAGATACTTGCACTCTGTGGAATTACTATTCCTTGATCCCTATGAACGTGTACAGATGAATGAAAAAAAAAGAAGTAATATGATTTATTTGAAAGACACATTACTTGCTAAAGATAAAAATAAGTAAGCAATGTCACTGGAAGAGAAGAATTAGAAATCTATTATGGGGCTTCCCTTGTGGTGCAGTGGTTAAGAATCCACCTGCCAATGCAGTGAACATGGGTTCGAGCCCTGGTCCGGGAAGATCCCACATGCCGCGGAGCAACTAAGCCCGTGAGCCACAACTACTGAGTCTGCACTCTAGAGCCCGTGAGCCACAACTACTGAGCCTGCATGCTGCAACTACTGAAGCCCATGTGCCTAGAACCCGTGCTCTGCAACAAGAGAAGCCACCGCAATGAGAAGCCCGCGCACCGCAACAAAGAGCAGCCCCCGCTTGCTGCAACTAGAGAAAGCCTGCGCACAACAAAGACCCAACGCAGCCAAAAATAAATAAAATAAATTTATAAAAAGAAATCTATTATGATAAAACTGCTTAAACTTGTCCACTGAAAACTAGTAATACTAAAAATTAAAATTTGCCACATCGTTTCAAACCCAAATCTATGTATAACAGAATACCAAAATAAGTATATAAACTATACTCTATATAAACAGAAAGAGAAGCAATAGGTATACCTTCAGTCACCATCCACAAGAAAGTGGAAAGTGGTACACATTTCAAAACGTCAGAAAAGTAAGAAGAAGAAATAAAGACGAAAGAAGAAGTGAGGTGACACAATGCCTCATACACAGTGCTGTACAAAGAAGAGGAGCTAGAACACATGTTTTCACTGAACAGCTTCTTTCGGATAACAAAATAACCACACTCATTAGCTGGTGATGCAGTGTAAAACTTGGGAGGAAGGCAAAGATGATGGAAGAAATACATGTGTGCATGTGCAGGGCCTGTGCATGCATGTGTGTGCCTTTTGCAGGGTACAGGAAATGAAAAACTGATCTAGTGACATCAACAGAGGAGAATAAAAACCAGAGCAGCACAGCTTTCACTAGGTGGTGTCAGTGAAGTGTGTCATAATGACACAGTTGCTGGAGGCCACCAAGACTTACAAGTTACGAATTACGGTATGTACACTGAATTATATCACATTATGGCAGGCTATACTAGTATCTCCTAGCAGAACACAGAATTTAGTCAGCAAAGCTGGAATTTGAACCTGGTGGTCTCACTCCAGAACAAGCTTCTCTCTTGCATCCTCACCACTCCTACCCACTCTGCACTCAACAGGGCATGATGTTACGTGTCTCAAGAGACAACTATGGACTTTTGGGTGACTCTAGTTTTGGGATATTGTGAATAATGCTGCTATGAAAATTCTCCTACAAGGCTTTTTCTGTGAACATAAGTTTTTATTTCTCTTGGATAATTACCTAGCGGTGGAACTGCTGGGTCATGAGGTAAATGTGTTTTGCATGGGAAACATTATGTGAAGATTATCAAAACATTGTAACACATTTATCTTTGAAATATAAGTTTAAAAATATAACAAACATTGATAACTTCTCCACAGGTCCGCTGC
Source organism: Balaenoptera musculus (assembly GCF_009873245.2). Lineage (NCBI taxonomy): Eukaryota > Metazoa > Chordata > Mammalia > Artiodactyla > Balaenopteridae > Balaenoptera > Balaenoptera musculus. The sequence continues at coordinate 5,342,726 of NC_045796.1, forward strand.
CCTGCATCCAAAACCTGTGACATCAGAAGTGTTTTGAGAATTTTTCAGATTTGTAGAAAAATAATATACCAATGATTACATAACATCCCCAGTGGGTCTGGTGGAATACTTCAGTAATCCAAACTATAACAAACATAAAAATACTTAAACTAAGTGGGATTAAAAACAGACTATAAACACACTTTTCTGAACTTTTTGGGGTTTGCAATTATGGATGACAAATTATGGATCTGTATAAATATATATAATTTATGCACGTATTACTTAATATACAGCTATGTTACCAGCTATATTTAACAGCTATATTAAAAGTGATAGAAATAGATCATGGTTAATATTAGATCAGAGTAACATGGTTTTAATGTTTTAAAGTAGAACAATTTATATACTGTTCTACTACCTTATTAGAATTAGATATTAGATCTTCATCATCTAAGCATTTATGCTGCATAACAGATCTATGGCATTGGTACTTTATTATCCCGGAGGCGCAAAAAGATTAGGTAGCTTACCCAAGGTTACACAAGGTCACAATGCAAAAACGGCTTTCAAACCAGAGTACCTGATCCAAAGTCCTCATTATACCTTCTCCAGTGTCATGCACAGTGACTTAAAGTGTAAGTACTTTTTGAATTCATCAAAGAATTCATATAAGAAATGAAGAAAATTATGTTTATTTGGTATTTTAAAATCTATAAAGTACACATTAAAAAAAAAAACCCACTACAACAGTGTAATTAATTACAACAGAGCTAAAACAAATGTTTATTTCCAAATAATTAAAGTGTCAACTAACACAATAATTTGAACCACTGCCTGTAATAAAAGCCCAAACTTTCCAGCTTAGCATTCAAGGTGCTGAACAACTTCTATGAGCAGCCCTATTTGCAAATGTTTTGCACTAGTCAAAACCATCTGTCCATTGTCCCCCAGAACATATACTTTGTGCTTTTCTGCCTCTAAGTTAGACAAGATCTTTTCTAGAAGCATGCTGTGTATGCCTCTTCTGAGAGCCCAGATAGATCACTGGCCTCTCCAGAGTACACAGCCTTTGCTAATCATTCCCACAGATAATGGTATCACTTTCCTAAATTTATGCTGCTCCTTTTGGGGAAATCAATCACATAGAGCCATGTGTTATCTCTTCTTTTCTATTTTTTCATGTGGTTTTTAGGAAATTTGTTACGTGACCTGTAGGCATGAATCAACTAATAACCAATAAACCAGTCTTCTTTTTGCCTCCAATACCTTGCAAACATGAACTTGCTCAATACATTTTAGAAAAATGGATTCTTACTTTTCTATAAATTTGAAGTCATGAGTAGAAAAGGTTTTCCAAGCATTAAAGTACATGACTTAATTCACTTGGAGAACAGGGCTGAGTAAACAGTAAAGAGAAAACAAAGAGTGACCACAGTTTATAAACAGTTTTAATACCAATCATCGCCTGCATCTGCCCTGTCAACTAAAGAAAAGTCTGACAAAGAACTTAAGGACTTACACTTAAATAGAGGGTTTTATACAGGGCAGTGACATAACAGCATGTCTTTAAAGGCTTATTCTGGTATTTTGTGAATGGACTGTTGGGGGTCGAGTATGATTAAAGAGACCCAGTCACAAGCTTTAATCCAGTCCAGGTGACAGAAGAAGAACTGGACTGGGGTGGAAGCAACATAGACGGAAAAAGTAAGTTAACCTGACAGGACCTGATGACTGACTAGATATAGGGGGTGAGGGAAAAGGAGACATTAAAGAATGATGTTGAGGTTTTGGGATCAAGCAATAAAGAAGACAGTGACTCCATTTAATGAGAAGACAAAGGCTAAGGGAACTTCCAAAAGTTCTGTTTGAAAATATTAAGCTTGAAATGCTTATTTTAAACACCCCAGTGGAGATGTCAGGGAGACAGCTGAATATGAATCTGAGGTCTACTTTTCAACCTAGCCTATAAAAAGCGAGGAGAAAAATTATCTCCCACACCATTTTCAGAACATTTTTCTCCAAGATGATACAGCAATTATTAAATTTCAAGCTGACCTGCTATATGCTTTCAAATGCTGGGTCTAGAACTCTATATAGTTCTATATCTTCTAGGCCAGCTGGTTTGTTAGGCTCTAACAAGTGAGGGGCATTAAAGTGAGACTGAAGAGCTGGCTGCGGGGAGAAGGAACGCCGCTCCCTCCGGCGCCAACTGTTCTCAGCTCTGCACCTCGCCAGGGGCGGCTGTTTGCAGGCCCCACACTCCTCTCCCAGCGCTTCTACAACCGGCTTCGTCGAGCATCCCCAGCCCTCAGCCACAACCAGTGTAGCCACTCTTCTGAGCTACTGAGATTCTATCACCAGCCAAGTGGCACCACTTTGTCAGAGGTTCTCCCTCTGCACAGAACTTTCTCAAAATGTCTAAGATCTAATAACAGTACCATTCTCTCTCTTATCTCCCAGCCCTGGGATAATAGCTGCTTCCTGGAGTGTCTAAATCTGTATTATACTCTTATCTCCTTTCTCCTTTTTTAGTTCTCAACACCTACTTAACCAATAACTTTATTAATTCTCTCTGTTGAAATACCTAGTGTGGTTTCTGTTTTCCTGATAAAGAATTGGCTCCCCAGCACTACTTCATCAGAATCTGAATTTCCCCGCCTGGCATTTACGGCCACATCAGCTTCCTCTCCTTTTATGTCACCAACTTCATTCTGTGTCAAAAATCTAAGTACACTCTATGATGATCTGTTATTTCTTTAGATTATTTAAAGGTTCCTTGATTCCATGTTCCTTCCTTTTCCCAGTCTTCAATGTTCAGTTAACAGAGGCTAATGAGCACCTACTATGATGTAGATACTCTGCTAACGAGTCCAACACACCAAAAAAGTGATATGAAACAGATCGAAGTACATTAGAGAAATTCCCAGAATCGTTACAGAAATTCAATATCGAAAAGATGTATCAGAACTGCTATACTTAGGTGGAGAGGCAAAGTCAAATTAGCGTCATTACTTCACGTGGGCAATAGAGCCTGCTTATCTTTTACAAAGTAAGCCCCTAGTTCAAATAGTATGCAAAAAAGGCCGTTTCACTGAAAAATCCGTGGGTCAAAATGTTAGAGACACAATAAGGGGAAAGAAATCTTGTCATGTATTTTTCTATTTCCCATTAATTACACTATGCAATATACTCTGATTTAATCACAATTCCTGGTTCAGCAGCAACAACTTAACACAGATAAAGCAAGGTAAGGCAGAGAAAAAGCATGAGGCATTTTATTTAATCAGAAAAGCTTAAAACACTCAAACACACACACTCACTGACAAACACATATATACAAAGCTCCAAACACTACATAAACTACATTTTATAAAGCTAACAAACACTTTTACCTTAGGGTAATACAGTCTGTCTTTTTTTGACAAGCTATAAACAGATTCATCTAAAAGCAGTGATGATCTCGGAAAAGAAAAGCCATGCCTACTAGAAAGCATTTATTCCTTTCTATGTGAAATACAGTATGATACAATTTGAAATATTATTTTTTATAGTAAGCTTAATAGAAATGACAAACTTTTGAAAGATTTCTATGATCCACAACTCAGGCTACATACTAGTATTAGTAATAAATAAATAATGATACTAGAGATAAATAATGATAGCAGATATAAAAATAAACATAAATAATGATAGTAGAGCCACATCATTATTTTATAGGAAAAAGAAAAGACCTCTAAAGTTGACTGTATTGTAGGTGGACTTTATCAAACTATATGGCTGGGGCAATAGAAGAAAGGATAACTACAAATTGTGAGCTTAAGAGAGTCTTATTCTATAGCAGAAGATGAAGAGTGAGAACCTGAAGACAGGGTCTAAAAATCTATTTGCTGTGAGAGGTATGCAAGAGGAGTAGGCAAAAATATACTATGACAGAAGCTGACACAGGGTGTAGTGGAAGACCAGATGAAGAAGTATGGGGACAGGATCACAAATCACTTTAAGGATCTGATGATAACCACGGACTGTCTAGAATACACACCATGGTATACAGACAAAATGTGGCGCACAATTGTAGGGGGTTAACCATGAGAACTAAACTCACCCATGAGTATCTGTGATAAAATCACTAATTCACCCCAAATGGTCTTGAAAGACTTGCAGTACAATGTCAATCTTCTACAGGGATTCTTTAAAGTAACCCATTTTTCACTAGGAGATATTCATTATATTTCTGAGCCATCAAGCACAGTCTAATGCCCTCAAAGGAGAGCAGAGGCAGAAAGCTACTTGGTCCTTAGAGCAATCTTAAGTCACCACTGCCAGTTTTCCTTATATTCAAACTATTTTTGGATATAATCATTATGGTGACACACCTGAGGCCCTTAATTTTGGTTGACTCCCACCTTAACTTTTTTTCTTTGTTGCTTCATAAGCTATCTAAAGGTATACCTTCATTATAAATAGTTGACTAAAACTTTGAACTAAATTAAGGCCAAGGAAAAACAAAGCAGGGAAGGCAGAAAGGTTGGTAATTTCTTCAAATGCCAGCTGGCAGCATCTGACCTCTCTGACGCACAAGAGCAGCAAAGGCAGTGAAGGCAGATCAGATTGTCTTTTGCACTATAATTTTTGTTGCAGATTGTTGAGACATTTATCAGTTTTCCTTGGTCGGAAAAAAATAATTAAGCTAATTAAGTATTTCGTTTTTTAAAAGACTTTTTCCCCCCCTGGGATTTGAATAACAGTTTCTATTTTATCTGTTTATAAAGAATTTAACCTTTCTTATCTCATTTAATCCTCTTGATAACTCTGTAAGGTACATAACACAAGTATTATCTCTTCCACTGGCTGCACTTTAGGGTAAAATTAAACAAAAGATAGGAATTTGGCCACCATGTGAATAAAGCACTTGAATACTTCTTATACTCAGCCATCCCCGTGAGAGTGAGAAAGCCATGTTCGCTTTAGTCACACTTGAAGAACCAAATAATAATAAATAAAATTTGGAATGTAAACAACACATTCCTTTAGGGATAAAAAATATTTTATCTCTGAAGTAAATTGCAAATACTCTCCTATTTCTTAAGTGGGAAGCTATCTATATAGCAATCTAAAAACCTCATTTTAAAGTAGGCATAAAATAAATCAGGGAAAGTTAAGTACAGCAGTTGACTGAACTTGCCTTAGAAAACTTTTCTTCTATAGCAGGACCAATTGTGAGTGGAACAGCTGTTGTGCTGGAGTACACCATACCTTAGAGGAAAGCAATCTAGGAAGTTCCTCTACTTAAGAGATTTGAACTTTATTAACTTTTACAGTAAACCAGTAACACCACTCTCCTTAAGCAAGCTGATTATGCATGGTCATTTTGGGTTTGGGCTCTTCCTGTATTCTTTGTGGCTGCTACGTTTACCCTGTATTTTGAGGCGTTTTATGAACAGTAAAAATCACACCGTATCCAATAATGAACCCATAAACGTTTAGCAACATAAAATTATCAATAGCAACAAAACTGAAAAGTGGTGAAAAAAACATAAATGCTGGAAAGCATTATAAGAAACCCAAGAGTTCTTTCTTCAAAGAGCAGATGGAACTTACTGTACGTCATAGATGACAGTCGTGTGCTGCGACCTCAAGTCTTGGCTGAATGTTTAAATGTACATAATGTCAACAGATGTGCTGGGAAGGGAACAGGTATGTTCAGGCTGCCAAGGAACTCCCTATAACTGATGAGTTCATCAAGGAAGGGAGGCACTGACTTCCCTGGCGGTTCAGTGGTTAAGACTCTGAGCTTCCGATGCAGGGGGCATGGGTTCCATCCCTGGTCAGGGAACTAAGATCCTATACGTGGCACGGCGCGGCCAAAAAAAAAAACAAAGAAAAGAAAAGAGGGAAAAAAAAAAAACAGGGAAGGGAGGCACCTGCCTCAATAGATTTCTTTCCAAATACACTAAACTGATCTATTTTGTAAAAGGTACCAATGATATACCACCAAGGAGTGAGAAAACAGTACCATCTTAAGCTACCAAGGACAGGATCATTAGTCTGTTTAGTAGGATATACCCAGGAACTGAAAGCAGAAAACACTGAAGTCACTGGGACTTACAAATTGACTTAGGTATTGTCTTTTCAAATCTAGGTGCTTCTGTGTTGCTTTAAAATTGTATTTTAAAATTACCCATAATCTACCGCTCTAGGAAAACAGCATTTTTATTTCCACGTAGGTTTTATTATGAATGGAATTTTTCCTTTAATATTTGTTATTCAATTTTATATCTTACTATGTTTATGAAATATTCTACCAACATTTTTTATATTATAGTCCTTGAAATTCTAAAACATTATATTCATTATATAAATGTTTACTGAAACACTATCTCTTGGACAGGTTTTAACTAACGAATAGTTTGCCCTCTTGGAAACTGGTGGTGGGCGGGGGGACTGGGGAAAGGAGCTGGAAGCAGAATATTAAGCAGTGAGAACAAACTGACAATAAGGACCTTCCAGAAACACACTGCAACGGTGCTGAACGAAGTTTGGGCTGGTGATGAACAGGGAGGGAAGACTTTGGGGTATCATTACACAATCATGTAACAATTTGAGACCTAAAGGATGAGTGAGAGTTAAAGAGGGGAGAAAGAATGAAGTTGGTTCTGAAAAAAAGAACATGTTCAAAAATTTAGAATCGAGAGTATGAAATAAATAATGAAGCTGTTAAGGTAATAATAGTTTGCAAGTCATGCTCAAGCAACTGGACGTACTTCTTGGAGTAATTAGAAGTCATTCAAGTGTTTTAACCTAAGGAGAATCATGATTAGATTTCTATTTTAGAAGCAACACCCTAGCTTCAATAAGGAGAATATTTGGAAAAATACAGCAAGATCATCAAGATTAAGAGGCAATTATAGGTTCCTAATCCAGGCAACACATAATGATATCTGAACTGAGGTAATTCCAGTGGGGATGGAGAGATAAGAATAGAAGTGAGAGATGGTTAGAGGGTAAAACCAACTGTATGTGTGTCAGGTGGTGTTTAATGGTTCCCTAGCGCTCAACACTAACCTTTTCTTTTATAAAGAATTCTGTTATAATAAAATAGATAACTAACAAGAACCTGCTGTATAAAAAAAATAAAATTCAAAAAGAAAAAAAGAAAACTGGTATAAATTGCTCTCCTGATGGGGGACTACTCCTTTTGAATAAATACCATGAAGATGAATTGCATTTATTTACTCCCCACTTCATTCCAGAAGATGCACACAACGTTAAACTATGTCCTAAAAAGGCTTTTCTAATGTACATGGTTACACAAAGGTATGGGTATTCATTTTATGGAACCTTCAATAACTTGGTTTTATTTCTTAGAAAATCTAAACAGAACAATTGCTAACCAAATGGGAATAATGCCACTGAGTTCCTTGAACAGTTCCTTCAAATTGGGCTTTTTCTCAGGCATTAGAGAGCTGTGATTTCCCCACTTTTTTTCCCATGAAAACTGACCATCTGCTAAGATTGTTACTAAAATATTGTAGTTCACTAAAAAGGTTATGTATATGGTAAACCTGATGATCACTTTTTCTGTGCCTGGCAGCATTCACCTGACAAGCTAGCCCAGTAACAACAAAGAAAGATTAGGGAGTACAAATGTTGCTTGTTTTGATTGCTTACTGCTTTTAGTACTTCCTTACTGCTTTTGTGTGTGTATATGTGTGTGTGTGTGTGTGCGTGCATGCGCACACACACGCATGTAAAATATATATGTATGTATCACATGTATGTACAATATATAGTTCTTAAAAGTTACTTGTACTTTTAGTTTTTTTTCTTTTTAGTATGGAAAATACCAGACATATATAAAATTAGTATACTCTTAAATATGTTAGATTCCATTAGCAGATTTTATATTTCAAATACTTCTAATTTACACAAATCAGTACCTAAAATTGGGTTCATGTAAAAGATGTATGCTTTATAACGAAATTGCTGTAATGCATTTCTTTAATTTAGGAATACCCAAAAAGGACTGAGTGGTTCAAATACATTTTAATTGGCTTGTAACCATAGTCATGATCAAATCTAAGAAGCACTGCTTTACTTGGTTTTTAAACTACAGAAGTATTTCTTCTTCTCAACAAGCTCTAGTGCTTCAGTTTTGTATGATTATTTTGAGGGATGGCACAATTCTTACCACTGGTATTAATATACAGACAGAAAATGGTATTTTTTCTAACATGAGTTTTCATGGTAAGAAATGAAAATAGAAAGCAATGAATTAGAGAATAATATACATACAGGCAAGCCACTATTGGTAAAAATTTGATTGACGTTCCATAGGCAAGGAGCTTTATGTTGGGATGGTTGATGCTTTAAATATTTGATATAAATACTTAAGGAATAATTTGCTAATTGTAAAAAGGCAATGGCTCTGGTTCCAGAGTTAGAAGTAAATCAACTCTGGATCTGTCCTGTTATAATTTGGGTCTATAGTACCAGATTTATAGCTTTTTCAAAAATCTTTTGATTATTGAAATTCTCACAGGAAAAAATAACTTTGTTATTGCAAGTTTGAAATTCTCCTAATTTCCCATGAAAAATCTTTTATAAATCAGAAGTTTTTTTTATAACCAAAGTTTTGACTGTTTATTATTTGGAGCACACCTCTTCGTTTGCTGCAGAACAGACTAGACTGCATACCTTAATTTCAAAAAACAACTATATTATTAGGTTCCTAGTATCTATAATACTAATAAATATTTGTTCAATGAACATAAGCAGATGCTTAACACACCTGTCAAAACAGTAATGTGTTAGAGATTAAAAAAGAATAGAACTTTTTCTTTAAGAGGTTATGAATAACAAAGTGAAACACTACTACTATTGCATATTAATATGTACTTGTTTAAAAAACCTGACAAGTACTGTGTAGTGTTTTTAGGGAAAAAGTTTCCTATTTGCTGGTCTTTCACTGGAAGTTTTAAATCGTTCAAAGCCCTGGAGTATTTAAGAGAAAACTTTCTTGTGGTTTTTCCTGAGCCTTTTCCCCTCTTAGTTTCTACTATGAAACCTACTATCCACTTCCTCCACATCCAATCCAGAGGTCACTATAATACACCAAATAAACAAAGAGTGTTCTGGGACCTTTAAGTTATTTAATATGGGGGGGACTATAACTGGGTAAAGGAGAAACAACATGAAACAAAGTTATGTACACACCAGCTGGAATGAGCTATGAATGCCATGCTAAACAGTTTTCATTTTTACCATGCGGTGACAGAAAGCCACTGCAAACATGTAACAGGGAGTGTGATGGTGCTTCTATATATTAAAAAGAGAGCTCTGTGGAATCTAAAAAACAAAATAAGTGAACAAGCATAACAAAACAGAAAGAGAGTTACAGATACTGAGAACAAACAGGTAACGCAGTGGCAGAAAGAAAGAGGTGAGGGCGATAAAGAGGTACAAACTTTGAGCTGCAAAATAAATGACTCCCAGGTATGAAATGTACAGTATGGGGAATACAGTCAATAACTATGTAATGTCTTTGTGTGGTGACAGAAGGTAACTAGACTTATCGTGGTGAATATTTCGAAATGTATAGAAATATCAAATCATGATGTTGTGTAACAGGAACTAATATAAGATGGTAGGTCAATTATACTTCAAAAAACAAACTCATGGAAAAAGAGATCAGATTTGTGGTTATCAGAGGTGGGGTGTAGGGGAAGAGGGAATTGGATGAAGGCAATCAAAAGGTACAAACTTCCTGCTATAAGATAAATAAGTACTAGGGATGTAATGTACAACATGAAAAATATAATTAATACTGCTGTATGTTATATATGAAAATTCTTAAAAGAGAAAATCCTAAAAGTTCTTCATCACAAGGAAATATATTTTCCTATTTATTTAATTCTGTATCCGTATGAGACAATGGGTGTTCACTAAACTTATTGTGATAATCATTTCATGATGTAAGTCAAATCATTATGTGTACATCTTACAGTGCTGTATGTCAATTATATCTCAACAAAACTGAAAGAAGAAAAGGACAGGAGAAAAAAAGAGAGTGAGCTCTAGCTGCAACTAGGAGGGAGTACCAGTGGATCTAGCCCAACAGTGAAAACAGAAAAGGTAAGAGTCACGTGCTATTAAGAGGCAGAAGCCGAACCTGATGAGAAAGTACGTGGAAAGGAGTGGGGCCTGGGAGTAAGCAGAGGTGGAATGAAGGACATATGACTTCCAGGCAACTAATGTCATCCACAGAGAGAACACAATGTAGAAATCACTGTATGAGGAGGACAGGGAAGGATGTGATTTTAGTTTTGGAAATGTTATGTTTGAGATGCCTATACGTCATCCATGGGGAGGTGGTGAAAAGACTGGTGATCTGGAGTTCAAGATTAAAAGCATAATAAAAAATGATCACTATGGCAGTCGTCCTTGGAGGTATGGTTACTGATGAGACTGCCCAAGAAGAAAAAATTAGAGAGATCACTCCGGGAAGTATCCACCTTTAGTGAGAGCATGACATTTCTGAAGAACAAGCATCAAGTGATCAAATAAGTAATTGGGAAACTCATTAGTTTTGTCCTATTCTCATTTATATTACTAAATCTGAATCTGTGTATTGAAGTCTTGGTTTCTAGCCTGGTAAATAGCAGTTTCTCAGTAGAAGTTTGTGAAGTGAACTGCTTCTGACAGTCACTAAGTGCATCTTTTAATTTCTACAAGTATGTTATAATTCCACAGGTGCTAAATTTAGTAATCAAGGTATTTTATTTAAACAGATCATATTGCCATCATTCACAGTATTCATCAAATAATACCACAAAGTAAGCGAATTCATGAATCTGCTAACTTGCTCGGAGATATTATAATCTACAAAGAAGTTTAGCAAAAATACTGATGCCATGACAGTTTAATGGCATAACTTTAAAAACAAATCAATTTATATTTAATTTATACATTAAAGATTATTTTTTCTCCACAAAGGCATTAAAGGTTAAAAGAATAAAAAACAAAACACATCTACTTATATAATCCTGCAATATAGGCTTCAGAGTAATTCCCATAAAGGAGAACTCTTGTTATTAGTAAGTATCACTTCTGAAATTAAATGTTCAAAATTCAGCTATCAAAAATACAGAAGAAAATTCAAGCCACGAGATGAGCTACCAAGTTAAGTCTCCCTGAGGCAGTCTTAGTACGAAAATGCTCACCTGAGTCATTAATGTACTGCTAAAATCTCATAGTGGCAGTTAATCTGAATTCTACTTATAAATGTAACACTAAAACATTTGAAATGTCAAGAAAAATTGAGTATAAGGGTCAAAAAATAAGAGCAAGGTAAATAAAATAAGGGGCATTTGGTTTTCTTAACTTTTTTGTCAATCCAATTTCAAAGTACACTAATACAAAGTGAATGGATTACGAATGTTTCACCTACATAGAAGGAACATGATGCTGCTTACCAACCATCAGAAGGGCACGCAAACAAATTACAGGGACGCATGAAAATAACTGAACTGAAGAAGACACACTGAGAAATCACCCACCTACTTTTCTATTAAATAACTTGAATTCTTTAATAAAAATATTTATATTTTAAATTAATTTTAGAGATTTGTGTAGAATACCATACACTTAATAGGGAAATAGAGAAAAAACTAAACTGCATTATCCCAGCCAGTGAGCAGCATATTTAATCATGGAGCAGAAACATTAATATTTAAGAATAAACAGGTACAAGCAAGTATAAAATGTTATGTAACAAATTCAACATGCAAATTCTGAGGGATGCATGGAATACAAGATTAAAATGGAAGGACTTCCTATATAAACAGCAAAAATATTTCTTCAGGAATAAACATACGTTGCCCTATTATTCTAAGCCCAGATCCCCTGTTTTATGTTTGCAACACCTCACATTCCGAGTTGTAAGCCATCTACACTGCCGACCTCCACAACATTTTGTATTTAGAAAAGCTACCCCTCAATGAATCCTTATACGAACAAAAAGGAAGCTGTTTCTCAAAGCCTTTATTTATGAGAACTTGTAGATAAGACATATTTTATTATTATCACCAAGAAACTTCATTCAACTGAAGCTTCAAGTTTGGGGAAAAGCCCCTCTGATCGTTTTAAAAAGCCTGACCCACCTCCAGACAACATTATGGCTGAACGGGAGTAAAGAGAGCTCATAGAGCTGCTCAGTGATTTACAAAATTTTGGTTTGATAGTGATTGAAGTCTTAAAATCTACACTTTGTCACACTTTCTTAATTTAATCTGTTTGTATGGATTGCTATCTATCCAAAGATACAATGCTTTTAATTATTTGTGAAAATTCTAGTTGGAACAATGTTCCTGTGACTGGCCTAATGCAGAATAAACGACACAGCTACAATTCTGGTGGGGTATACAAAGAAACTGATGTAAAATCGAATTAAATTGTCCCACTCTGGAAGAAAAAATTAATCAGCACATTTCAATTTCTGCAAATACTCTTCTCTCTCATCATGTTTATCAAGCAGTACACACCCACTCCCATCAGAGTACCTTACACTTAGCATATAACATGCTAATGCCATTTTGATTCCAGGAGTTCTGGACTTCTATGATGGTCTTTGTATTCTAAATTTAAATGTGATTTTTAGAAAGTCTTCCCTGTCATTGGGTCTAGTTTTATTGATTTATTAAGGTTCAACAATAATCTTAGAAATACAGAATTCGAATCAGACTACTACTTTGATAATTATACCTTAAGCAGTAAAGATTAATACATAAAAATTTATTTATTGTACTTTAAAAATATTTATTTTATACTTTCTCATCGGAATTGAACAATCATTCTGCATACCTGCATCTCCTTGTGAAACATTTTTGAAAGATTCATCTACATTTACAGGCTACTAAGGTTAGCAACAACCAATTTTTCACTTTCCTTACAAAACTTTAATCTAGTGACTTGAAAATGTTAACAGACTTCCCCCCAAAGAACTTATTCATTGCATGAGAATAGTTTACAGTCTCAAAATTTTAAATACTTAAATTTCACTAAGTGTTTTTTCTGGAGGGCGCATATAAACCACCAATGCAAGAACTATTATTATTACTGATATCTTGAGGACGAATGAGGTTATACAAGCATAAGTGATGTTCATCACCGGAGGCATTTACGGCAGCATTTTCTCACTAAAAAGTCATTCCACTAAAACCCAGTTCTTTTGAGAGACAGGGAAAGCCGAAGCTCTCTCTGCAAGTATTTACATGCAACCTGAATAATCCAGTTTACGAGTACAAGTACCTTACTTGTTTTCCAAAAAGCTTTAAATGTTCATCACTGTGAGACAAATAGGACAAGTGTAAGATATATATTTATTATGTGCACTAAGCAAAATTAAAGTTAATCTTAGGTTAATGTTTATTAAAACAATCACTTTAATAGCATTATTTGAAGATACACTTAATTTAGGAAGGCAAATTTATGTCTAGAGTTGGCACTTTTTCTCCTCCAGAGATCTGGAAGAATACATCTTTTCTTAAATGTGCTTACTGTACTATTTTTAGTGAAAAAGACAAGGCACAGTAATCGGGTCATCTGCATGGAAGCATGGATCAGCTTATTCACATAAAGAATTTAAGAAGCTATCAGCCTTCTACACAGTCCTGCCTATATGAGAGGAAGCAAGGACAGGCTGCTTTCAAACCTGTAATTTATGAGTTTATTCAAACCCGCCAAATTGCTTAACGTAAACGCCACTCACATTTAAAAATTCCCTTGGCAACTCATTTAGTTTGGCAGACAGGAAGACCCAAATTCAATCCTTTTATCCTGTAGCTAAACCATTACAATGGTAATTCTGCTCTGACACTCTGAAGAGACTGCTAATTACTGTACTCTGGGTCCCTAGACAGATCTCCCATTCAGATTAAAATAGTTGTGCAAGGCAGAAAACGGTAGCAACATCCTCTTTACACGAGAGAGATGCTCTCTCACATTATAGCTCTATCAAGGGGCAAGTGCATTACAGCTAGACGTCTTTTAATGTATCTTTTAATACCTTACCTTCTTTCCCAATAACATGAAAAGGAGGGAAATCATACCACAGATTTCAATTACTGATCCCTTGGTCAAGAACTAAATGCAGGGCCATCAGTTCATTAACAATCCAGTTTAAAACTTGAACTCCAAGATGAGACTACACTGTCTCCAGAGTCATTACCTCTCTTCCTATCTTACTCTTTAATTCTTTTCATTTATTTTCTGGTGATAATTAATACACAGTTACCTATGAGTCAAACGGTGATAGCACCAGAAGAAACAAATCTCTGGGAAACATGAAAAACAAACTTAATAAAAAAATTTTTTTGGGAAGGACCCTTCACTTTTCACTACTCTCCCAAATAAGGATGACATTGACTATAGTTTTTTTAAAAAGTGAATTCAAGTTACTTTTTTTTAATAATCTTTTTCAAATTTCATAATATTCCTGAAATAACTGGCAACAACTTTAAATTTCAAAATCCTCAGCTGGAAATTCCTCAGAATCTACTAGATCAATTACTTAGGTTAATATTACTGAGCTCTATGTTTATAAATGCTTTCATAAAGAGATCAGCTATATATTCAAAACCAACTCATGTTCAACTCCTCAAATACCTATAAACAAACTTAAAGAGGCCAAAAAAAAAAAAAAAAAAAAAAAAAAGGACACGCTTATACCCCCCATAAAGTAAGAAAGTGAAACAAACACTTTATGAACTGTCTGGGACTAGTGGCATCTTGTGTACCAAAGCTGGTTTAAATTATGAGACAGTGTAAACTTCAACTGCCTGAAATCACTTAATTTCTCTAATACAGGCTATGGTGACTCATTTCAGCTTTTCAGTTTAGTATTCCATCTCCCCAACAGAAATCTTTTACCCCCATTCTTATTGAAAGAAAGGAAAAATTATAGTGAGAAAGAAGACATTTGAGCATATATCCCTCACTTCTACTTTCCCAGTCTTCATATCAGTAATATTCCCCAAATTCTACTGTTCTAGTGTTTTTTATGTCCCTTCAGAGAGGATTAGAAAAGATCACAGGATATGTATCCATATGTCTTAGCTAATGATGAAACAGTATTCTTTTCCAACAAAACAGAATGAGAATTAATTGAAAGAGGGATGGCACCTGATCCCCGAGACGGGAGATGGACTCCCCCAGTGAGTGAGTGAGGGGGGGTGGGGGGCCGGAGAGACGTGTATACACGTTATTTTTTAAAGTAACATTAAGTGGTTTACAATTTTCTTATTTATTATGCCGCTGTAAGCAAAAAGGTATATTGGTGAGATCATGGACTAGCAATTAGGGTGCCTTTTGCAGTTAGGGACAGAATCACTTTCTTTTGGCATGGTGTCTCCTGTGACCAGGAATGAGCTTGTAACTGGCATGGCCAATGATGTAGCTGAGGTAATCAATCCATATAACATAAAGAAAAAGAGGAGAAATGAGGGAACATGTGTCTTGCACTTTCACATAACTAAAATAATAACTTTTACCTTTACAAAGTCCTTCCAAGTAAGCAACAATAACCCAATTTTACAAATAAGGAAATAAAAGTTCTGAGTTTAAGTGACAGTCCCTGACCATGCATGATTTGTGCAATCCTACTGCATTTGTTACCCACTTTAATGACTTGAAATGCACAACTCTCCACCTCTAAAATGCATATACACTAATCCCCTCTGTCTCTAGGAACTTTATATCTTGAAGTTCCAGCTCAAGTCTCACCCACCTATGTGAAATCTTCTCCCCTAAATACCCCAGTCCACCGTGACATCTTCCTGTAAACCTCTATAACATCTTCTTTAACACTGATTGCCACCTATATACTGCTTGTTACTATCGCTTTAGAAAATGTGTGGCATTAATAATTGGCATTTGGGGGGGAGGGGGAGACAGAGCCTTCAAAATTAAAACAAGGGGAAAGTTGCCATTACATAAAATGAAGAGTGAAATCTTTTAATGATGCCAAACTGTTCATATAGGTTGTGTAAGCTATACATACATATACACACATGTACACATGTGCACACATCAAATTAGTCTGCCATTTCAGTACCTTCAAGGAGAACACGCTAGTATGCATAAATATTATTACAATGAATGAATGGAGATCTTTCCACATCTCTTTTAGTAATTAACAAAAATAGGGGGAAAATGGGTAAGGATAGAAGACCTGAACATTTTCAACCACCTTCATCTAAATGACATTTATAAAACACATACCCAACTACTGCAGAATACATGTGCTTTTAAGTGTAAAAGGGATATTCACCAAAACAGACAATATGATGCAATATAAAAAAGTCCTAATTAGATGCAAAGAGAATGAAATCTTATAGAAAACATTTTCTGAGAAGAACAGAATTAAGTTAGAAATCAGTCACAATAAGATAAATTTAAAAGTCCCAAATATTTGGAAAGATTTGGAAATAACCCATAGGTCAAAGAAGAAATCATGAAAAAAATTAGAAAATATTGTGAAGTGAATGGTAATAAAAATACAGTATAATATTATATTTGAGATGAAGGCAAAGCATTATTCAGAGAGAAAATTTTTAGTATAAACAAAAGGCCTCAGAAGTGTGAAAGAAAGGTCTTAAGTCACGAATCTTCCACCTTTAAGAAGCTGCGAAAATAAAGTTAAACCCTAATAAAGTAGAAAGAATATATAAAAGCAGAAATCAATGAAACAGAAAAGGAACAAATAGAGAAAAATCAACAAAACCAAAAACTGGTATGTAGCAGTAAAAGATGATTAAAATTAATGAATGAAAGCAAGGACACTACTACAGATCCTACATACCTTAAAAAGATAAAAAGGGAATATTATGATCAACTTCATGATAAAAAAGTTTAACTTAGATGACAAAGACAAATTCTTTGAAATATACAAAAAAAGAAAGAAAAAAATCTAAGTTCTATATTTATAAATGAAATGGGATTTGTAATTAAAAGCCTTCCCAAAAAACCACAAGACAAAGGCACAGATTAGAATATTTGTCCAATAAAGGATTTATTCCCAATATATACGAAGAACTGTTTTAATAGTAAAAAAAAAAAAGAAAAGCCAATAAAGAATGATAGAAAGATTTAAAGATACTTCATCAAAGAAGATATATGATTTCTCAAGCAGCACATGAAAAGATGCTCCACATCATTTGTATTCAGAGAAATAAAAATTAAAACTTCAACAGGTGAAAGGATAAACAAACTGTGGCTTATGTATTCAAATGGAATACTAATTATCAATAAAAAAGAACAACCCACTGACACATGTAACAGCATGGATGAACCTCAAAAAAGCCATGCCACATGAAAGACAGGCACAAAAAATGAAATCTAGAAAAGGCAAACTGATCTAAAATAGGTAAATTCATAAAACCAGAGAGTAGAATGGTGGTTGCCAGGTGCTGGGGGAAGGGAGGGGCGGTAGGGAAAATGGGGTGATGTCCATAAAAGGGTACAAACTCTCAGCTATGAGATGAGTAAGTTCTGGGGGTCTAAGGTACAGCATGGTGGTTACAGTTAAGAACACTGTACACTTGAAGTTTACTAAGAGAGTAGATCGTACAAATAAAAAAACAGTAACTATGTGGGATGATGGATGTGTTAACTTGATTGTGATAATCATTTCACAATGTATATATGTATATCAGATCATCACATTGTACACCTTAAAAAAAAAGCACTTGTATATCCTAAATATAAACTATTTTTATTTGTCAATCTTATACCAATAAAGCTGGGGGAAAAAAATAAAGTTTTTAGATCATAATAGAAAAAAAGGCAAAACTAACCCCAGTAGTTGCCTGGGGGCATGGGGGGGTAGTTAATTGATAGCAAAGGGGTAAGAGAAAAAACTTTTTGGCATGATGGAAATCTTGACTGTGGAAGTGGCTGTAAGTGTATACAGTTGTCAAGGGCCAAACTGTACATTTCAAATGAATGAGTTTTTATTTTATGTGTAAAAAAAAAGGAAAAATTCCTCAAGAAGCACCTCTTCTTCCTTCATGTCTTCAAAATGACTATTCTTCAGCATTAAAAAGACAGCTCATATGTATTTAAATCATGAGTTTCCAGATTATTTCTCAAACAGTTATCTCTATAACGCTAGATGTGAATACACTCTCAGAAAAAAAATTCTGATGGTCAATTAAATTTGGAAATGGTTTCTACCAGAGGTTCACAATAATTACTAGCCTATTAAAGGCTTCCTTTACCCCAAATACCTATGAAAAGTATTTCATGAAATACAGTTAGGGAAATGTCATTGCCTAAATATTAAAGATCTTGCCTTAAATAATTTTCTGTACCCCTCGTGTTCTAAACTACAGCCAACCTGGAATAAGTATTTGTTAATCTGAACAGAATACTAGAATAGCTACACTTGGATAGCCAACAGGCATCTCAAATTTACTAGATCCAAAACTGAGTTCCAAGTAATCTCTTCAAAATCTGTTCCTAACATATCCTTCATCAAGGTAACAGCAATTATATGCTTCCAGTTGTTCAGGCTAAAAATCTTGGTGTCATCCTTGATGCCTTGCTTTCTAACATCCCACAGACAATCCATTAGCAAAACCTGCCAGTTTCACTTTAAAAATATGCTCACAATCAGACCACGACTCACCGCTATGGCTACACTGGCCCAACCCATCATCACCTCTCACCTGAATTAATGCAATAGCCCAGGAATTGGTAAACTTTTTCTGTACTGAGCCAGACAGTAAATGGCTTTTCTGGGCACATGGTCTCTGCGGCAGTTACTCCACTCACCGCTGGAGCGCAGAAGCAGCCACAGAGAACACGTAAATGAATAAGCATAAGCACGGCTGTGTTTCAATAAAGCTTGTCAGACGATGCAATTTGATTTCATATAATTTTCACATTTCATGATGTATTCTTCTTCTCCAAATATTATTCTTCTGATTTTTTTCCCCAGCCATTAAAAAATGTAAAAACCATTCTTAGCTCATGGGCTATTCAAACACAGGTGGGAGGCTGGATTTGGCCCATGGGCCATTATTTGCGGACTCCTACAAGAGCTTCCTTTCTTTCACCTTGTGTTCTTTATTCTGTTTTAAACAGAGCAGGCCAGCAATCCTTATAGAATATTAATCAGATCATGTCATTCCCCTCTCCTTAAGCACTCCAATGGTTTCACCCATTCTAGACTAAAAACTGAAGTCCTTAAAGTGGTTAACAAGGGCCTGCACAATAACTAATCAATTGTCCTAATATGTACATGAGAGTATTAAGACCAGATTAATTGAAAGCAGGTTTAGATACTCTGTTACAAAAGGCAAAAGAAATGGGAATTTAGAGCATATTATAGTATCAGTGTAGCAAGAATAAAGGAAACGAAAACATCTGATGACAGAATTGGCAAATGAGTAAATTAATATACAAGCTCTCTGTACGGATCAAATCTATGTTAAAGTGATTAGAATATACAAAGATAAGAAGTCATAATTTCCCAAAATTCTATATATTTGTAAGCACATTAGGTAAAAGCTAAGCAAAGACCGTAAGAAGTTCAGCCAAGAAATTTAACAGCCCAGTTTATTTTGAAGGGCTCACAGGAAAAGTGTGAGAATTATGATGTGAATAAGAACAAGCATTAAAATGTCATCTGAAGAAAGTTTTCTAATTATAATAAACCAGTTCAACACACATGTCTAAAAGCCAAAGGTTTAGATATATAAAATTAGTAATTAAATAATCTACTAAAAAATACCATTTGTCTAATTATGAAATAATTCATCATAGGGTTATATTAAATTAGTAACTGCATCACAGAAGTTTAATTAAAGAAACAAAAATTTATAGAAAAGCATATAGCAGCACATTGCAATTCGGCCTAATAACAAACAAAAATGATCAACATATCCTGTCTTAAATATTTAGCTAAAATTAGGAAATAGTCTATATTGTAAAACTCCATAAGAATCATAAAAGTTATAGTTTTTCCACCCAATTAACTTTTAGAACAAAGCAGTTACATAAAACCAGAAATCACAAATGCAGAATCACAAATCCCTAATAATTCCAAGTAACACTAATTTCCTTATAGGGTTCACTTAAAATAAGAAGGCTATTACCGTATCATATCTTGACATGATTGTTTCTTCCTATATAACCTTTGCTTAATGTTCTACCTATATACTCAGTAAAATTCTACCAGTTTGAGGATTTCTCCATAATCTTTTTAGGAGGAATCATGTTTTTTCACTCATTTCCTTATATTGCATCCTAGTACTTCAAAAGTCTTTCTCCCATTTATAAGCTAACTTGGAGAGAACCAATACATATAATACATGTGAAATTTTACTTTATACTTATATGAAGCCATCAAAAGTCCTAAAATTAATTATTTCATAAACATTTTCCTTCTCTGACTTTAAAATTTTTACAACTACCCATACTTTGTTTACAATTAAGAGCCATTTCTTCAGTATACAATAAGGAATTTCAGAGCAGATCACTCGTACTAACTTATGAGAGAATGAACTGAATGGGTTAAGACTAAAAGTGAAAAGACAGGTTATTTTAACTGGGTTGGCAAGAATACATGTCTTCAAGAAACACTTTGGAGATGGACTTATCAATTACCTCAGCAGTTGGTTTCTGTCAAGGATGACCTAAGTCTCCAAAGATGAGCAAAATCAGGGCACTGCTCAATAGTCCTTTTCTATCAGTGAGTACGATTTGATTTTCACAAAATGTTTCACTGTACTTATGAGAGTATATTGAAGATCTCAAGAATGTGAGGAGGTATGGTTCAGATTTATGGAAATGAGATTAAACAACTGATTAACTGTACCTACAATGAAAAGGATATTTTTAGTAGATACTTGATGGTAACAGATTTAGATGTGCCAGACTAGTTATACTATATGTAACTAAAGAAATGACTCTTCTCTAGTTATGCATGGTTTATTCTGTCATTTAAGAAACAAGAGATTAAAATAAACGGATTACTGAAATCAAAGAAACATCTGAAATAAAAATGGTATTATCCAGGGTAAACAAGTTCGTTAGGTAAAACATTACGACTCTACAAATGAATGAAGTGTGATCATCTCAAAATCCCTATTACTTTTGCAGTGAAATTAGAAAATGCTAAGGTTTCTCTGAGTTCCTGTGCTTGCTGGAAAAATGGGGGGAAAAGAACTTACTTTGTAAGGTTGTTTTGAAACCCCAATTTGAATTTAAAAAGTGTGAACTCTAAACATTAAGTTATGTGTGGTGTTATGTAAACTGATGGAGACACATTCAAATCACCAAAATTATTAGAAAAATTAGAATCATGTCACAAGGAGTACAGGTACAACCTTTACCGAGATTTATTAGCCTTATCTCCAGATGTAAAATACAAAATGGAATATTTATTACATTTAATTATAAAATTTTAAATCAAGCACAAAGTATACCAACTCCCCTCCACACCCCCAGGTCCCTTAAGCCAGGATTAGATCTTTTGCTATATAACATTAAACATAATAGGCACAAAAACATTAAACTACACACAACTCTCTTTCTACCTCTTTCCAAAGAAGAACTTATTCTACATGGGTAGGTAAGAAACATTTATACTGAAATAACACAAAGGTAATCCCATACTTGAGCTATAAATTCATTCTGTAAATGATATGTAAACTGAATCATATTCCCCACAGAAACAATATGAACTAGGGATTGTGTACCTGTTCAAAATGTGACCATAAAGATTTAGAATTTTTGTTACAAAAAGCTAATATAAAAACTCATCTAATATAAATATTTTTAAGACCCATGAGAATTATTGTATTCACATTTTTGTGATTAAAGATTAAAAACTTTAGTAACACCCAGGGTCTCAGGGTTTGAGACTCTGTTGAGAAACAGGTATTTTCAGATAACATTGGCAGGACTACAAATTGGTACAAATTTTCTGGAAGGCAACTTAGAAATTTTAATATAAGTACTAAAATTTAAAATGCCCTTTTTATATGGAGTGGAGGATAAGATCACTGAAGATGAAGCAATATAAAAGAACTGAGAGGCCAAGAGTACTGAAAGGATCGTTTACATAAATCATGAAATCTTAGGGGAAAAAATTTGAACTCCTTTTTCTGTTGTCCCATTCTTTCTTGAACTTGAGTTAATCAGGCTTTTAAATCCACCATCCAAAAATCTGTTTGGCAAGGTCACCAATGACTACTACTTGCTAAATCCAATGGTTAACTCCCCATTCTTATCTCAACTGAACAATCTTCAGCAACAAACTTCTCTTGGCTTCCAGGACTCCACACTCCTGGTTTTTCTCCAGCCTCAGTGACTCCTCTCCTTGGGGTCTTTTCAAGTCACCCTCCAAAATTCCTTTTGGTGTCTTATCTACAACCCCTAAGTATGAACTTCAATAGTTTTTATTATCTTAGAAATATTAAGTGAGTTAAAAGTGTGAAAAGTGCTCAGAATGGTGCTTGGTACATTAGTAAAAGTTAGCTCTTATTTTTCTAAAAGAAAATCTTACCGTATTATGGGAAAATTTCACTAGGAAACATTAACCTTTCTGTGGTAAACAATGATATATGCCAGGAGAGTACGTGGAACCCACAGACAACTCAAATAATGTGCTCCCACTAACACAGCTCACCCAACATAAGTATTAATTTGTACAGACTTCTGTACACCCATTACTTGCTTGCAATGAGAAACTGATCCAAAAAAAGAGAGAAAGCTTTCATCACCCTACTTACTGATGATGCACCTACATTCCTACCCTATAATAGAGTGATGCAAAGGTAATAATACTTTTGAAAAAACAGGCCACTAATTGAGTTTGCTCCCCTCACAACATTCCCTTCACAAAAAATAAACAGGGAACAGATTTTCCCATTTAAGGATTGGAGCAACGTCTATGTTTGTCTATTATTCTATAGTAAATGATTTGGAAATTATCACTTACTGCAGGTACCAGTAATTTCTTCACCTCCTCAACGGCTCTCTTCAGTTTGATCTCTGCTCTGTTTTGAGCATCTTCCACAGTGATCAGTACATGTAAATCTTCATTGAGATGCTCCCAATTAGGCTTGCCTCGATTTTGCTCCTCCTAAAAAATTTACAAAGCATACTATTACAAATTTTTCTTTTCAAAGAGAGAGCACATCTTTCATAATAATAACCTGTTGCAATTATTAAGCTACGCTTGCATTGTTTTGCTATGACATTATAAACCTTTTAAATTCTTTTCTTGGCAAAAAGCCTGAGTGTGAGACTACTGGGTATTGATAGCTAGTACAACAAATATTTGTTGAGCACCTACTATGTACCAAGCATGGAGCCAGATACTAAGAGTATAAGAGTGAACAAGGCAATCACAACCCCTGTAGTGCTCTTATGTACTAAGAAACTTATGTATAGTGTCATCCTCAGGTTATCATGAAAAGCGTGTTATTATTCCTATATTTTACTTATGAGTAACTACAAGGTCATCGAGGTTAATTTAAGCAAGTCACCTGTCAAGGTCAACTGACGAACACCTTGCCAATTTAGGAACTGAACCAATATTTTCATTCTAAAATTCACCGATTTTTCCATTTCGTTACAACTACTTTTAATAACATCGGCTGAATTCAAGATTAGGAAAAGTATTTTGCCAACAGACATTACTGTATAAGACAAATGCCATTTGTTTTAAGCATTTCAAGTAGTAATTATAGAGCCATTTCATTATAAAAATAATCACAGCAAGGAATAAATGTGAGAATAGTCTTAACTGTATTTCTATCAGACCTTACTTTGAAAACAGTGAACTGTACAGTTACTCTTTAACCATACCATCTTAAATACTAGTTTTAGTAGAGAACATCTACGTTTCATTTCCTTGGTGTCTTCAAATGACTTAGTGAGCCCCAGGCTGAAAACACTGCCAAGCTATAGGGAGGTTTAGCAGTAGAGTTGGCCATACTTCCCTTTCACCTAACATATAATAATTTCAGAACCATTTCTTGCTTTAAGCTTTAGAGATAATACACAAATATATTTATAAATATTTCATAAATATGATTCTTTAAAAATTAAAAACACGAATATAAATTTATAAATAAATATAAGAATGGTATAAATAAATGCATTTGGCTCAGTGCCAGGTACCATACATAAACAATAAACAATACCTGTTGTTGAACTTTCATCTTTAAAGATTACTATTTACTGAACTGTGAGACTCCATCAAAGAAAATAAAACTGGTATAAAAAAACAGCTTTCTACTACAACTCACATGTTTGCAGAGGCCATGCTAGGAAAAAATCTATGGAACTCAGCCAACAGGGATAGAAATAAGTTCTTAAAGTATATGCTTCTGCCTCTATTTTCTGTTAATATCATTAGTATGAAAATGCACCCAAATGTTGTGAGGGGAAACGAGAAACAAAACAAAGCACACCAACCTATGGTAGGCCATCTATGTGTTCCCAAGGAGTAAACTCAGAGATACCACAGTATGCTCACAGGGGTACCATGGGGTACTTGAAATTTCAAGGGAAACAGCAATAGCTGATGTCTGTCAGATACCATGCAAACTTCTAGCTCAAAATACTGGACTTTATCAATATTAGATCACACTACATTCCTTGTGATAATGTCTTATCTTTGCGATGCTAGGTTTTCAGTGGTGCTGTAATAAAAAGCCAAGTCCATGCAAAAATCAATGTGGAACAGGAAAACAGGGTGGTAGTGTCCAATCTGATTCCCAGGTTTGAGAATGTGAACAGTGCCCAAGAGAAAAACAAATCCCATTAATAAATAATGTGGCTATTTATAAATAAAATAAAATAAAAATTTTTTCAGTTTAAGTTGTTTTGATAAACTAAGTTGTTTGGAAGTAACTATTTAATAATAAGAAGAAAAACTATGAAGTATTTCTTTTCACCTAGGGGACACCATGAAAAACTGACAGACCCGAGGAGTCAATGAGTCAAGAAACTGGGAATGTCAGGGTTATCTGTGTGCCGAATATAAAATGTGTAGATATACCTCTACTGTGCAAATAAAAACTAATTTTAAAATCCAGATTTTAATTTTTATGTTGAAAACTGCTGACGATATTTTCTCATTAAAATTTGTATTTTATCAATTTTTATAGATAAATTTAATAAAGTTCCGTGTGTGTGTGTGTGTGTATGTTTATATATTAATGAACCTATAAGTGTCTCTACATCCGTACAAATAAGGGACTTCTGCTTCAGGCCAAGATAAAGTAACATGAACAAGACTCTCTTGCCTGAAACAACCAAAAAAAAAAAAAAAAAGGCAAAACAAAAGAAACATCAGTCCTCAAGCCTCTGGACCTCAGGCAATAGGACAGTGAGGCTGAGAGATGGGAAATCAATGAAGTAAGACCCATTACTGTCCCAGCACCCTGGCTTGGGAATCTCTAGGCTGCAGCCCTGGGAACGGTGCCAGGCTGCCTCTCTGAGTTGAGACGACTAAGCTTAGCGTCTCGGGAGACCAAAGCAGCTAGAGCTCACCAAAAAGATTACTGGAAAGAGCTGCACAGAAAGAGAACTCTGGAGATCTGCACAAAGTTGACTCAAGTATTCAACTGAACACTGATCAGCACGTATGTGGGAAGAAATACCAGAGGCCAAAGAAAGAACTAGCCAAAGGATTCAAGGTAAAAGTGCCAGGTTCTCACACAGAGCCAGATGGGAAAGACTTCATGATATACAGACACTGGGTAAAGTGCACAGAGGTCTTGCCTCAGTAGTGGAAAATAATTAGTCAGTAGTCTGAACACTGTTCCAAATACTGCCTAAATAAATCTTAAAAGCAAGATCTAAAAGGATCAAACTGTTTCCAATTTAACTGTGTCCCAGAACAAAGCCCAAGAATAACTACAGGAATGTCCCCCCAACAAGGTAAAATTCACACTATCTGGCATCTAATCAGAAATTAACAGGCAGGGACTTCCCTGGCAGTCCAGTGGTTAAGACTTTGCCTTCCAGTGCCGGGGGTGAGGGTTCAATCCCTGGTTGGGGAGCTAAGATCCCACATTCCTCGGGGCCAAAAAAACAAAACATAAAACAGAAGCAATATTGTAACAAATTCAATAAGACTTTAAAAATGGTCCTCATCAAAAAAAAAAAAAAAAAAATCTTAAAAAAAAAATTAACAGGCAAAGGAGGAGAAAAATGAAACATATATAAGAAGAAAAATCAATCAATTGAAACCAACCTAGAACTGACACAGATGTTATAATTAGTAGATAAAGACACTAAAAACCATGTGTTTGTGATATTATTAATGCATACAGATACTAATACAAGGACAACTGAGGAACATTTATAATCCAAAATATTTTAGAAAGGCCTAAGAATGAAAATTAAAATCCTAAGTGACTTGCCACAGAAATTTTTATACGTGGGGAAGACAAAAGTCAGAGGATTTAAAAAGGAAGGGATATTATTTGCATGATAGGAACAAAGAATAAAGCTGCAGTATAATTTGAATTGTGCTTTATTGGAGGAATAAATTTTTGAGTTGTACAACACCTTGGTAAATGATACTCTTAATAAATTCATCAACTTAGGTGCCTGTTAAAAATACAAAAACAAAAGAAAATTATACCTACCCTAATGTTTGCTTCAAAACAAATAGTTTTGCTTATGGTTTCAAAAACACTTATAGACAAAAAAGGTAAAACTAATGTAGTCATGTACTTTCACTCCTTCCTAAAATTCTTCTAAAACACTGTACAGTTTAAAATGCACAAACTCATAAGGAAGAAGAAAATGGGAAAGGAAACAATTTGGAAACTAGAAAGCAGATGGCTAAGTAGTCAGGGACTTAACTAACCCAGGCAAGAAGAAACCAACTTATACTTAGAGCCTCCATAAAGGCTTAGGAAATTGGCAGCAGTAAAAGTCGGGGGTAAGGGTGGGGCTAAGACTGGAAAACTGAAGGGAGAGCTGAATCTCCGCATCCCCTATCCTTAAATAGCTGGCTATCTAGCACTCCCTAATTTCTAGCAAAAGACTAGAAATGTATTCCTAAAGAGTTCCACTTTCTAGAAATGGGTTTTGATGGGCAGCTGACAGGATCATTTACACAGTGAAGGCTGAGGTATCCAGTCTTTTCCCCCACTCCACACCCAGAATGGGGACAGCCAGCCCACATACTGGGGGCAAGAAACTGGAAGACCTTTCTCTGGAAGGTCTGGCCAACCCAACAACAGGAAACCACCTGAAGAAAGCAATCACTGGGCAGTGAGAAGAAAAACTCAAAAAGACTCAGAGAGTTAAGAGAAGATACTGCATCCTTGAAACAAGTAAAAAATGCTATGAAAAGAATTCAAAACATAAAAAGGAACTCTTGAAACTTAAATATGATAGTAAAAATAAAAAACATGATAGAGGGGTTTGAAGATAAAAACTGAATTCTCCCTCCAAGTAGCAGCAAAGACAGAGATGGAAAACGGCAGAGAAAGAGTATAAAAATTACAGAACTAGTCCAAGAGGTCCAAAAACTGAATTACTGATGTCTCACCAAGAAAAAGGAAGCAGACGGGAGAAAAATCATCAACATGTTACATACTTTTAAAACAAAACTGAATGATAAGAGCTTCCAAATGGAAAGGGCCCAATGAGTTCTCACACAATGAAAGAGTGAGATGAAAACTAAAAAAGTCAACTAGTAGCAAGGTAAGCACAAAATGCAGCAATAGAGAATAAATACCTAAAGCATCTCTTCAAGAGTAAGAAGTGACGGTGGGTGGTGCTGGCTGTTAGCAGGGAAGAGGATGTTTTCTACATCAGGCTCTACAGAATTACATATTTTTAATCTATGAGCATATTAAACTTCATTTTAAAAACGGTTTTAAGATCACTCCACTCAGAAGCCACTTTTATACAACTGTGGTCCATTCTAACTCAGGAAGAGTTAATGCCTTTAACAGTGAGTTTGAGCCTAGTAATTATTCACTACAAATATAAGTTCTCCCTGTATTTTCTTTCTGTTTCTTAAACAGATAGTAAAGGCAATCTGAAATTGGCAAACACTACGGAAGTCAATAAAACATATCCATAAAGGTTCTCTTTCAGCTATAAACAAACAAGAGATAGAGTAAGATTACAGGGTGTCTACTTCTATATCCCAGAATACCTGCAGTAAGAATCTACTCCCCAAATTTCTCACTTTAATAAATAATTTGGGACAAAGAAAAGGATGAAATGAAGCAGAGAGGACTGATGGCAAAATGGAGATACATCAAATATGGTCTATCTCCTAGAAACTGTGGTTGAGGCATTAATTTCTTTTTACTGTCACATTTCAAATAGTATTTCAGGAATAAACAGCTGAGAAACTGATGTGGAAAAAACAGCTCATTACAAATTATTTTAATTTCTGTTTTACAGTCACCAAAAGCATTTCATATAATGTGCCACCAAATCTTCAGCAATATATAATATGGGTTTTTTTGTATCCACATATTCGCAAATTTACATTTCCAGCACAGTCCTTATTCCTGGATCTCCAAATTCAACTGCCAACTTGACATGTGTGTGTCCCTGTCTCTAAAGCACTCTCTAACTCACCATGTTCAGCTCATTACCTCCCTTCTGCAAACTAGTCCCCAATTATGTCTCAGCTATTATTGACCCTGAATGAGTTTTCTGAGTCAGTGTGAATTTTTAATACTTGAGGACAAAGACCAATTGGTTTTGAAGAAAGTCTGAAATGCAGTTATCAGCTTTCTTTTGCCTTGACAGAGAGGCTGCTATACATTCACCCATTCATTTCAATCCACACTAATTTCAGGTGCCATTTCTCGCTTACATTCACTCCACGCTGTCAATAAATTGGCCTATTCACAAACATGGATTCTGATACCCACAACTTTATGCAATTTATCACTTACGTCCAGAATGCTTTCTTTAATATTTACTTTTATCTTTTGCTCTAAGTGTGTCATACTATAACTTATAGCTATCTGTGCATTGTCTTTAGCTATTAGATTTACTGAATTGAATGACTGAGCTTTTATTATTGGGGAGCATCACTAAAATCAAATACCAAATTGTATCCCCACAGTGCTCTTCTGTATTCATTATTACTGTGTCTGCCTATATAAGCCTCCAGACAGTCTACCTTGATCATTTATCTCTGTTTCTGGGCCTGCTTCTTTTTGACCTCCTATTTAAGTTGCCAGTTACATTTGAAAATCTTTACGCGTTATCTTTTATTCTTGTTCTCTTACTTCTCTTCTAGTCAACTCACTCAGATTCTCTAGCATAATGCTCATGAGCGCTGATTTTCATATCCCACAAAAGACAGTGCTGTTCCTTTATTCTATCAGCTCAATATTACCTTGTTTCAATATACCAGAAGAACGGAGTAAATAAGGGTCAATCTTTTTAAAACTGCAAGACTAAAGTTGTATCTTAATATAACAAAGCAAAATGATAGCAAAGACAAGTTATTCATAAATAATTACTGTGTTTAAAAAAAGTTCAAAGCTCAAAACTGACGACCTTGGTTTTTTTTTTATTTAAGGGAGTCTGAAATGACAGGACAGCATTCAAGGAAATGGAATGTATCTTTATTTATATAATAAATTAAAGTTTAGTAGCATATAAAACAGCTCTATAATACCAGTCATAACTGATTATGAAACAGATAGACACATTTACCAATAATACTTTATTATGGTCTATATTCTTGGCAAATGTACTATAGAGAAATAAATGTCAAGTAGCTCTTAGTCTCTCGCGTGATGATAAAGAAATTCAGAAATGAAAATGATGCTGATACTACCTAAGCTTTTATTAAACACTTACTGTTTGCCGAGTACCACACTAAGCAATATAAACACATCACCTCACTCAGTCATCCTAACAGCCCTAAGACTGAGGTCCTATTATTCTCACTAACATGTTAATGAGGAGGTTAAGGCCCATAAGGTTTGCCCAAGTCATACAGACAGTAAGTGTTCTACCAGGGAGAACTTTAGAGCCTGCAACTCTCAACAACCAGTTCCTAAAACATGACATCACCTACATGAGAGCCCTAAAATTAAGTAAATTGCCTTAAAATAGCATCATAAATTAGTGAAAGAGCCAGAAACAGAACACTGAAGTCTTGACTCTCTAGAATTTTTTCTACTTTACCATTTTACCTTTAAACATTTTTTTACGTGGAATTTTAAGCACATCTTGTTCTCATAGAATTTTAGAGCTGGTAGGGAATTTGGATGCAGATAAAGAAACAGATTAATTATCTGGTAAATTTATTTAGTGGTTTTTCCCCCTAATTCCACGTCATGTTCTCTTTCTCTGTCAATGAATTCCTGATTAAGTCACGTGAAGAATAGTATCAACAACTGGCAGAGAAGTACCTGGTAAAACAGATTTCTCACACCTACAAATACACTTTTTTCCTAGATGAGAGAAATGCCTATCAAATTTCAATGACACAAATATACAAAAATGATAAACCTGTGGCCACTTAACACACAATTCCTCCACTCACTATAATTTTCAATAGGGGAAAATGAAAATCTTGTCTTAATACACAATGCATACATATATCCAACACATTCCTAAATTAGGGCTAATTAAAATCACTGTCCTGAAATAAGTTCTAACCATTACTTTTCAATAAAACATCATCCATTTCAGGGGACTTCGCTGGTGGCGCAGTGGTTAAGAATCAGCCTGCCAATGCAGGGGACACAGGTTCGAGCCCTGGTCTGGGAAGATCCCACATGTCGCAGAGCAACTAAGCCCATGCACCACAACTACTGAGCCCACATGCCACAACTACTGAAGCCCGCGCGCCTAGAGCCCGTGCTCTGCAACGAGAAGCCACCACAATGAGAAGCCCGTGCACCGCAACAAAGAGTAGCCCCCGCTCGCCACAACTAGAGAAAGCCCGCGTGCAGCAACGAAAACCCAATGCAGCCAAAAAAATAATAATAATAAACCTTAAAAAATCATCCATTTCACTTGCTGTATACAGTGATATACAAATATTAAGTAAAAAAAACTCTCAAAATTTGAGAAACTACCTTTGTTTTTGATTAAAACCAAACCAAAACAAAAAAACCTCGATGAGTCACTGACCTCTGAAATTTAAAATTATGCTCTAATTACAATATCTGTTTGAACAACAAAGTAATTATAACATGAAGCATCAGAACACACTGATTGCCCCAACCCCTGCTGACAGACTCTTTTAATTATACATTTGTAGTCAGGCAAATGAGCACAAGACTTCTTCCCCTACTGTGCTCTTAATGTGAAAGTTCATACTCCAGAACCGCCTAGAAAGGAATTCTAAAGTGTCACATATTTAAGCAAATCAAGGTTCCAATAACACACTTATGAATATATACATCTTAAGCCAAGTGATAAAGCCTAACATATAACTATCCCCAGTTATAGATACAATCTTAAATTAGTTTAAGAAACGTACAATGAGGAACATTTCTTAAAGGAGATTATACATAATTAAATTGCTCACTGACTCTAGTTATAAAGTTGACTTCAAAAAAAATTTCAACTTGAACTTGAGTCCATCAACAATCATGTTTTCAGAGCAAGTTATTTTCTAATAATATATAAAAATTAGAATACTTTTACATTCAGTTTGTGGAAATCATCATCTAGGAATGTCTTTATAGGCAGCAAGCATTCAACAAATGCTTATGAGAACAAAGAAATATTTGCTAAATTCAAAGAACTTTTAATGTTTTATGTCAAATATTTTCCAAGTTAATAACAAAAGGACTATTCTCAATATTCTTCCTTCATAAGAAACACCTAACTCCTACAAATATTGAAAAACTGTCACGTTAAGTCCTCATTCCAATTTTCATATATTAATTCCACTAATTTAACTGTAATTACTGTATTTTGAAACTAAACTTATGTATCCCCAGTTATGGCCAAACTATGGCCAAATAATATTGGTCTGTCCCGATCATGACCAAAATTAGTAAACTTTCACTAGAGCAGAGCCACTTACAGTACCCATGACCATTTGGGAAGCTAAATATGATCTTGATAATGCCATAGTTAAGGCTGGAAAGACTGAACTAAATATATGCAAACAGTTTCCCGTAAAAGGACAAAAATGATCAAGTGATTTCTAATTGCATTTCCCAGCAAGTTTAAATATCAATGGCTGCCTAATGCTTAAAAAGAAAAAGAGAGAGCATACAAAGAACTGGCCTGAAATCCTTCTGGACACTCGGCTACGTTCGTGTCGCTAACAATCACTCCCACAGAAGTGGTTACTGCCCACGGAAGCGTGCAATGCTCCCACTCAGCATTAATAGAGTCATTTCACTATTCACATGCGAAACCTTGTACTGGATCTTATTCATTCCCTCGTCTAGCAGACACAAATTATTAAAGGCATAGAAAAACAACCATTTGTTTTAAAATGTGATGTTTTAAAATATTAAATTGAAATATTTACTTGTTGACAGCACACTAAGGAAAGAAGATTAAAAATAAAAAGGACTACCATTTCTACTAATGCCCATTTTCTTTCCCAAATCATCAAAAATCCAATTTCAGAAATCACCTCAACGAAAATTTCTCCAGGTTCTCTCAGACAGGATGTTTCCTAGATTCCCATTCTATCATTTGTTCTTTTAACTTAAGTCTTATGTATATTACTATCTAAAAAGCTCCAAGAAGTCTGGAATCACTCAACTCCCATCTCTTCGCACTGACCACACTAAGTGCCCCATAACTATTCAATATTTACTAGATAGAGCACAGCATGAGATACAAAAATGAAGTCACAGCTAATATTAACAAAAAATAACATATATAGGGCTTTGTACTCAGCATTTTATATCCATAAAGTTAATCCTTTTTAAACCTTAGAGGTAGATATTATTATAATACCTATTTCTCATTCGAAAATGACAAACTAATGGGCAGAAACCTGACTTACTCAATGTCACTCAGCTATACTGACTTCAAATTATACACTTCTGCCTTAAAGACTTTACAACTAACAGTATGTTAAAAAGACAAGAAAGGTTAAATATAATATTTAAAAAACAAAAAACCCAAAAAGATTACAATTATTTCACTCAAAACTGTAACAAGAAACAAGATGAACATTTTGACAAATCTACCTACAGGGTAACTTGCTGCCTCGAGCAAAAATCATTACCAGGTCTATGTATGATAGCTTTAAGGAGACAGTAAGTGAATGGCAGCAAGTAGTTCACTGTCACAAACGTTTCCTGAGGGAATTTATTCAGAAAGTAAAATCTATAGACATCCAAAACAAAAGAAAACAATTATTTGTTTTAGAATATCTTTTTATTTATTTATTTATTTTATTTATTTATTTATTTTATTTATTTATTTTTGGCTGCGTTGGGTCTTTGTTGCTGCACGCGGGCTTTCTCTAGTTGCGGTGAGCGGGGGCTGCTCTTCATTCCATTGCGCAGGCTTCTCATTGCGGTGGCTTCTCTCGTTGCGGAGCGCAGGCTCTAGGCGCACGGGCTTCACTAGTTGTGGCTCCCAGGCTCTAGAGCGCAGGCTCAGTAATTGTGGCGCACAGGCTTAGTTGCTCCGCGGCATGTGGGATCTTCCCGGACCAGGGCTCAAACCCGTGTCCCTTGCTTTGGCAGGCGGATTCTTAACCACTGCGCCACCAGGGAAGCCCTAGAATACCATTTTTAAATATGATTTTTAACATCCATTTGATGATATTCTAAGGAATTTATGATATTACACTTACTAGCCACTTACTAGCTGTTTAATCTCGGGCAAAGTATCTGAACCTTGGTCTCCTCATCTGTAAAACAGAGGTAAGTTCTAAGTGTGTTATGTTTGTATAGCACGTAGAAGAGTAGCTACCATCTCATAATTGATGTCAGCATGGTTTGAACAGGCTGCTATCTAAAATCAAAGAGTAATAGAAGATTACAGGAAATGACATAAGTAGGAATATGGGGAAAGGAAGATTGAACAATAGCAAATAAAATAACATGACTAGAGGTTGTAATTTAGAAAAAAATTGGAAAAGTACTTTGGGGATAAAGAGTACTAGCTTAAGAAATCTATTTTTTAAATTAACAGTCAATAAAAATATATTAAACATACTAAAACAAAATTATTTCAAAATATAATTTTTAGGATACAGAAGCTTAATAAAGATCCACCTGTAATCTCTGAGGTTTCAGAATGAAGAACTCAGCTGATCAAAGCACTGGACTGCCTTCTATATAGCGTTTGGAATTGAAACAACATGTGAAGGAGGATGACCACAGCTTCCCAGAAAGAGGAATAAACCATGATTATTCCATGAGCTCTACAGAAAACAGACTAAGGGCAGTAAAAAGAATTTATAAAAATTTAATGAAATTGAAAAGTTCAAATACTACTTCTTCCATAATATTTTCCCAAGTCACCCCCTCTATGAGAATTCATCTCTCTCCCACATTGCTTCCTTCCATAGAATGTTATGGCTTTATAATATACTTAATACTATAATATAGTCTTCTGCATCTGATATAGAATAATAAGCCTCAAGAGAGCAAGACAGTTCTTTTTCTTTTTTTTTTAATTTTCCTCATTTCTTTTTTTTAAATTTATTTATTTATTATTTATTTTTTTAATTTTTGGGTTGTGTGGGTCTTCGTTTCTGTGCGAGGGCTTTCTCTAGTTGCGGCGAGTGGGGGCCACTCTTCATCGCGGTGCGCGGGCCTCTCACTATCGCGGCCTCTCTTGTTGCAGAGCACAGGCTCCAGACGCGCAGGCTCAGTACTTGCGGCTCACGGGCCCAGTTGCTCCGCGGCATGTGGGATCTTCCCAGACCAGGGTGTGAACCCGTGTCCCCTGCATTGGCAGGTAGATTCTCAACCACTGCGCCACCAGGGAAGCCCTCTTTTTCTTTTTTGAATTACTCACAATGCATTTAAAAATGCCTAAGTAAGAGTTCAGTACCTAACCAGTAGCTTAATATTCTTCTGTTCTTCCACCCTACACAGATCCGGGCTTGCACTTCTTTTATGATATTTTTATCAGTTTCTCTCAAATATTTATCTGTGTGTTTGTCTTATTTTATATGTATATATTCTATAAACTAAATGCTGTGTCATATACAAACATACTACTAGTTTCTCAACATATATGCATGCTACCATAATAAACACACTACAAAGTCATTTAAAATGCATTATTAAATTCACAGTAGGCTTTTTTTTAAAAATAAAATTATTTATTTATTTGTTCATTTTTGGCTGTGTTGGGTCTTCATTGCTGTGCGCAGGCTTCTCTCTAGCTGCGGCCAGCAGGGGCTACTCTTCGTTGCAGTGCGCACGCTTCTCATTGCAGTGGCCTCTCTTGTTGCAGAGCACGGGCTCCAGGCGTGCGGGCTTCAGTATTTGTGACACTCGGGCTCAGTAGTTGTGGCTCACGGGCTCTAGAGCGCAGGCTCAGTAGTTGTGGCGCACAGGCTTAGTTGCTCCGGTGGGATCTTCCCAGACCAGGGCTCGAACCCATGTCCCCTGCACTGGCAGGCAGATTCTTAACCACTGCGCCACCAGGGAAGTCCCCATAGTAGGCTTTTTTTAACATCATTATGCATTTTCTTTACTCAACACATGCTAAACTACTGTCCTTATATGTTAGAAACCATTTCCCTAACTTATCTGGCAAAATGTTTTGTATATAGTAAGCACCACAGAAATATATGGAATTAAATATTCCCTACCCCCCAAAAGTGAACAAGGTACATAATATAGTGAGGAAAGAACACAAACTTGAATGCCAGCCTTATTTCAGTACCATATTTCAGTTATCTCAGTAATAACCTTGAGTAACTCATTCATATATTCGTTGATTTATTCAATAAATATTTATTAAGTTTTTCTACTATACAGAAGATACTTCCCTAGTGAACAAGGTTTACGACAGGTAACTGGACAAACATGAAAGCCCTTGAAGAGCTTAGAGACTAGGAAGGAAGACAAACATAAAATAAGTAATAACAGAGTAACTACTTACACTTGAGATGAGTGACAGACATCAAAGTTCACTGTGCTATAAAACAGCATACTAAGCCTGACTGATAAGGCTTAGTACGATATCTCATGAAATTTTATTTCCTCATTTGTAAAGGTTACAGGGTTGCAAGGATTAAATGAATGAAAGGGTGTTTAAGACAGTGACTATCTCACAATACCTAATACTTCTGCTGTGTAAGCTGTGTAACTCCTACTACCCTTACTCCTTTCCTAAGTCTTCTTAAAAGATGGCTTTCCAGCTAACAGGGATTTCCCTTAAATCCACTGCAGGACTTCCTTCCTGATATTATGTTAACATAGATAACCATCAGGAAAGTCACAGTTCCTCAATTACAAAGCCTCAAAATTAAAGCCACAGTAAAAAAAAGAAAAAATTATAATAATAATAAAATAAAATAAATTAGGAATTAATCAACAATTCCTCTAGATTAAAAAATACAGGTACCCACCCCCAAATACCTGGAATGTCATAATTCTTTTCTTGGTAGTGACCATCAACCTTGAGAAGTTTTAGAATTAAGATTAGAATGATAAAAGTAAATAAAACCCATGGTTAACAGTCTTTGTGTGTTTATCTAAAATATCTGTAACATTTAAAATTATCTGGCATATTTAAGTATCTTAAGATTATCCTATTTCAACTAAAATAAATGTAGATGGGAACCCACCGCACACCCCAGAAATTATAGGAGGGATGTGTCGGAAACATCCACATTTTTAAAAAGCTCTACAAAGAGTTCTAATACACCGCCAGATAGTAGTAGGTATAATTACTGTGAATAGCATACCTCTACACTTCTTGGATAGTAATTTGGATGATACAATGTCTGACGGTGATCAAAAATTCAATTCTGAATTATCCAAATGGTTAATGTATTATGAGCAGAGTTCTTTCTTCTCCTAATATTCCAAAGTGTTAATACATATTTCACATATCCATACTTCTCAGTGGATAAAAAGCAAAGATAACTTTACTTAATTGTAAGAACTAGGTGAATCCAGGGTTTCATGTTTTTCCTATATCATACTGCCTATCATCCAAAACCTATTAAAAATCCAAGACTTTTCTTCTTTTATTAAAATTTGGCTACCAAGATATAAGAAGTGATATCTTTCTTATAACCCTTCAGTATAATTCTATTAGCAAGACATAAGCATAAAAGTCATATGGTTAATTAATGCAGAACAGTATGTTATGTAATGCAATTTTCCTTTTAAAGATACCAAATACTTTCACTTCCTGTGGGTACTTCTGAAATATAACCAATCCAGAGTAAGACTCTGACATGTCAAAGATGTTAATAAATTGAAAACATCAAAATTACTCTTCAGTGATGTTGTTAGCATGACTTGAATGGGTTTCAACAGAGTCTGAATACAAGTAAGTATGACAACCAAGAGTACCACTTCAAACACTTGCATCTAATAGCTGGTAGTCAAGCTAAAAGAGGGTAGTTTTTAGAATTGTCTCTTACCTTTTTTTCCCCCACTCTACAGGGATTTTAATAGGCAAAAATAACTATATGAATGCTTTCCTTCGTGAATTACAGTTATGCATCCAACATTTATAATTTCCCTAAAATCTGTTTTTAAAAAAATCCTGAACTTTTGCCAACTAAAACCTGGCCTGTTACACTTAAGACTTTTTATTGTTACAAACTGTCACTTTTTATATATTTTATACATTACCCAATGTTATAATAATTAATGCTCAAGTTAAAGGTTAATGATTTTATTGCTATTTTTACAATTTGAGCTAATTACCTGAAAATTCAACTATATCAGCCAAGAAAGGAATAATCTCTCAACAGAATAAAAACTAAAACTTCAGATGTTTTATTTTCTTATTAGAAATCATTTCAAGCATGCTCAAGTTTTGTTTTCTTTATTAGAAATCATTTCAAGCATGCTCAAGTTTCAGAGATATGGAACTAAAGTGAAATTCTTAAATTCCTCTCCCTGTTATCAACTGACATCCATATAAGTGTATAATCAGATACTATTTGCTTCAAAGTCTTAATAACAGCTTAAAAATGTTCCACTGGAATAAAAGCAAAAATAAACAAATGGGACCTAACCAAACCTATAAGCTTTTGCTCAGCAAAGGAAACCATAAACAAAATGAAAAGATAACCTACGGAATGGGAGAAAATATTTGCAAATGATGCAACCAACAAGAGCTTAATTTCCAAAACATACAAACAGCTCATATAGCTCAAAAAAAAAAAAAAAAAAAAAAAAAAAACCCAATCAAAAGATGGGCAGAAGACCAAAATAGACATTTCTCCAAAAATGACATCCAGATGGCCAACAGGCACATGAAAAGATGCTCAACATTACTAATTATTAGAGAAATACAAATCAAAAACCACAAGGAGGTATCACCTCACACCGGTCAGAATGCGCATTATCAAAAAGAATACATATAATAAATACTAGAGAGGGTGTGGAGAAAAGGGAACCCTCCTATACTGTTGATGGGCATGTAAATTGGAGCAGCCACTATGGAGGACAGTACGGAGGTTCCTTTAAAACTAAAAATAGAGTTACTATCAATATATATCGAGCAACCCCACTCCTGGGCATATATCCGGAAAAGATGAAAACTCTAATTTGAAAAGATACATGCACCCCAATGTTCATAGCAGCACTATTTACAATAGCCAAGACATGGACGCAACCTAAGTGTCCATCG
The DNA here is from genome assembly GCF_009873245.2 of Balaenoptera musculus. Classification (NCBI taxonomy): domain Eukaryota; kingdom Metazoa; phylum Chordata; class Mammalia; order Artiodactyla; family Balaenopteridae; genus Balaenoptera; species Balaenoptera musculus. The sequence continues at coordinate 5,381,498 of NC_045796.1, forward strand.
ACAGATGAATGGATAAAGATGATATGGGACACACACACACACAATGGAATATTACTCAGCCATAAAAAAGAATGATATATTGCCATTTGAAGCAACATGGATGGACACAGAGATTATCATACTAAATGAAGTAAGTCAGAGAAAGATACATTATGATATCACTTGTGAAATCTAGAAAAAGATACAAATGAGCTTATTTACAAAACAGAAACAGACTCACAGACACAGAAAACAAACTCATGGTTACCAAAGGGGAAAGGGGTGGGGAGGGATAAACAGATACACATTACTATATATAAAATAAACAACAAGGACTGACTGTATAGCACAGGGAACTACATTCAATATCTTGTAATAACCTATAATGGAAAAGAATCTGAAAAAGAATAATTATAACTGAGTCACTTTGCTGTATATCTGAAACTAACACAACATTGTAAATCAACTATACTTCAATTAAAAAGAATATATATATGTGTGTGTGTGTGTTTCATCAGTGACCAAGGAAATATTTTTCAGTGACCAAGGAAGAGTACATTACTTGTCCACTAGTGATTAAAGACAATACGATGTGCTTGCACAGGACACCCAAGTCCACTCTCTTTCAGAATATCCTTGGCTCCAGTTCCTCTTAATTAAGGAACAAATGTAACAAATGTTATTCACCATTTAAGTGAAATATGAATGCAATGGAAAACACTTGCTCAGGTCTAAGACAAACTTTGTAACAACCGTATGAATCACTGTAAAGCTTATGAATTAAGCTTACCATTAACAATTACTGTGGTTAAGTTTGAGAACAAAGTTCAACTTAAATAATGTAATAGTAATCATTACAACCAGAGAAAACATCTTTTTGAAAATGACCACAGAAGTAAGTAAAAGACGCAGAACTGAACGCAAATCTGACTCTTTCTCTCATGTCCCCTCTCCACTGTGCCATACTGGAAGCATCATCACTGAACCCATTCTCTTCTTAGGTCCACATGAAATGTGACATTATCTCCAAGGCCCCCTTTTTGTCAAGCTGTCTCAAGAGCTCTTTCATCTGAACTTCTCTAGCAGTCCTCTAGCTGTCCTAGTCATCTGATTCTTATTACTGACACATTTTGATAAGGCAACTCCATATCTCTATGTATCTCATCTTTTTATTTCTACTATGGGTGAGGATTCTACTTAGGATTAGGATTCCTGCCTGACACGTCTTAAGAATATTCTTCACACTCAAATGTTTAGTTAGTGAAATAAAAATGAATCTGGTGGGAAATGGAAGAGAACATACAAAGTTCAGTAAACGCCAACTCTATATAACAATGCTCGCTCAGCTAAGTTTATCTACAGAGCAGAACATGTACCAATAGATCTTCACACTGAACAGACAGTCCGATGACTACTTTCATGCTACTCTAAAAAGAAAGACTAAATACTAAATAAATAAATAAATCTACACAGCCATTGAAAATGCAAGCCTCTGTAAACACCTATTGTATTTTGGAGAGTCGGAAATGGCTGAATTGTTGTGGCCTCCCCAGGCTTACCTCATTGGGTCTTCTTGCCAAAATACAAAATTAACATTCTATGAAAACAAAATGAATTCACAAATCGATTTAACTCAATTTTCCTTGAAAAACAGAGTGTTTTTTCCTAATTGTTCCATGTTACGAGAACAACTGATTTTATTTTCAGCAGATAATAGAAACTATTACACAACAAATGGAACCCTAACCTTCAAAGTCTGCAGCTCATAAATTGCAAACAATTTATCTACATGTACAAATTTAACCTTAATGTTAACAGTTAACAACCTAAATTTATATCCCTTGCTCATATGCTTTAATGCCAACAACAATAACAAAGGACTTCCTCCCAATAAAGTATAAAATACTCTCTTCCTTAACATATTCAAGTAGTTTGAAACCATTTTGAAAAATATACCCAGGAAACCCCAAGACTTCCTAAGTCTGTAGCTCCCCTCAGTTATGCCCACTACTGGAATAAAACTAAAAAAGTACAACCAATGGAAAATTATTTCTATGTAAAACATATTATTTTCCAACTATGATTCTCTGAGCCCCTTCTAATTAAAGGCTATACCTGTCCATCCTGCCTATAAAAGGACAGGCACTGTATCTCGTGTATCTTCGGCACTTAGCATACAGCCTACCACAAACACACACACAAAATTACTAAGTCTGTTAAATAAAGGAATCAAGAAATGAATTAATTAATTTTCAGTTGATGTGACCTGTTTTCCTGGAAATGGGATTTTCCTAGTCAGCTTCTATAGTCCTTTTTCAATTTAAGGTAAGAATCAGACATCTTTCTAGATTACTTGAATTCTAATAAACTGAAATCTTGCTTAGATAAAAACCTTCTGAATTACCACTTTCCTTCACATTAAATATTAAAAGGAGCCTGTACACTGAACATATAAAATCAATGCCAGGGAGGAAAAAAGTTAGCAGGGGCCGGTAAACCTATCTATTAAGTATAACCTAAATACAGGCCAAAAATGGACCCGGTGACTCCTGATTGATATTAGCTTCCTAGAAATAGCTGTGTATCTTCTACATATCTTATAATAACATCTAAATTTATATCCCTTGCTCATTTATGAAACTAATCTTTAATATCAATAACTAAATAAAGAAAGTTACTATTTAAGAATAGTTAAGTTATCTGGATGTGTCAACTACAGTTGCCAGAATTCCACTCTAGTGTGTTTCCAGTTAGGGTGAGCAATAAAGTGTATTCCTTCCCAAGAGCTTGGAGGACAAAAGGTAGGCAATGGCCATTTTGTAGAATATATACACCTTCTCTCAGCTATTCAACCAAGCATTAATCTGTGCTGCTGTGAAAGAATTTTGTACATGTAATTTAAGTCACTAGCCAGTTGACTTTATTCAAAAGGGAGATTATCCTGGGTGGGCCTATGTTATTCAGTTGGAAACTTTTTGGGATTAGGCCTTTTCTAAACTCAAGCTACTCCAAACACCAAATGGGTCTACAATTGCTCTGCCTTCCCCATGGATCGTCCTTCCTGACTGCCTGCTCTGGACCCTCGACTAGGAACCAACACAAGCGTATATGCCAACTCCTCATAATAAATCCGTGTGTGTGTGTGTGTGTGTGTGTGTGTGCGCGTGTGTGTGTGTGTGTCTGTCCGTCCTGCTGCTTCTCTGGTTAACCCCTAAATTATACTCTTATCATTAAAGTTTCACCTTCATAAAAATTATACAATAAAATTTAAAGTACCCCATTAAGCGACCAAAGCCTTAATTATGGCATGAATGTAAAGAGGCTAACCATTTGTCAACATGTGTTTCAAAGCAGTCAAAATATGTTTAAGGAGTATTTTTAAGCTGGAAAAATTGAAGTCTATTCCAGAATCTGGACCAAACCTGAAACCTAGCAGGACCCTGAGGGGTCCCTCCTGGGCACAAAAGCCTTTCCATGTCCCCTGTTTCTTGCTCGTAGGAAACAGGCTTCAATCAGCCTCCTTGACTTTCCAAGCGTTCCAAATGGCAGGTTCAAACAGTTGTTAATCAGGGAGCAGAGGTGATACAGAGACAAGGGAGGAGCAGTCAAGGAACAACAGTGCAGCCTTGGGGCAGGGTCCTGATGCCTCCTTAAGGAGAATACACAACAATATCTTTGAGGTCCTCTTCAGGAACTAAGGCCCCCATCCAGGTGGGGGATGCCAACTCCAGGCTGAGCACAAGACTGCTGGAGCCCCGCCCTGTTGCCTCACCACCAACCAACCAGAAGAAAGTCACACAACCCCAAATTTTGCCTATAAAACTTCTCCCCCAAAACCATCAGGGAGTTCGGGGTTCCTGAGCATGACCCACCCGTTCTCCTTGTTTGGCCCTGCAATAAACCTTTCTCTGCTACAAACTCTGACGTTTCAGTTTATCTGGCCTCCATGTGCAACATGCAACAGGCACACGAACTTGTGTTCGGTAACCCACACTGCTAAGAAAAAAAGTATTATTTTTGGTGTGAAAAAATAATTTCTTTACTAAACATGTTGGATTAATCTTTACTCAATCAACATGATAGAAAGGAGTTAAGACAGGGAAAATGAAAAGACTTCTTGAAGTAAGTCATCAAGGCATTAAAGGCATATTGAAAAGGCCACAACCTCCTCTCCCTTTTAACTAAATATAACAAATAATTTAAGATGAATTTTTAGAAATTCTCCACTTTACCCAAAAAAGACCTTCAAGCAACAGAAAGAGTAGACTGTATGTGTATTGTGTGTATGCATACATATTTTTAACTTTCTACAAAGAGCCTGCACTCAAGACATTAATAACCCACAGAGAGGTATTAATCTCATTTTTACCATAACATCCCTGAATATGACTGAATTTAGTTTGTTGGTATTTAATCATGAGAAGATAGTCTTTGAAAATAATTTCCTACATAAATGCACAGATTATGTTGCAATGAGGTGACAGATTTGAGAGAGATTAAAAAGAAAAGTGAGACGCTTTGGTCACTTATTAACCATCAATTGCTAGACTAATTTTGTATCTTAAATAGAAACAGTAGCTACTTACCTATCCGCCCCCGCCCACAAAAAAATGTCAAGTATTCAATAGTTAAAGTGTCTCTTAAGAGTTTAATAAATGAGATATAAACTCTCTTGCAATTCCATCTCACATATGGAATAACATGTTATCATATCACCATGTGATATGGTTCCCTTTCCAAATTGTTCAATGCATAAAGAACACATCGATATACATACTTCTAACACTAAACAGAAAAGTACCTAGAATAAAAATTTTAAACTCTGCCCTTTTCTTAAACATCACAATTTCAAGACTGAGTATATGTCAAATCAAGTGTATTTGATCCTTTTCATTACCATGTAATATTCTATTACATGAAGAGACCAGTATTTCCATCTCCCCATTAACGGCCATTTATGCTGTTTCCAATTTTTTATTATTATAAAAAGTGCTGCAGTAAACACCCTCATATCCACTTTCCAGAATACATGTGCAGGATTTTCTTAAGGAACTGATAAATAGTGGAATTTCCACAGACAAGGTCTTAAAAATAAACAAACACCTACTATTAACCGACACTGCCAAATTGCTTTCCAAGGTGGCAGTATCAATATACACTCCCCACACCCCACTGCATGGGAGTTTATGTTTCTCCACATTCCAGACCCAGATAGTATTTTTATTTTTGACAGCTCAGTGGGTATCAAATGGTATATCACTCTCGTTAAAGTGTGCATTCCTCTGAGTATTAATAAAGTAAAGCATCTTTCCATGTGTTCATTGTTTATTCTAGTTTCCTGTTCTTTGCATTGTCCTTTCACATACTCTGCCCAGTTTTCTACTGGATTTGTGGTCTTATTTTTGTTTTTGAATGAATTCTTCATATACTCTGAATACAAATACTTTGTGGCTGTCCTTTAATGGTTCATTGTGTCTTTTGCATAACAAGGTGTTTTTTTTTTTTTCCAATGTAGTCATATCTATCCATCTTCCTTTATGAGTTTTCTTCTCAGTAATCCTTCCGTACCTTGAAGTCACAAATACATTCTCCTACAGTTTCTTCCAAGAGTTAAGCATTTTGCTCTTAAACTTTGTGTTTCATTCATCTGGAACTTCTTTTTGCCTATGCAAACCCAACTCCCCTAACATCATTTGTTGAATAACCACGTCTCCACTTCTCAATTGCCATTCCTCTGCATCTACCCCTTCTTTCCACAATATACGCATTATATATTACACTAAAATAGTTCTTATTACAATTCCACTGGCCTACCCACTGTCCCTCAGTAACATACACAATTAATAAAATGATGAGGATGCACTCAACGCACTCCTCCATTTTCTTTTACTTTTAGAATTATCCCAATTACCAACGGTCAGCTTGACTATACCTTCAGAACTTTGAAACCACTCAATTCAGTCCCACACAACACAAAATGTTACATTATTTTCTAATAAGCAAAAAGAATTTATTAGATTTTACTATTAAAATTGATTCAGAAACAAATCTATAAAATATAGAATTCCAGTTAATGAGTTTTCAAATTTATAACTCTAACGTTGTTCACTGGATTTTCCATGATTTAAAAAATATCTCCAATATTTCCAATTTGGCCCTCATTTCTATTATTAATATTTATTTACAGCATGTCACCCATTCTAAGAAATTTCTTTTAAAAATAGTTTAACATCTTTGAAACCTGTAGTGTCTTACTAATACCGTAAGCTAGTCAGCAGTAGGACACATCTGTCCCTGCCTGACCACTCATGGGAGAGGCAGTTTCCTACAAGCCTGGAGCATCCCTGTATGTTCTCACAGGGTGTGCAAGGGTGCAAAGCTTAACCATCTCCTCAAACTGAGCAATTTCTGTAGTCAGTCACACAGGTAACTAAGCAAAACAAGGAGACCCCATCTTGAGAATCCTGGCATAGGAGACTATGGTCTGCTGCTTGTTCACAAGTGCTGGGACCTTGGCCCTGGTTTCTCTTCAGCAATGCAGCACACTAAGTGTACAGATGTCAGGCTGGGAACTGAGGCTCAGGGAATCAGTGCAAATAAGCTGATAGCCTGTTACTGCTTTTGCTGTGAGTAATAAAGTCTGGTCTCTGATTCAGGAGTCTTGGTTCTTCTGCCAGAATCCTCAAAAACATGGTAGCAAGTTAACTTATTAGCTTACAAGTAGGATAAAAATCTCAGACCCTTTGCTTCTCTTGACAAGAATGTGTATTAAAACTTGCAATAGTTTGGGAAAAACTATAAGGAAGAAAAACGAAGCACTCCTTTAAAAAGGCTGCATCATCAACATTCCTGGACTAGACTGCTATACAGTATGACTGAGTAAAAAGGTGAGATAGAACTCTCTGAGATGGTCGTAGAAATGTATTAAATAATTTCACTTATACTTTCCTTTTAAGATATACCAACGAATATAATTTAAAAGACAGGAGTAAGTAAGTCTATACAGAACAACTTCTACATGAACAACAAGCTTTCTCTCAGGTTATTTGGTTGCCTTTTTTCCCTTGCTGGTACAGAAAATAACAGTGCTACAGTTAATGACATCAAATGTAGTTCTGCTTCTTTTTTTTTAATCAGTTTTATACAAGTTTATCTACTTTGTGAATTTTTTTTTAATTTTTGAATTTTACTTTATTTATTTCTCATACAGCAGCCTCTTATTAGTTTTTATGGTTGAGTAATATTCCATTGTACACATGTGCCACATTTTCTTGCTCCATTCATCTGTTGATGGACATCAACATGGTTGCTTCCATGTCCAGGCTATTGTAAATAGAGCTGCAGTGAACATTGGGGTGTATGTGTCTTTTTGAATTATGGTTTTCTCAGGGTATATGCCCAGTAGTGGGATTGCTGGGTCATATGGTATTTCTATTTTTAGTTTTTCAAGGAACCTCCATACTGTTCTCCATACTGCTGTATCAATTTACATTCCCACCAACAGTGCAAGAGGCTTCCCTTTTCTCCACACCTTCTCCAACATTTACTGTTTGTAGATTTTTTCATGATGGCCATTCTGACCGCTGTGAGGTGATACCTCATTGTAGTTTTGATTTGCATTTCTCTAATGATTAGTGTTGTTGAGCATCCTTTCATGTGTTTGTTGGCAATCTGTATATCTTCTCTGGAGAAATGTCTATTCAGGTCTTCTGCCCATTTCTGGATTGGGTTGTTTTTTTTCATATTGAACTGCGTGAGCTGCTTGTATATTTTGGAGACTAATCCTTTGTCAGTTGCTGTGTTTGCAAATATTTTCTCCCATTCTGAGGGCTGTCTTTTCGTCTTATTTATGGTTTCCTTTGCTGTGCAAAAGCTTTTAAGTTTCATTAGGTCCCATTTGTTTATTTTTGGTTTTATTTCCATTTCTCTAGGAGGTGGGTCAAAAAGGATCTTGCCGTGATTTATGTCATAGAGTGTTCTGCCTATGTTTTCCTCTAAGAGTTTTATGGTGGCTGGCCTTACATTTAGGTCTCTAATCCATTTTGAGTTTATTTTTGTGTATGGTGTTAGGGAGTGTTCTAATTTCATTCTTTTAAATGTAACTGTCCAGTTTTCCCAGCACCAGACTGTCTTTTTTCCATTGTATATCCTTGCCTCCTTTGTCATAGATTAGTTGACCATAGGTGTGTGGGTTTATCTCTGGGCTTTCTATCCTGTTCCATTGACCTATATTTCTGTTTTTGTGCCAGTACCATATTGTCTTGATTACTGTAGCTTTGTAGTATAGTCTGAAGTCAGGGAGTCTGATTCCTCCAGCTCAGTTTTTTCCCCTCAAGACTGATTTGGCTATTCGGGGTCTTCTGTGTTTCCATACAAGTTTTTAAGATTTTTTATTCTAGTTCTGTAAAAAATGCCACTGGTAATTTGATAGGGATTGCACTGAATCTGTACATTGCGTTGGGTAGTACAGTCATTTTCACAATATTGATTCTTCCAATCCAAGAACATGGTATACCTCTCCATCGGTTTGTGTCATCTTTGATTTCTTTCATCAGCATCTTATAGTTTTCTGAGTACAACTCTTTTACCTCCTTAGGTAGGTTTATTCCTAGGTATTTTATTCTTTTTGTTGCAATAGTGAATGGGATTGTTTCCTTAATTTCTCTTTCTGATCTTTCGTTGTTAGTGTATAGGAATGCAAGAGATTTCTGTGCATTAATTTTGTATCCTGCAACTTTACCAAATTTGTTGATGAGCTCTAGTAGTTTTCTGGTGGCATCTTTAGGATTCTCTATGAATAGTATCATGTCATGGGCAAACTAACAGTTTTACTTTTTCCAATTTGTATTCCTTTTATTTCTTTTTCTTCTGATTGCTGTGGCTAGGACGTCCAAAACTATGTCGAATAACAGTGGCAAGAGTGGACATCCTTGTCTTGTTCCTGACCTTAGCAGAAATGCTTTCAGTTTTTCAACATTGAGAATAATGTTTGCTGTGGGTTTGTTGTATGTGGCCTTTATCATGTTGAGGCAGGCTGCCACTATGCCAACTTTCTGGAGAGTTTTTATCATAAATGGGTGTTGAATTTTGTCAAAAGCTTTTTCTGCATCTATGGAGATGATCATATGGTTTTTATTCTTCACTTTCTTAATGTGGTGTATCACACTGATTTGCGTATACTGAAGAATCCTTGCATCCCTGGGATAAATCCCACTTGATCATGATGTATCATCCTTTTAATGTGTTGTTGGATTCTGTTTGCTAGTATTCTCTTGAGGATATTTGCATCTATATTCATCATTGATATTGGTCTGTAGTTTTCTTTTTTTGTAGTATATTTGTCTGGTTTTGGTATCAGGGTGATGGTGGCCTCGTAGAATGAGTTTGGGAGTGTTCCTTCCTCTGTAATTTTCTGGAAGAGTGTGAGAAGGATGGGTGTTAGCTCTTCTCTAAATGCTTCATAGAATTCACCTGTGAAGCCATCTGGTCCTGGACTTTTGTTTGTTGGAAGATTTTTAATCACAGTTTCAATTTCATGACTTGTGATTGGTCTGTTCATATTTTCCGTTTTTCCTGGTTCAGTCTTGGAAGGTTATAACATTCTAAGAATCTGTCCATTGCTTCCAGGTTGTCCATTTTATTGGCATAGAGTTGCTTGTAGTAGTCTCTAAGGATACTTTGTATTTCTGCAGTGTCCATTGTAACTTCTCCTTTTTCATTTCTAATTTTATTGATTTGTGTCCTCTCCCTCTTTTTCTTGATGAGTCTGGCTAATGGTTTATCAATTTTGTTTATCTTCTCAGAGAACCAGCTTTTAGTTTTATTGATCTTTGCTACTGTTCTCTTTGTTTCTATTTCATTTATTTCTGCTCTGATCTTTATGATTTCTTTCCTTCTGCTAACTTTGGGTTTTGTTAGTTCTTCTTTCTCTAGTTCCTTTAGGTGTAAGGTTAGATTGTTTATTTGAGATTTTTCGTTTCTTGAGGTAGGCTTGTATAGCTATAAACTTCCCTCTTAGAACTGCTTTTGCTGCATCCCATAGGCCTTGGATTGTCGTGTTTTCATTGTCATTTGTCTCTAGGTATTGTTTGATTTCCTCTTTGATTTCTTCAGTGATCTCTTGGTTATTTAGTAACGTATTGTTTAGCCTCCATGTGTTTGTGTTTTTTACGGTTTTTTTCCCTGTAATTCATTTCTAATCTCATAGCGTTGTGGTCAGAAAAGATGCTTGATATGATTTCAATTTTCTTAAATTTACTGAGGCTTGATTTGTGACCCAAGATGTGATCTATCCTGGAGAATGTTCCGTGCGCACTTGAGAAGAAAGTGTAATCTGCTGTTTTTGGATGGAATGTCCTATAAATATCAATTAAATCTATCTGGTCTATTGTGTCATTTAAAGCTTCTGTTTCCTTATTAATTTTCTTTTTGGATGATCTGTCCATTGGTGTAAGTGAGGTGTTAAAGTCCCCCACTATTACTGTGTTACTGTTGATTTCCTCTCTTAGAGCTGTTAGCAGTTGCCTTATGTATTGAGGTGCTCCTATGTTGGGTGCATATATATTTATAATTGTTGTATCTTCTTCTTGGATTGATCCCTTGATCATTATGTAGTATCCTTCCTTGTCTCTTGTAACATTCTTTATTTTAAAGTCTATTTTACCTGATATGAGTATTGCTACTCCAGCTTCCTTTTGATTTCCATTTGCATGGAATACCTTTTTCCATCCCCTCACTTTCAGTCTGTATGTGCCCCTAGGTCTGAAATGGGTCTCTTACAGACAGCATATATATGGGTCTTGTTTTTGTATCCATTCAGTGAGCCTGTGTCTTTTGGTTGGAGCATTTAACCCATTCACATTTAAGGTAATTATCGATATGTATGTTCCTATGTCCATTTTCTTAATTGTTTTGGGTTTGTTTTTGTAGGTCCTTTTCTTCTCTTGTGTTTCCCACTTAGAGAAGTTCCTTTAGCGTTTGTTGTAGAGTTGGTTTGGTGGTGCTGAATTCTCTTAGCTTTTGCTTGTCTGTAAAGCTTTTGATTTCTCCATCAAATCTGAATGAGATCCTTGTCGGGTAGAGTAATCTTGGTTGTAGGTTCTTCCCTTTCATCACTTTAAATATATCGTGCCACTCCCTTCTGGCTTATAGAGTTTCTGCTGAGAAATCAGCTGTGAACCTTATGGGAGTTCCCTTGTATGTTATTTGTCGTTTTTCCCTCTTTGCTTTCAATAATTTTTCTTTGTCTTTAATTTTTGTTATTTTGATTGGTATGTGTCCCAGCATGTTTCTCCTTGGGTTTCTCCTGCCTGGGACTCTCTGTGCTTCCTGGACTTGGGTGGCTATTTCCTTTCCCATGTTAGGGAAATTTCGACTCTAATCTCTTCAAATATTTTCTTGGGTCCTTTCTCTCTTTTCCTTCTGGGAGCCCTATAATGCTAAAGTTGTTGCATTTAATGTTGTCCCAGCGGTATCTTAGGATGTCTTCATTTCTTTTAATTCTTTTTTCTTTATTCTGTTCCACGGCAGTGAATTCCACCATTCTGTCTTCCAGGTCACTTATCCGTTCTTCTGCCTCAGTTATTCTGCTATTGATTCCTTCTAGTGTATTTTTCATTTCAGTTATTGTATTGTTCATCTCTGTTTCTTTGTTCTTTAATTCATCTAGGTGTTTGTTCTTTAGTTCTTCTAGGTCTTTGTTAAACATTTCTTGCATCTTCTCAACCTTTGCCTCCATTCTTTTTCCGAGGTCCTGGATCATCTTCAGTATCATTATTCTGAGTTCTTTCTCTGGAAGGTTGCCTAGCTCCACTTCATTTAGTTGTTTTTCTGGGGTTTTATCTTGTTCCTTCATCTGGTACATAGTCCTCTGCCTTTTCATTTTGTATATCTTTCTGTGAATGTGGTTTTCCTTCCACACGGTACAAGACTGTAGTTCTTCTTGCTTCTGCTATCTGCCCTCTGGTGGATGAGGCTATCTAAGAGGCTTGTGCAAGCTTCCTGATGGGAGGGACTGGTGGTGGGTAGAGCTGGGTGTTCCCCTGGTGGGCAGAGCTCAGTAAAACTTTAATCCCCTTGTCTGCTGATGCGTGGGGCTGGGTTCCCTCTCTGTTGGTTGTTTGGCCTGAGGTGACCCAACACTGGAGCCTACCCGGGCTCTTTGGTGGGGCTAATGGCAGAGTCTGGGAGGGCTCATGCCAAGGAGTACTTCCCAGAACTTCTGCTGCCAGTGTCCTTGTCCTCACAGTGACACACAGCCACCCTCCGCCTCTGCAGGAGACCCTCCAACACCAGCAGGTAGGTCTGGTTCAGTCTCCCATGGGGTCACTGCTCCTTCCCCTGGGTCCCGATGTGCACACTACTTTGTGTGTACCCTCCAAGAGTGGAGTCTCTGCTTCCCCCAGTCCTGTCAAAGTCCTGCAATCAAATCCCGCTAGCCTTCAAAGTCTGATTCTCTAGGAATTCCTCCTCCCGTTGCCGGACCCCCAGGTTGGGAAGCCTGACGTGGGGTTCAGAACCTTCACTCCAGTGGGTGGACTTCTGTGGTATAAGTGTTCTCCAGTTTGTGAGTTACCCACCCAGCAGTTATGGGATTTGATTTTTACTGTGATTGCGCCCCTCCTACCATCTCATTGTGGCTTCTCCTTTGTCTCTGGATGTGCCAGTGAGTTTTTGGTGAGTTCCAGTGTCTTCCTGTCAATGATCGTTCAGCAGTTAGTTGTGATTCGGTGCTCTCGCAAGAGGGAGTGAGCGCACATCCTTCTACTCCGCCATCTTGAGCCAATCTCCCATGAATTTTCAAAGAAACGTCTTTTATTTTAGTTAATCATCAAAGTAATATTCAGTACGTTTTCTATTTATTAAATATTGCTTTGATCCACTTCACTGTTATTTCTAGACCCTTAAGTCTAAATGTACCTCATATTTACGGCCAACCCTTAGTTTTAATTTCCGGCTGATTCCCAGGGCTCAATTCCATTGTGATTAAAGAACATACTGTGAATAACTTCAGACTTCCAAACTTTGCTGAGGCTTTCTTTATTGGCCCAACACACAGTTATTTGGCAAAATGTTCCACACGCACTTTAAAGGAATGAATTATGGCACTGTTGGGCGCAATGTTCTTTTTTTGTTAATTAGGTCAAGTCTGCTAGCTGTGTTGTTCAGATCCTCTATATTCTTAATTGAGTTTACTTATTCTATCAGTTATTTAGAGTTATGCTAAAATTATGATTGTGGGTTTGTGTTTTTCTTTCAGTTCTGGTCATTTTTACTTTATATATTTTCAAGCTATGCTACTTGGTATATGCAAATTTAAGATCACGATCTCTTCTTGTTAGACTCACCTTTCATATAACTTAAAATTTTCTATATAAGCAATCAGAAAGTATGGAAACAGAGTTTCACATCTTTCTTTCCAGTCTGTATGCCTTTTAATTTCTTTTTCTTGTCTTACTGCACTTGCTAAGACCATCCTTCAGTACAACCTGGAATAGAAGTAATGAAAGCAAACATCTTTGCCTTGTCTAGGATCTTAGGAGAAATGCATTGAGTCTTTGTGTTGAGTATGATGTTGCTCTAAGTATTTTCACATTTGGTCTTTATCAAATTGAGGAAGTTCCCTTGTATTTTTAGTTGCTACGTGGTTTTATCATGAAAGTGTATTGACTTTTGTTCAATATTTTTAATGCATCTCTTGAAATAATCATATAGCTTTCTACTATATTTATTGATATGATGAATTACACTGATCAATTCACAGATGTTAAACTAATCTTGCATTGCCAAGATATACCCCATATATCACTGAATTCAACATGCTAAAATTTTATTTAGAATTTCTGCATCTATGAGGAATATTGATCTTTGTTTTCTTTTTGTGGTGGTATCATGGTATGCTAATAATTACCAATTTATGGTAAAGTTAAAATGAAGTATTCCCTTCTCATATCTTTTATGAAAAGACTTCATATAGGATTAATACTATTTCTTTCTTAAAGTTTGATAAAATTCATTAGTGTGAGTACCTAGGCTTTACATTTTCTTTGTGGGGAAATTTTAAATTATAAATTCAGCCTCTTTAATCAGTATAGGGCTATCCAAATTTCTGTCACTTCTTGGTAATAATTTGTGTTTTTCAAAGACTCTTCATTTAAGTTGTCAAATTTATTGGCTGAAAGTTGCTCATAATATTCCCTTAAAAGTCTCTTAATATTTGTAGGATCTTTAGTGATATCCCCTGTTTTATTACAGATACTGGTAGTTAGTGTCTTCTCTTTTGTTCTGGATCAGTCTAGCTATAGTTTTATCTATTTTATTAATCTTTATTTTATTTTTAAAAAACGCGTTTTAGTTTGTTTTCTTCTATTGCCCATTTTCTATTTCAGTAATTTATCTTCTTACTTTTATTGTCTTCTTTCTACCTACCTTGGGTTTAGTTTGTTGTATTTTTTAAATTTTAATGAGGCAGAAAATGAGATAACTGAAGTTTTTAAAATACAAACTTTTATAAATTCCCTGTAAACACTGCTTTAGCTTTATATCACAAATTTTATGTTGTATTTTCATTATCATTTAGTTGAAAAATTTTTCTAGTTTCTCTTGTGACATCTCTTGACCAATGGATTACACAGACATGCGTTCAATATCCAAATATTTGGGATTTAATTCCATTTTGGTCAGAGCTCATCCCCTATATAATTTCAATCTTTTCCACCTTATGGCTTACCATATGTTTTATCCTGGTGAATGCACATGTGCACTTGAAAAACAAAATGTGAATTCTTCAGTTGTCACGGGTAGTGTTTTATAAACACCAATGAGGCCAAGGTGGCTGATAATTCAGAACTGCAAACTTTCTTAGGTGCCAAGTCTGGTCCCAGTTCAGATCTTTAGCTGAGATCCTTTAAGTCTGTTTTGCACATGTGTGTTTCAGGGGTCAGCTAGAATTTGGGATTCCTTCTCAAAGAAGAGTAAACCACATATAATGTAGAACACTCAACTGGCTGAGAGTACTTTGATAACAGTGTTATTATAATCATTGAAAAACGCATAGGTAAGCGTGTGTTCCACTATACTAGCATTCATTGGCTGAGAGTACATGACAGCAGGCAGAGCACAGAAAAACATGACAAACTGGAAGTTTACTGTAATATATTTATAAATCATTTTTTAAAAGAAAAATATTTCAGAGACGAACAACAATAAAAGAAATGACACTGAGTAGAGCAGCATCAAACAGCATACACAGGATGTACATAGGCTTGCACATCCTTTACATGCATTACCTGTAATCTCCCTACAGCGGTCCTTAGTAGTTATTAATTATCCAAATTACACTGATCAAAGACCCAAGTTAGGAACGTGAATTGATACGAAACAAACTAACAGGTAATTTACTGATCTGACAATAAGGAAACCAAAAAAAAAAACCAGAGCTTTAAACTTGTGTTAGATTTAGAAGTTCAAACAAGTTAAAATATACAGAGAGCTTTAATTGATAATCAGTGGCTACTAAACTTCCAAATTAAGAATATTAATAATATCTCTCTTAATTTAATAATCCATTTATGAGGCAGCAAGAAATCATAAAATAAGATGTTAAAGTCTATAAAAGGATATACAGTACATCTTGGAGTAAATAGTTTTTTATTCTATTTATTTTCCATTTACCAAACACAAAGCTGCCAAGAAGCAGCTGGAAAAAGTCAAATTAATTTTCTTTATCGTGTCTTCCCTACAGATAACCGAGGGCATTATAGCTGCTTTAATACACATTTTAATTGAGTGCTGTCACTGGTAGGAAGAAAAGTGTGGAACCAGTGCTTTCCATATCAAACAAAGCAAGTAATTAACAGCCATTCTGGCACAATCCCTTATCACCAAAATACACAAAGGATGCTAAGTTCTCTCAAAGTCAATGCTCTGTTACCAAAAAGCAGAGCTGGTGTTTCAGGGTCATACTTGCTTTCTTATTACACAAGCATACATTTACTGCTCAGTGAGACACCTATAATTAAACACAAGAAGCCTATAATGCTAATATTCAGGCTAGCCTGCATGTTAGGGGTTCCCCCCCACTCCCCATACAGATGATTGCCTTTCATTTTAGAGTTTCAAGTAGCTACAGTTCACTTGGTTTTGATTACATAGCAATTAGATATGCAAATACATGTAAGATCCAGGAAAATACTTTTTCAAACATCAGATTGTGAGCAATCAGGCCTATTCTCTTCCCTTGTATACACAAGCAGCTCATTAAACAACTATTGTCTAAAAAAAACATCTCTGCCTCAAATGCCTTGGGGGTTTTTTTTAATGTTAAAATCATTCAAAACATATCCTTGGAATAAATCTCTCTCGGCAACCTAGTTCATGTGTATATATGCCAGAGCTGGGTGGGAAAGCATGGTAAGTGACCAAAGGAAAGAACATACCCTAATTCACATTGTCTGTTTAGAGTTACTTCAAGACTTGTCAAGAAAAAAATTTAAATATACAATTTAAAACTTTCTGTTAAATGACACTTATTATTCCTAAATATTCCAACCACTTGACTGAGAATCTATTTTCATCTTACTTAGTAGGTTTACATTATAAGCTATATACAAGTGTTAGTATGGAGAAGAATCATGTATATTGGGGAGAGGGGAAACATTTACACTTCAGGAAGATCAAAAATTGTTACCTATGTCTCGGTGTGACTTGAAAAAGTAAAATGGCCACTGATGTTCTTGCAAAATATACTCACATATTCTCTCTACCCAGGCAATTAATTTTACTTACAGATTTTAAATTACAACTTTGCTTCTTAACCTTAAGTCCTATTCAACTAACTTATAAAGTGCTTGTTGGCTGTCTTTCTCTTTTTTTCTCTATTTTGTCATTTAAGTCATGTGTCAGTTGTTTATATTTAAGTAAATTTTTTAAGTGTTTCTTCTGCATTTTCTATTTGATGCTCCTGCACTTCGGAAATTTCAAGAAACTGGCTGACTAAAATTCTGTGGTAAGAACAACACAATTTTTTAATGGGCATTAATTATGTCCACACTCCACTGAGGAAATCAGAAATATAACTGCAGTAGCCCACCTTCGAGTCCCTTGCTTCAAACTCTTATCACCAGTCCGTATACAACATCCCTTTACAACCCACTCTGTAACGGCTTCAGGTCATGCCACTCTGCTTAAAACCCTCCATTGCCTTCCAACTGCTCTTGCAATAAGATCCAGACTCCTTCCCCTGCTTGCATGGAAAGATCTCTCCCACCTCATCTCCCACTCTTTTCCACCCACGCTGACCTTGCTATTCCTCAGACAATCTAACGTCATTCCTGAGTGCTTTACACTTACGCTCATTTTACCCTCTTGTCACACGACAGATGTCACCTCTGCCCACAGCCCTGACTTGGACGCCCTAGTTAGAAGCATTCCACACTGATCATACTTATTACACCATTTGATGCTATTCTCTTCATGGCACTTATCACCATCTCATACTGTAGCGTTCATTTACTTACCTGTTTATTTTCTGTCTTCCTCTCTAGTTGTGCTCCACGGGAACAACCTCCCAGCTTTGTATGTGGCCCAGAGTAGGGAATCAAAAAATACTTATTAAGTTATTTAATAAATTTTGAAAGGTAGAAGAAATAATTTTCTAGACAGAAAAAAACATGTGAATAAATGTATGTAGGGGCAATTAGGAATGGTCTGGTTGTTTCAGAAGGTTAGGGGATGGAACTGAAAACATAGAAGAGACTGGAAAATAACACTGTGTGAAGGAGATAATGGACTTGGTTGTATTACACTGCCATTTAAGGTTAAATTAAATGTACACTGCTGGTGATGGTAATGAAACAAGACCATATGTTTGAGCTTGGTGATGCCACTACCACTGCTTCTCAGACTTTTCATCAAGCCTGGCACTTATGTCACAATGGGTCCTGGTCTTCCTTGACAGCTTGATGAATTGTTTTTCTCTAATCACTCCATCAAAGGAGAATTGCTCAAAAATGGTCACTGACAGTATTCATATCTTCACTGCCAATAAAACTCACTTTCTAGGTCCAGATTAGGTTTTACTTATCATTAGCCTATTCATATACTGCAAATTGGTCCAAAATAAATCATATATCTAGGTATCATGGATAAAAGTTAAGAGCTCGGTCACTAGCACATTTCTAGATTTTTTTTAATTCTTCCTATAATGAGTTTAAAGAGTTTTTCAGAAAGGGGAAAAGCACTGAAATCAGTGACTCCTGAGTGAATGAGTATAACTAAATACATACTGTATCAATGGCAATGGAAGGAAAGACCTAAAAAAACAAAATGAGCACCCTTAGAATCTGGTTTATGTTCCAAGAGATAAATGTACAAAACCAGCCAAACATTCACAATCATCTCTTAAGTACTTTTAATAATAGAAATTTATTTCCCCAAAATAATCAATGACAGGAAAAAACAAAAAAAGAAGAAGTATTCCAAATTAAAAGGGGAAGAGAGGGAAGGGAAGTGAGGGACAGGAACAAAGAAGACCGAGAGCACTAAAGTGGTAACTGTCAAAAATTGGCGAATGAGGTGAAAGGCATATGGGGTGTGGGGAGGGTTCTTTATATTCTTTTTGCAGTTCTTCTGTAAATTTACAGTTACTTCAAAATACAAAGCTAGAAACAGGAATAATTTGTTCCTAACTCTTATTTCTCCGCATTTTCTACATAAGTTTGCTCTGCCTAAGGTAGCATCACCCAACAGAACTTTGAGTAACAATGACAGTGGCTTGCATCCACTGTCCAAAAGGGCGGCCACTTGTCACAGGCGCTCCTGAGCACTTCAACGTGACTGCGTGACTGAGCAGCTCAACTGTTCTCTCGTTCAGTTTTCATTTCAATCTCCATATACTACAGCCAATGGCTACCCTACTGGACAGAGCACAGGTCTAGGCATTTCCCTTGAAAAGAAATGTACAGACTAAGACTAGCTTAGGGAGAAATGACGATACAGTTTCGGGTAAACCTTAAATCAAGTTCTAATTAAACAAGCCTGGGGCAAGCGAGGGAGATTAGGGATGGCAAGCATCCTGAACTCAATCACAGAAACTCCCGTAAGGTATCCTCTACCTGGTGGTGACGGAGGACATGGAAGATCACCTTGGGGTATTTACATGCACCTCAGCCTTGACTACAACGAAACACTCCACCGTGAAAAAAGCCTCTATCAGAGAGATCCGATCAGGATAACATTTATTTCCTGCCAAATGATTTCTGCCCTCATGCCAAATATATAAAATGTGTTTGGTTTTTTTTTAATTTAGAACTCTTCTACCAGTTAGCTCTACACATGTATCATGTTCTGAACACAAATTCATGTACTGTTTTCCATGGTGACTTCATTATTTTCTTGTGATAATTATAACTTGATATAAAAACTACATTTTTAAAAACCTTAAGTCCTAAACCATCACATTTGTGATGTGAGATGCTTCTAAACAACTACGATTACCTCCTGAGGTTTTAAGATATACGAAAAATCTGAACAAATGCTTAAGACAGCCTCGACACAAAAATCTTATGCTCTCTTATATCAACAAGTAAAAAGAAAACTGCCCGGTACACAATGGGAATTCTAAAAGTTAATAGGTAAAATTATTTTTTTTGTATAAATTATCTACACAGCTTAAATAATCAAATAAAAAAGTTTATAGTAACTAAAGGTAAATCAGGTAATGGAAACAGGACATTTAACTGCTTGGCAATGGGTGAGAAGAACCTTTATTTTATTTCATGACACAGAGTACTACAACCTCGCATATACCTAGACAGAGAGACACACACATATATATAAACGTACTAACAAGATATTAGTAATAACAAAAAAATTGACTTTAGTAGATATTATGCACATTACCTGAGGGGAAAAAGAACAGTTAAGAGATGACTGCAGAGGTCTAGGCAAAAAATAATGAGAGCACAGATTTAGACAATGGTGGTGGGGAGGCACCTGTGGGAACTCACAAGATACTGAGCTGCACAACTGTGCAAATCTGTTAAATGACTGACTGAGGGTAGAAAGGACTCAAGGATATCTCCCAAGTGGTTTTGTTTTGTTTTTTTTTTAACCACAGTTGCTGGTAAGAGTAAACTAATAAAGAACAAGAATCAAATCCTATAAATAAGCAAGGGATCAAGTACCAGAGGACAGAATGATCCTCTGATGTACACATCTTCCACAGTTTATTTTCTCCAAATAAACAGAAATCACTTCTCACTCTAAGGGCAGCACTTTGAAACAGACATATTAAAAGCAACATTTTAATTTTCTATCAGAACTTTCATAAGGCCACAGTATCATTCCGTAACAACAAATCTCAGACAGCCAGCATACAAGGAGATTTAAGAACAGTGCTAATGTTTTGTGGAAGAAAGCTGAACAAACACCAAAACAATGCCCCAAATCTAAGGGGGACTATGTAATTTGTCATCCAAATCAGGATACTTTGAAAGTGAAAGGAGATACTAATAATTACACCTAGATAATAAGTACAGCTGAAACTGTACTGGGCAAACCAAACCTTAGTGTTGCCCTTCCAAAGAGCTATACTGAGAAGAAAAACTTCAAAATATGAAGGTAATTATGGTTTAGAAACACTATACCTTTTTCTAGGAAAACAAACATTATTTACTCTTACTTTTCCTAGATCATTTGGTAACAAATATAGCACATCTGGGCAAATTAGAACTAATTGCCTAGGCAAATTCTTACCTATACAATCAGAGCAAATTCTTCCAAAAACTAAACCACTGGACAAAAAAATTCCTCAAAAAGGTAAAAAGAATATTTGCTACTCAATTAAGAATTTCAAAAATTCTAATTTTACATTTTTCACATATTGAAAATAATAGACAACTGTCAAAAGCGATTAAAATTTAAGTCATTAAAATTATTTTAAGAGCAAAGTAACTGAAAATGTAGAATTTGCAATCTTACCCTACAGAATGAAATAATTTATAAAAGTATGTAAGATTTAACTGAATAAATAAAACCATAATGATAACAGAAAATAGCAAATATCTATACAAACTACTGAGGAATGTAAAAGCCTCTGATACTAAAGACAGAATCCAAAAAACCACAATAAAATATAGTTTGACTGTTCAGGTCATAATTTCTTTATGTAAAATAATTATAAGCAAAATTAAAAGGCAAACCATTCCTTCCTTCAACACGTATTTTCTTGGTACCAACGGCGTGGCAGGCACTTACAGCTCTACCACTGAGGACAGGGCAGCGAGCAGAACAGACAGCACTCTGCTCTCGTCATCACACACACCCTTAATGCGGGAAGATAAGTAATAATAAACAGGGGGCTTCCCTGGTGGCGCAGTGGTTGAGAATCTGCCTGCCAATGCAGGGGACACGGGTTCGGGGCCTGGTCTGGGAGGATCCCACGTGCCGCGGAGCAGCTGGGCCCGTGCGCCACAATTACTGAGCCTGCGCGTCTGGAGCCTGTGCTCCGCAACAAGAGAGGCCGCGATAGTGAGAGGCCCACGCACCGCGATGAAGAGTGGCCCCCACTTGCTGCAACTAGAAAGAGCCCTCGCACAGAAACGAAGACCCAACACAGCCATAAATAAATAAATAAACACAAAGTTTAAAAAAAAAAAATAGTAATAATAATAAACAGGTAAAGCATGTCCGGAGTGATAATGGATACAAGGAGCAAAAGGGTAAGAGAGCAGTGTGGCAAGGCATCAGGGTTTGCTGTTTTGGGGCAGAGTGACTATGGAAGGTTTCTCTGAAAATGTGAAATTGAACAGAAATCTGAAAAGTGGAGACTGAGTTACAAAAAGATACCAGGGGAAGAGGATTCCAGGTGAGGGACCAGCAAGACCAAAGCCCTACAAGGAGAGCGTCAGTATGCTGAAGGAATGGAAAGCTGGGACCTCAGTCACAGAGGTGGCAAAGAGAAGCCTGGAAGGCAGCTAGACACAAGACCAAGCAGGGCCTTGTCAGCCACAGTAAAGAGCTGACTCTTACTGAACACATAAAAATACGTTGCAGGATTATTCTTTAAAAATCACTCTGGTTGCCAGAGGGAGACAGAGAGGAAGAGTGGAAATAAGGAGATCAAAAGACTACTGAGGAAAACCACAATGCAATAATGAAACTCCTGCACTCAGCCTGGGTTCAAATCCTGAGTAAGCAACTCACTAGTGAGGTGAAGAGAACCTCCTCCACGTCTCCACTTCCTCACGGATAAAGTTAGAAAAACAACAGTAGCTACCTCACAGAGCTGTTTGGGAACAATGAGCGAATCCATGTGGAGCGAGGAGAGAGCAGCCCCTAAGTCACAGCACGTGCTCAGCGTGCTCCACCCTCACCACCACCAGCAACTCAGCACTGCTGTCACCAGCCAGCCCACCCCATTCAACCCAGTCCAGAGGGTAAGTAGGCAGTCTGGAATTCAGGGGAGATTTTAGCCTAACTCCACACGGGGAGTCGGGGGAAGAGTATTTTGGGGGGGGGGCAAATTTTGTTGGGAACAGGATATTTACAAAGTTGCAAAGTATTCCCCTTAGATTAGTTATTAATTTAAATGGGGGAAAAGTATCTCTACAATGAAAAAATATGATGGATGCCATTTTAACCAAAGGATGAAACTTAATATCATCAATATGGGGCAAACTAATATTATGTGCTGAGGACACAACATTTAAAAAAACAAACAAAAAACCCCCCAAACAAACAAAACAAAAAGATCCTTTCCAAAAATGCAAGAACGAAAACAAGTTACTAGTCAGAAATTAATCTTATTAGTTACAAAGGTGAAATGATACAGAACTTCCTTCACATCAGAATATGAAAAATAATAGTATTTTCTATGTGAAGTGAATACAGTCATCTATATTTAGAATACTTTATAGGTATCTGAATTCAGCAAAAGCTTAAGGTGAAAACTTATTAAGACCTTTTAAGGTCTTAATTAATCAACTGGCCAAGTTGTTAGGAGCAGTCCTAACTACCTGCTATAATTTCTATTTGCTCTTTTCTAAGTAACATATAATTCACAAAATGAAGAATGACAGTTTTGACTTTTTTGGACCCAAAGACTGTGATATCATCCTGGCCCTATGACAATTCCTGATTTAAAAAAATAATAACAACTATACATGTCTTTAAAAGTCAAAGAGTTAACAATTATACATGATTTAAAATAAAATAGCATGTTTTAAAATTCAAAGAGCAACAATATAATTTCTTTAAATTGTTATCTTTCATAACTGAAGGAGAAAAATAAAAGTAGTAGGATAGAATAGGATGGCTCACTAGGCTTATGAAACTGTCTAATAATTTGTCACTAACGGAAAAAAATTTTCCATCGAAGTTCTTGTTAAAGGATTTTGAAAAAGAAAATCAACTGATGCAGCATAATGATAAACACATAAGCAACATTCCACTACTAATTCTGTCCACAGAGAACTGAACCTTCTGAAAGAAAATTTGTTATATATACAACACATTATAAGGTGCTCAAAGATTCCTTAACTAAATTGACTGCAATCCAATCAAGACTGAATTTTAAAAGGCTCATTAACAGCATCTAGTGATAAAATGGACTCTCCCTTTTCACTGAAACTCATGTCTCATTTCATTAGACACGGACAATTAACTCATCTTGGTATTATTAGATCTATGGCAGAGTAATTAGCTTAAGTTTTACAGGTTACTCAAAGAGCTACTTTAGTAATGAAAACAGGTTTATTCTCATTGGATCCATCTTTTTATCCCTTGAAGAGTGTCTTACAAATTTTAAAAAACTATACTTTAAATAAATAGTAGCAGAATTTTTATTTCAAATCTCCCCAATCTTTCTTAGCACTTAATACAGGCAACGCAATGACTCTATTCTATAAAAATGTACTGAAATATTATCCAATCTGAATTAAACATTTAATTTGTATTGCACTGCTTTATATTCTTCCATCTTAAAACAAAGCTAAGTCACTTGAGTCCAAAATGAACATGTAACCAGAAACAGAACTAAAAAAGTGAATATTTTGAAAACACTCAGAGCAAAAATGAGGGTATGAGAAGAAAGAAGAAAAGTGGGGAGGAGAGGACACCACAGGGCTAGTTTCCAGCCCTGAAAAAACCAGCGGATCATACAGCAAGCTGGGGTTTAAGCCAGAGCTGCTGCCAAGGGTAGCCTGCCAGTACAGAAATCAAGTGTTTTGGAACTTTTACAGCATTCTGACTGGATAGTTTTGTCTGTTGATATAAAAAGTTTTAAATAGGATTAAAATTATCTTTTAAAAATTCTTTTTCTCTGATAATTAATTTCATTATATTTTACAAAAGAATTGGTCTACGATGAATTAGAATTTTGCTGTAATGTTCTTTTGTGGCAGATAATTTGAAAAGTACTGATTTAAAACTCTTCCAGAAAGGCAGGCCTTCCTTTCTCTTTAAAAAGAAACCAATCGATCATTTGAGGCTGAATTCAATGCTATGTCCCATGACATTAAAAAAAAAAAAGAAAGAAAGAAAGAAAGAAAAAAAGCGGAGGAGGACTTAAGTTACTAGGGAATTAGTTTATAGCTAGAGTAGGACACCTTTGAGACAAAGGACTGTCATTAAGTATGTCAAAGGCCCTAAGGTTAAGAGATTATTTTGTTTTGAATTCAAAGTAGAATTAGGATCAGAGGATCTAAGTTCCAAACACAGATTTTCTGAACACAGGGAAGAACTTTCTAAGTAAAGTGTTCTAAGACTTGGTTATTTGTTTGTGGCCTTTGCTCTCTTCTCCCTTCCATCTATCCCTTCGACTGACAAGTTATCTTTTTAAAACAGTATATCATATTAACTCCTTACTTTAAAAACATGAGTGCCAATGCACTGCTTTTAGAAGGAAAAGTTTTAGTATCATATTCAAGGTCCTATTATCCTCAGATCCCAACCTTGTCTCCAATACCACTTCTCCCACTACACCTTGTAACGTCCACTGCAATACGTCGAGCATTAGCATAAGGACCCGTACTGGCTGACCCTACCTCTGCTTTCTAGACTGCCACTCCACTCACCTGCCCTGCAAGCTCCTACTCCAATCAATCCAATCTTCTCTAGCTTCCCTGAAAGCCTCAACCTGTAAAAGACTCATCACTTCCTCGGCTTCCCACAGCACAATGTATAACACCTGTTGTGGTATTTACCGCACTGTGCATTAGCCCACTGTCAATTTATCAGTCTCTTGGGGGTAAAAGATACTTGAGGGCAAAAAATCATAGGCATTCAAAAAATACTTGCTGCCTAAAAAGGTATTAAATTAACTATGACAGGAGGTGGTGAAAATTGAGTAACAACCATGTGCAGTATAGGAACTAAAATATCATAGAATTAGATATAACAGTGTTAGATTTCATAGCTTTAATAAGGTTCCTTCCAAACCAGATTATACATTACTATAATTTTCATAATCACTCTTCTAAAGCAACTGACCTATTTTTATAGCTAAATACTACTATTCAAATCAGATACATGGAATTTTCTAAGCATGTAATTTATAAAATTAACATTTTTAAGAGAGAATCTGTAAAAATTCCTACTCTCTGATGCACTGAGTCAAAGGTACCATGGCATGGGTCAGGGCGGGGGGTATTAAGGCAGGGATATAAAGTACAGAGAAAAAACCCATTCCCCACAGGGTACAGCCTTTCTCAACTGATTCCACAGGGAAAACAAGTACTTAATGCCTGGCCCAAGGCATAAATTATATATAATTAACCTCTCCTATCTATAGTGGTACTCCTTATGAACCACTCTCAGTGAAACTGAAGAACTTCTAAGATGAGGAGCCCTAGCTGAGAAGGGCTGTGTAAACTAATAGAAAATTACAGCACTTTTCCTCTTGAAAACATCTGAAACAGTAATTAGTTGCTTGGGCCCAACCAGAAGTTTATTACAATATAATGTACCTTAAGACCAGTTATGGTAATACCATTTCAACTATGTCTAACCATTATTCATAAATGGGTTCAATGAGAAAATAAGAAATATATTTCAAACAATTGTCTAACTGGGAAATGAGAGATGGCTGCATTGCTCATAACAGCAAGGACCTTTTAAAGACACACAGAAATATATACTTATGGAACAGCTTCTTTAACAGCGCCTTACATGAAAGTTTAACTCTGTTGGTGAATCTGTTGGGAAACTGGTTCTCACATACATTGCTGAAGTAATGCAAAACAATAATCCCTAAAGAGAAGAATTTAGCACTAGCTAGCAAAACTATATATTGTGATACCACTTCTGGAATTCTATTCCAAAGATAAACTAGCAAGTACACGTAAAGATGTATATAAAAGCTATTCTACACAGCAGTCTTCCTATGTGTTACAGCAAAAGCCTAGAAGCAATCTAAATGTCCATTAATAGGGGAATGCTGGAATAATTTATGGTACACAGACACAATGGAATATGATGAAGTTATTAAAAGGAATAAAGACTGTCTCTATATACTGCCAGTAAGTGACCTCAATGATACACTATTAAGTAAAAAACAAACAAAAAAACCAAGGCAAGGCATAGAAAAGTGTAGCGTATACAATTATCTATGAAGGGAGTGAGAAATTACACACACACACACGCTCATGTAACCATTCATGTAAAACAAAGAAATGGAAGGATAAGCCAAATACCAAAATAAAAAATTTACCCAAACCGCAAGATGGGGGATAGATAAAAGAGACAGGGATAAAAGCAGGACTTCTCTGAAAATTTCCTACTTTGTAGATTTGATTTTGGAACCATGTAAATATTGTACAAGTAACAGAAAAATAAGAAATTCGTAAAACTAGAAAACCAAGTGTAACAAATGAGCTTAACTGTTTACCCATATGATGGCATAACTGATATATACTGAAAAACTATTGAGTGTTTTAAAAGACAGTAATTTCTCCAGTGAAACATACCCTAAAAACAGTAAGAACTGGTGAAAAATTGTTTTCACTGACTATCCTGTTGGTAGTAGTGTTTGTATTGTTATTCTGAGACTGTTTTGTATATCTTAGAATAAAGAAAATCAATCATTTTGTGTCATTAGGAACCAGCATTTTCAGTGGGAAACAAAATATAGATACAAGATCAATTAAATAAAACACTGTAGCTTTCATTTTAAATGAGAATGAACTTTGTAAAGATACCTATATTCCTGAGTGTGTGTGTGTGTGTGTGCGTGTACCTATGTATCTCCTAGCTCTGTCCTGAAAAGGTCTACAAATAATGAGTAACACTAAAGCCCATACTGCAGTTTCCAAATACTATTTTTCACTAATAGTAATCAGGGTTCCTTAAAGAAGTGGCTGATCTCAAGTCTGGGGAGGAAATCTTACGATGAGCCTGGACTATTAAATACACCAGAAAACACAGTTACTAGCCCCAAACTACTGGGATTGTGTTAAAGGGACTTGGAAGTGAATTTGAAAAGGCCCCCCACTGGTCAAACCACATGATCATCAGTTAAAAACTCTTAAGTACAATGAACTGAAATGCATCAGAACTGTTTAAATGCATTCATAATGATACTCAAATGGAAACAAAAAACCTCATTCTTCACCTCTGGAGGATTCCTAGGAACCAACTCACTATTTTAAACCTAGTAAGTGAAGAACTGAGCATTTACCCAGCCTCTCCTATAAAAAGTAAACCTAGCTAATAACAGCAAAGAAACAGGATAATAACTATTTTGCAGTTCCTACTGTAATAAAGGGTCTAAACAACAATCAACAGTAACTGCTGAAATCAGGAGGAAACTAGATTTTAGGTACCACAACCACAACACTGCTTGTGAAATTTTCTTTCAAAAGGAAGAAAGGAAATGAGGAAGGGAGGGCAGGAGATCTAAATCTGATTAAATCTTTCTCACCACCAATTTACCAAAAATACAGGGGACAGAGATAAGTGTTAATCACCACCATGGAAGTGCAATCAGCACAAGCCACGGGAAATCTTCGGTACAAATAACTCAGTCCTTTTACAAATAAGTTACAAGGAGAAATGGGGGCAAGGGTGAGAATGGCTTAAGAGATCTATCAATCTCTTAAGCAAGGTATTCATATACAGCCCTCACTTGGATACCGTGCAAACTTTTTTTCAAAGCACATTTATGAAACAAGAAGGGAACTGTGAACACTGACTAAATAGCGACACAAAGAAATTGTTTTGGTGATTAAAAAAAAACATAAACATGATAGCATTAAAGAGTCCTTCTATTTTAGAAACACCTAATAAAATGTTTACAGCTGAAATTATGTCTGGAATTTGCTCCTCAAATCATCTGGTAGGCGGAGGGGGAGGAAGGGTAAGGGGGAATGTGGGCACACATGGAAGGAGACGGACAATGCTAACACTGGGTGATGAATAAACACTGGTCAAAATGTGCCACGATGAAAGGTGGTTTTTCTGGTGGTTGTTGTTTTTTCTTTTTTTAAATAAACTATACCTACGCTCGAGGTTGTCAGAAAGCCTAGTACGCAACAAGATCAATAAAGCAGGCTCTTCGGACCATGTCTGTACATGATGTTATATCACTGGCTATCACAGCCACTTTAGTATGTCAAACAAAAAACTGTATTAATTTGATTATTTTCCAAGTGTTGAGAGAGCAACAACATCTTTCATAAAAATAAAAGTCTAAGCTGCCCCCACAAATCAAGCAAATTAATTTTTGCATATACTATCAATATTGCCTTGGAACATCTTTTAAGTGTGCTTTCTTATCACCCAGCACAAAGTCTTAGACATTATAAAGCTCAGTTACTTGCCAATTAAACTGACATAGGACAGGGTACAAGGTTGCAGGAGAAAATGCCAATTATAAAGCATCATGAACAGTAAGAGATTCACTTTCTATAACACATGTAAAAGTGTATATAACTGCAGAGAGAACGATCTACAAGAAAACATACCGAAATTGTCAATAAGAGTAGTCTCCAGAGTGACAGAATCAGGTGCCTATACTTCTTCCCAGACCATATACATTTTTTAACTTTTCTAAAAATATCACATATTAACTAGTTAAAATATATATGCACCATAAGAAATTAATAGGACTATAAGAGACATTTAAGAAAAATCTGTAACGTATATGAAAAGTGACATGTAAAAAAAGTTATGAAATTCTACCTATGTTTGCAATTACACAATATGCCTCTCTAATAACATTTCATAGATCATGGTCCATACAACACTGCAGTTCCTCAAGAAGTTAGAGGGACAGCTCTTGGAAAGGAGAGACTGTGGTCAAATATATTTGGGAAACAAAGTTAAAAACTGAATTAAAACTTGATTACAGATTGATCTAATTTTAAATTCAAAGCCCATATTCTGAAGAGAATGAATTGTAGAGCTGAATTTCAATGTCCAGCAAGATATATGTTTATACTGAGTGTAGTTACTAGTTAGAAATGAGGGACTGGATAAGTTATTTGACCTCTTTAAGCCTCCATTCCTGTTAGAAGAGTAAAAACTATCTTTTGAGACTGTTGAACGGTCTGAATAAGACATTGCACAGATCGTGAAAGTGGTTAATACCATCTGACCACTGCTATTTGCAGCCCTAGAAGGCCATCTGATTCCCTGAGTGTACATCCCCCTTCATTTCAAGCAAAGAGCTCTAACTAGAATTGCTGAGTCTTATTGGAAATTTCCAGAAGACACAACGTTTGACTAACCCTGCTTTGACCAACTGCAGACATTTCAGCGGTCACCATTTCTGGGTGGGAGTGGGGAGCAGGAACACAAGCACGGCCCCTGAGTCTCTTAGGAAGTCTGAGTGCAGTACTTGCTCTTAGGCTCCATGAGTTTACCCAGTACCATTCCCCTGGGTATGTTTATGCAATGACAATACTGTTGTGCCCATCAATAATGCTGAAGTGATACCAATCTAAGAGAATGAAAATTAAAGTGCCACATTCACTCCCTTACTTAAAACCAACAGCTTAGAATGATACAGCACTGCCTATCTTCCCAAAAGAATTAAAAGCACATGGGATTTATAATTATCTCTATTTATAAAATCTTTTATGGGGTGGGGATAGGGGAGCATCTATGCCTTTCATTTATTACCTAAACATTCATTCCTTTCCCAGATAATTTTTTCCAGTTCCTGCTCTGTGCCAGGTACTCATCAAACACCAGGGAAGTACTCCATAAAATAGACATGGTATGCCCTCAGTTTATCAGACTAGCAGTGAAGGATACAAATCAGCAAACAGTATTCCATCATAATACCTTGGACAGTCAGTAAATTAAGGTTTATTTTCTAGCTTTCTCAGCTTTTACATAAACTGACAACTCTGCAGAAAAGTTTAAAGTTTTCCTTTAAACACATGAAATATACCTCAATCGGCCTTATTATTATATTTCTTTTTGCCTCCATCTATTTGTCATGTTCTTTGTAAAAATAACAGCCAAGCAATGAATGATAGTACCTTCCATTTTGATCTAACTTTTACTAGCATTTTTAAGAACTCAACGGGCAGAGTTACTACAGCATAAACCAAAATGACTTGGTTGACAATTATGGGCAGATTTAAATTAAGATTACAGAAAACACTCTTGGCATTATAAATCTACATATAAATTCTTCACCATAATATCAAACATACGATAGCCATTCAAATTAACTTGATATCCCCTAAGTATGTTCATCTGTAGAACTTTAATAAAACTAAAAATATAATCTGCAGTCAAAATTTTGTTGGTGTCTTAATTTATTACTGTTTGCATGCATTAATCTGTAAACATTTTTTATTTCATTAGACAACAGTACATATTAAAAAAAATAAAATAAAATGTGCAAACTGCTTCTATCTGTGCTTAAGAACAAAGTGGACAAGACAGAATATGGACACACCAACCACCAGAGAAACAAAACAGAAAAGCCATCAGAATATGGGATATTCAAAGGTCACAAAGCAACAACAAAAGTACTGTCATTTCCAAAGCTTAAAAAACTGTAGTATTCCCCTATGATACAATATGAGTTTAAACATAAAATGTACTAATAATGTTAATATAAAATTTATTAAGAACAATCATTAACATTGATTGATTGATTACTATGTGTCAAAACACTATTCTAAGTGCTTTACAACTGATTTAATCCTCACAACGATGGTTGTTGAGAACCATCAACCATAAGAGAGAAGTGACAACACTACTCCCTCACTATATTATATGGCACAAAGAGATGGAGTAATTTGTTAAAATCACAAAGCTGCTAAGTGATAGAACCAAGATTCAAACAAAAGCAAGATGGTTATAGAGCTTACTCTCTTAACCACTCTAATCTTCTGTCAAAATGATAGCAGAAAAATGTTCTTCAGGCTACAAAGTTCAACTTGACTGAAAACAGAACTCACGATGTCTCATTACAGTTCCAAGCTCTAATCCTCAGTGTCTGTGAGTGTGTGAGTGGAGTAAGTGGAGAGCCATTACTACAGAACTAACAGAGGCTGAGGAGAGGACAAAACATGCTTTGTTAACTGACTGATATTCATAACTTGTTTGACTGATGGATACACTAATCTTTCGGTGAAGATTTATTTGTCCTTCAGTTGTTGAGAGTTCATCTCATTGTCCCTAGGCTATTAAATTAGCATTACTTAATGCAACGCAACCATAAGTGCAAACAGGGGAACCAAAACTGCATGGCGATACGAGATTGCCACTCAGCTGATTCACAATATGCTTAAATTTTTTTAAGATTCTAATAAAAAAATTGTTTTAAATACAACAGCTAAATATGCTTAGGGAGAACTCACATGCTTGCCTCAAAGTATCTTTATACTCAGCTGACAAGAACAGCTTATAATAAGATCTAAAGATAATCAATATCATTGACAGCCTCTCCCTCCAACTTAACTACTAAGTCATTATTTGTCTGTAAGGAGAGAAAATGATTGAGATCCAGTCAGCTTATGGGAGAGCTTAAATGAAATGAAGTGAGAAGCTCAAAAAGATGCGTATCAGAATGAAGTCAATACCTTATAGGTCTGGTGTTCATTCCATAAGCTCCACAAAGTGATTCAATGCACATGCTCTAACATAACAATAACATAACATAACATAACGGGTCTATCATTTGATATCCCTTTCAAGGCAATGTATTTAAAAAATAAACAAACGAACAACAAACCCTTCCTAACAATAAATCTAATCTTTGGCAATCAAAATCTAGGTTATTTTTTAAAATCAGTCAAACATTTTTTACACAGACAGAAAATTTCAAAAGTATTCTGCCTCACAGTATCACTGGATAAAAGGAAACAAGGCAAAAAAAACCTTCCTAAAAACAATGTTTAAAGTAGGTAGTTAGGTGTTTATTATACTAGAAAAACAAGAGTGGCAAAAGAAAAAAGCAGAAAGCAGGAACAATACACTTTAAATTATCTAGAAAACTTAAAATCAACACAAAATGTTGGTAAAAACCAAAATGACTCTCATATGGCTAGTTATAAGCCTTTTATTCCTATGTTTACTAACTCTCCTGATGAGATGACATACATCCAAAGTTATTCATTTGATCCTTCTCATTTAAATCTCATCAAAAGAAACATTTTAGATTTTTCAAAGTTTTAGTTACATCTTTTATATATACAACATTATAGTCTGACTAATTTCCATTTGCTAATGGAATTTACTAATTTCCATGGTGCTTCTCAAGTGTAAAAACCAAAGTTAATATCATAGACTGACTGGTATTAGCTGGCTAAATGAAAAATGATAATCAAAAAGGGAAAATCATGACAACACCTTTAAAAAGTTCAAAAGTTTCTGACATGAAATAATGTATAGTGCTTTAGGGTCTAGATATTCTGTTACTAAAATTCGAAAGTATAAGTAAATTATTCACATAAAGACCTGCCCCATTTTCAAGGACTTACCTTCTTTTTATCCCTCATTGAGCCTTTGCCTCGGACCATTATCTTACATCCTGTTTCTGCTTCAAGCTGTTTAGCAGTAAGTCCTCTAGGTCCAAGGATTCTCCCAACGAAATTAAACTGGGGGGAAAAAAAAATCACCGTACATTATTCACTTAAAGTTATTTTAAAGTATAAATTTACTTTCTTCAGTTAGATTTTTTAAAAATATTAAGTTGAAATAAAATCTTATGAATTTCTTGACAAGTTTGGGGGTGAAATTACAGAAGCTCATGTTTAGCTTGAAATTTTCGTATGTATTAATACAAATTATGGATTAGGAACAACAGTATCTAACTAAAACAGGTACTATACTCAATTGCCCATCAACATGTAATCTAAACCAGAGTATATTAAAGAGTTAGACAAAATCTTAGGTGCCACCCAAGAATGCAAATCCCTTCTACAAAATCCTTTATGACAGGGTTCAGGGAACTGTTCATTATGTTAAATAATGGTTGCCTTTTCTACAGAAATCCTTGGGGGAGAACTCCTGTCTTATTTATCTAAGTTATACTTTCTCCAAAGCAACTGTTCAGAGAGAATTGTATTCTGGGGTTGGCTGCCAGAACACTGATGGCCAAATTTGGATTCCACCCTGTACTAAATATTTAAGTCATGAGAGTCTACATTTTTTCACCACACTCTTTGCACAATTTTATCTCTGCATCCTTATTTTCCTATTTTCCATTTCTACCTTTAGCTTATACTACTACTTTGACAAAGAACCTTAACTCTTATCACAAATAGGACAGTGACAAAAATAATTATATAAATAAGTAATTATCATCCCTCCACAGAAACTTCAAGTATTCATTCACAGAAGTTAATTTTTTTAAAAGTCCAATGGGAAGAACAGATTGACTCTGAATACTGAAAAGTAAATTTTCCTCATTCACATGTCATCTGCATAAAAGACAAAAAAAATGAATGTTTATACTATCAGTTCCACAAAGACCGATGGGTGGTTTCTATTAACTTATTCAATCAATTAAGTTACTGATTCTCATGCTTCCTACTTTTTTCTTGCATTTTAATCCTACTGTTAGTGTATCGTTAATAACACTAATATGCCAGAATTCAAGGCTTAAGAAGCCAGGGCAGTTCTTCAATCTTCTGTACTCCAATGCCTTCTTACTTTGCCTTAGCTGCTCACCAGCACTGCCGCATCTTACAAAAGTGATTCCCAAATGAAAGACGGGTACTACACGTATAAGAATGGAAGAAAGCCCTCTTCCCTCCGGGGATTACGATATAAGTTTTTCCATCCCAAGTTGAGGAGAGGAATGAAGTTTTATAGAATCTGTGACTATATATAAAGGTGGGGTTGGCAAGTTGCAGAAAAGTAGGAAGAGTCTGCTCTAAATGAACATAGAGCCAGGCCTGTTGATAGATTTTCTGTAATATGTGTGTTTTTTCTCTTTCTCAGACCCTCGTTCTAATATATTTTTACCCTGTACTGCCTGAAGTTAGTCAATTCTAGATCTACTTGGATTTAAAGGCAACCTCTTAAAAAATTTCATGGAATTCTCTGTTAAGTACTAAGGGTAATTCAGACCAGCTGAGCAATTCCAGTAAAATAGGACACAGAAGGAAAAAACATCTGCTTGAATGCATCAGAGACCCAGCAAGACTGAAGAATTGCTAATTCAGGATCATAGGGAGGACAGAGAATCAAGAGGATGTAAGCCTGGCTTTGGGGAACTCCTTTTCCTCTAGGTATGTTTGCTGAATCTGGAGAGGACAGCTGAGAGCCTGAACTTCAAGGGACATGGGTTGGAGTGTGTAACCTACCTATGTGAGCTCCTCCCCACACCCAGTCTTTGCTTTGGGTAGGGATCTGACAGGTCTGCATTCTGGGGGTAAAAGTGAACCCTAATTTCCTAGGCCCTTACAGACTCTGCATATCAACATCAAAACTGTCTCAACCTCAATAAGCAAAATTGTATCAAGGTGATCTTGGGTTGCTAGTTAACAGTAGGTACCTGTCAGAAGCTGGCATATATTCTCTCTGGAGGAAGATAACATAATCTTAGGCCTTATATTATTTTTGTAAGCTATTTAGTAAATACATTATCTGGCACACACTAGAAAATAACCAAACACACAAGAACATAAAATGACAAAAATCTGAAGAAACGACAAGACAAAAGAAACAAATCCACCAGGACTCTAGATATTAGAATTATTAGACCCAGACTTTATAAGCATTATGCTTATTATGTGTAATTTTGTTTAGTTTGAGTATTTTTCAGAAGAATAGGAAACAACCTTTCATTTTCAAATTCAACTTAATGAAACATGTGTTCAAGGCTTCCTATGTGGCAAAGAGTGAAATAGATGCTAGGAATTTTTTTTAAAAGGAGGAAGGGGAGGAAGAGGAAGAGGAGAAATTCTCCTTGCTCTCAAGAAATCTGTGAAAATGCCTTCACTCTATTTGCTACCTTGACTGCTTCTTAAAATAAGTAGTCTTTGCCAGCTCTTCCTCAATAATAGTTGTGCTCTATACAGATCTTTTTCCAAAGTAACTCATATAGTCGATATACATTATATATCTCAAACATGGCAAAGAATGTCTGGAAAAAATGCATTACGAATGGAGGTACTTTAGCACTTCAAGTAACGAATATGTAATTGTTTTTTATTTGTGTCCTCTGTCAAAGTGGTTGGCCTCCACTTCATGACATACAAACACTTAGAAGACCCTCTGTGGGGCTTCCCTGGTGGCGCAGTGGTTAAGAATCCACCTACCAATGCAGGGGACATGGCTTTGAGCCCTGGTCCGGGAAGATCCCACATGCCGCGGAACAACTAAGCCCATGTGCCACAACTACTGAGCCTGTGCTCTACAGCCCGCGAGCCACAACTACTGAGCCCATGTGCCACAACTACTGAAGCCCGCACGCCTACAGCCCGTGCTCCGCAACAAGAGAAGCCACCGCAATGAGAAGCCGATGCACCATAACGAAGAGTAGCCCCCGCTCACCACAACTAGAGAAATCCTGCGCACAACAACGAAGGCCCAACACAGCCAAAAATAAAAATAAATAAAATAAATTTATTTTAAAAAAAGAAAAAAAAACAAAGACCCTCTTTGGCACATTCTATTCTTTTCACGTATTAAATCTCTTTTGCTGAAACCACAGCATTAAGATTACATAGAAAAAGACTTCTACCATAGCTAAGTA
This sequence comes from Balaenoptera musculus, assembly GCF_009873245.2. Lineage (NCBI taxonomy): Eukaryota > Metazoa > Chordata > Mammalia > Artiodactyla > Balaenopteridae > Balaenoptera > Balaenoptera musculus. The sequence goes on from NC_045796.1 coordinate 5,417,640, forward strand.
ATCCTCCCAATTATTATTTACTAAATAAAAAATGTTTTAAAGCCAGTCAAAAACAACATATTAAATCTGTAACAAAATTTTCCTAACCTTATAAATGAACCAATCTATACTGTACCACAACCAGCAAAAAACAGCTCAAATGTGTTGAAGTGCATACCACTGGGATTCTAATACAGCTGAAACCATCAAGGTCATCCTTCTCAAAATGGTGTAAGTAGAGAATGAAAAAATAATCATAGCAGCTGCTTTGTCTACTGCAACCAATTTCCAAGTTAATATCATTTGCCTTGCATTAAAATTCATTCTGTGTTGATTTATCTTGCTAGTTTTGCAGCTTCATTCGATTAAACCAATGTCACAACACATTCAAAGAAAATCATTTCAAACAGCCTAAGCTAACTACAGCTTTAAAGGCCAAAAGAAGGGAAAGAAAGAAGAAAAAACAGAGACATTCATTAACTCTACTGTTTAAGTACAGACCTTCTCTGTGGCTTACCAATTATATCTCTGCCAAGTGGCATGTTAATTTCTAAAGAAGAGGTTAACAACAGTCATGTCTAATGCTATTTGTTGCTGCTGACTTAATTTTAAATAGACATGACAGAGTTCTCCCAATGACAAAATATAAAGTATTATAGCAAATCTTTCCATTAACCTTTTAAAAAATGTACAATTAAAGATAAAACCGGGCTTCCCTGGTGGCGCAGTGGTTGAGAATCTGCCTGCCAATGCAGGGGACACGGTTCGAGCCCTGGTTTGGGAAGATCCCACATGCCGCGGAGCAACTGGGCCCGTGAGCCACAACTGCTGAGCCTGCGCATCTGGAGCCTGTGCCCCTCAACGGGAGGGGCCGCGATAGTGAGAGGCCCGCGCACCGCGATGAAGAGTGGCCCCCGCTCGCCGCAACTAGAGAAAGCCCTCGCACGAAACGAAGACCCAACACAGCTAAAAATAAATAAATAAATAGAGTAGCTATTAATTAAAAAAAAAAAAAAAAGATAAAACCTTCTGTGGCACACTATCAAAAGAGAGAATAAAAAATGGATTTCCAAAAGCATTTCAGTGAAACACTTCTAAGAAGTGTTTAACAGTAATTTCTGCTTAAAATTTTGGAAAAACAATTTTAAAAAGAAGATGTATTTCTTTGGATTGCTTTTCATACAATAAATTGATAATCTGTTTTTAAGTATTTTGTCTAGTATCTCTAAGGTGATTTTAGTTATATATCTTACAAACCTTACATCAGATCACATAAGCAATTTAGTAGGTATCAAACACACACACACACACACACACACAAATGTATATTTATTGATGAAGTCTTCTGCTTAGCAGATGACCAAAAATGGACCACCTCAAGTGGTAGTGAACACTAGTAAGCCATCTTATGCAAATGTGTAAGATGAGAGAAGTCGTGACTACTTAGCAATACAACTGTTTTTAATTAAAAGTACCAGAATATTTTGTTTGACTTGATTTACTGTTTTATTGACTCAACTTATGACAGCAAAGGAGAATATGTTAACAATGCAGACGAAATTTAAAAGTTTGCTGCATCTAAAGTCACTCATTGTGAATAGCACAATGTTCTTCCAATATCTGAAACCATTATCCAATTCAGCAAATAAACTGCTCTTGTCATTTATGAACAAATAAAGTTTCAGCTTATGTCTTCGTGATTTTCACTTTGATCTACTCATTAATGTAAATGAAAATACCAACCAATATTCATGTCAGAACTATATTCATTCACCAACTGAAATCAGTTTGGCCATGGATACAAGAGTTCGGGGGTGGAGGGGGGGGAAGAAAATCAAGGAAAGTCTTCTGTTTAAAAAACAAAAAAACAATGACTATATCAAAATGCCTCGTACTTTTTTGGGAGACAGATGTCTTATCCCTTCTCTATGTTCATATTAATTCTAGATGAGCAGCCAAATATGTCTTCTTAAGCTACATAATAATTACTATAGGAATCATTTTGCAAAACATTTCATATATTAGGCCTTTCTACACATCTTCTGTTGGTGGCACAGGGCTATGTAAGAAGAAGCATTTACACCAACAGATGTAAAAGTGAAAAACGGTAACCAATAATACCAAAATATGAAATCTATAGCATATGAATTTGGATATCCTAAATTATGTCAAATCTTTATTCTTTGAGTATAGGTATAATTGGGAAAGAGGCTGAAACATACAAAACAAACTCAGGTGAATAAGATGATGATTATCGTTGTGGAAGCTAAATAACAAGTACTTAGAAAAACAAAACATTACTTAACCAATTAAAATAAAAATATAAAGGCAATGAAAGCCAACAAGGGTTTTACGACACTAATAGATGACAATATTTTTCACCGTGTAAGGTCGAAACTCATACACAAGGCCCTTTAAAAGATCCCTAACTACTTTTTGAACCTTTATTTTTGCTATTATCCTCTGTTCAGACACATGTTGTTCTCTAAAACAGCAGGTACTTTCAATTTTTGTTCCCTGTTGACACCTTTCTTCCTCCTTCCTTCCCACCAAACATGTCAAATCCTCATCACATAGTATTGAGCTCAAGTGTTCCTTCTGTGATTTCCTTGTGTGTTCTTTGACTCCTAGAGACAGATGTTTTCTCCTCCTAAGTGAGGATCTCAGAACACTTTGTACCCACCTCTTACAGCCCTTCTGTCACACAGTATGCAATGATCTGCATGTCTTTCGCAGGGCATCCCCTGAAGTCAGAAACCAGCAACAGGGTGTGTGTGTGTGTGTGTGTGTGCGTGCGTGTGTGTGTGTGTGTGTGTATGTTTTAACCCACAGTGCCTCACACAACATACAGCACTCAGAAGAAACTAGTATTTGTTCAGATTGTTGGATAATACAATTTAGAAGGGTTCACAGAAATCACATAGTGATTTTTCACTCTCAGTAAAATCACTAAGTAAGTTATAGGCAGCACAGGAACTCTTATACATTTCAGAAACTTCTTAAATGGTAAGCCTGACTGATCTAAGGATAAATTCCAAATGACAGAGTCAATGATGTCACAGAAACAAAACAACTATTATTTCCACTTTCCATTTCAATACGGAAGTATCATGAGTGCTAGGATTATGTCACTCAACATTTCTTAGGTGCTGAGTACGCTGAAATATGTTCTACCATGAGTGTTCCAGTAAAAGCCAACTTCGATGCTTGGCACTTTACATGCAGTAAGTCACTTAATCCTCACAACAACACTAGAAGACAGTTACCATTATCATCTACATTTAATACATGAGAGGTTACAAAAGTAGTCCAAATCCTAGAACACCTAGATTGACTACAGAGTTCGGACACAGTAGGGCATAATGCCTCTCTTCTAAAGACCTTAAACATATACACCCTGATCATACCAGATACTCATGTTTAGTTTTCTCATTCTTGTTAATCATTCAAAAAATGTTTAGTACAAAGTTTATAAAAACCCTCTTCAGATTCAAATTTACTTTCAGAATGAGTTCCACCTACATCACAAAGCATATCATTACCATACTCTTTTACATAACCACGCCTTGCCTTTTCAATATTGTCATCTGTCTTTTACTGATTAGGATCACTGCTTTAATAATCAACATACAGGGCTTCCCTGGTGGCGCAGTGGTTGAGAATCTGCCTGTCAGTGCAGGGGACATGGGTTTGAGCCCTGGACCGGGAAGATCCCACATGCCGCGGAGCAACTAGGCCCGTGAGCCACAACTACTGAGCCTGTGCGTCTGGAGCCTGTGCTCCGCAACGGGAGAGGCCGCGACAGCGAGAGGCCCGCGCACCGCGATGAAGAGTGGCCCCCGCTTGCCACTACTAGAGAAAGCCCTCGCACAGAAACGAAGACCCAACACAGCCAAAAATAAATAAATAAAATAAAATAAAATACTTTAAAAAAAATAATCAACATACATATCATTTTTACCTTAATCGAACCTTTTACATGAATGAAAGCCCTTATGTGATTATTAGTTCATTCACATAATTCAACTACAAATACGTATAACTTCAAAAAAGAGACAGTGAGAGCGAGAGCAAGAGAGAAGAGTATAATTATTTGAGTCAAGACTGAGCTTACAAGTGCTACCTCAGACCCTGAAGATGAGTCTAGGAGATCAAATACTTAGTAATTCTGACCACAGATTATGAATACAGTCTAAGGCTCTTTGAAATTGTTTTCTCAAGTTTTGCTGCATAAATAGCAGCCTCATACACTGTTCCAAAAGTACTAATTCAGCTCTTAAAGAGACCTGCTCTTTTTTGGCACAGATTCTAGTTCCATTTGACTTACTGGTAACTTCTTTTATATTACCCTGCTTCAATGTTCCTAAATTGTTAAGTACAACTCAGTTTACAGTGATTTTTAATTATTATATTCTATTAATATAGTACTTTTATCATCTCTTACTCTTGGTTCCTCTACGATGTTATCTTCCACATGTAACAGACTAAGAAATCTTAAGATTTTCATTGTTTAATCTGTCCCCTTGTGTTCATTTCAACTGCCATTGCCTTCGTTCAGGCTCTTGCTACTGAATGATAGCAAAATTTTACTGGTTTATACTCAGATCTCCTCTTTGGCCTTCATGTTTCTAATTACTTCTCAAATTTTGTTTTTCTTTTTTTTTAGTCTGTCCTTAAAACTGCAAATTTATACTGCTTTTATACAATCTTACAAATAAAAAGGCAAGAAAGTAATCAATCATTGTTCTATAACCCCAAACAATACAACATAGATACATTTTTTAAAACTCAATCAATTCCTTACTAAGTAATAAAGAAAAAATTGTCATACCAATATGAAACATGGAGATGGCCAAGTTCATGCTAGGTAGGCTACTTACTGATACTGTTTTTGAACTTAGGAAAAGCAGTGTTCTATTGAAGTCAAAAATTAGATTTCAGGAAGTCCCTAATTTATTATGAACTATTTTGTTCTAAAGGGCTGGGTTTATTAAGACATATAATATGCTTTCCCAATGAAATAGTTAAATTTAGTTCCAAGGCTAGTCAATGAAAAGTTCCATTTCAATGTCCATGGGGTGAAGTTAAGGCAGGTTCTATCAAAAACTATAGTAGTTTTCTGCTCAAATTGAAACCAAAAGAAGGCATATATGATGAGTTCATTTACTCACAAAATAAATTTAGGTCACCTATGATAAGCAGGCACAAAAAAGGGTGGCCAAGCTCAAGTGGTATAACCTTGGACTACTCCACACCCCATTTCATTTGCCAACTTTGGAGGGGAGAGGGTTAGGATTAGGAAGATTCTGTTACTGACTGCTTCACTCACTTCCAGGAGACACTGCTCTCCCAAAATGGGCCAAGAGAAGATCAGCACCTTGAGCTTTCCTTTAATATCTAACAGAAACACACAATAGCCCTGAGAGGCAGGTTTCTCTCCAATCTTTGTATTCTATTCCTTTGATTATTTCAGTGAGAATCTTAGAGATATGGAGGTTGATGCCTGTAATTAGGTTTCCATCTAATTCCATAAGTCCTTTGTAACAATAATTTTAACAGAGCAGATCCTAACAAACTCTTTTTGGATAAGATAAATCACAGACAAAACTTTCTATCTCAACTGAGCCTGGAAAACATTTGCTTACAAGCAATAATTCTTCCCTAAAAACAAACTCCATCTTTTAACTTGTTCTTCTAGACACTAGTCCTTTTTAATATCAAAATATATTACTTACAAAAGAAAGCATTCACATTTTAAGACTCTGAGAAGGCTTATTTTAAAAACTGTTAAATTTTGAAAAAACCTGAGCTAAACAAAATTTGTTTTCAGACTGTCTTGAAATCCTTTTTGGAATAATTTCTATTAACATCCTAAGAAATTTAGTATATCTCAGACCACAAAGAGCCTATTAAATATTTGGTACACAGTAGGCCCTCAATATATCCTTGCAGAATGAAATAAAAATGAAACTTCAAAACCAAATGTCATGAAATTGACCTTCACTAAATTGATCTGTTTAAAGTTACAAGTCAACAATAACAGTTTCTCTACCTAAAACTTAGACATGCTCTATATTACCAAATTGTACTGCTAAATTAAAAACTCCAATAGGTTAATATGTATTCTGAAATACTTCATAACGCCATTCAATAAAAATATGTATCTAACCTTCTTCAAATCAACAATCTATCTTTAAGAGTTTCCTGTATAAACTATCAAAGAAAAGAGATGTGCAGATGTTTTAAAATATTTTCACTTATAATTAAGATCATATCCTGCCAAAAATCAAGGCTTAACCTTGGTATTGAAAAGAGAGACTTAGTAGATCATTAAATTTTGACTTAACATCCATTTGTTTCTCAGAAGAACAAAGATGAAAGTAGTTTATATCGAGTCTTTCAACACAATAAGAAAGCCACAAGAGTCAAAGGAACAAAGGCTTAAGTAAAGATAACCAACTGCAATGACCCCTTTTCTCTTTTCATAACTCCTCCAAAACAAATGCCAGCTCAACAGGCAATTTGCAGATGACAATCTTGAGAAAGTGAAACTTAAGAATAACTCCATACTAACTCTGAAGCTATGACTAGCCAAATTTTATCTGCAAGCCCAAGAGAAATAAATTGAAAGGTGACTTTAAAACTCATGCTCCACCACTGACATAGACTATTTTTGTGAGCTATAGTGTGTACTGTGAAAAACATTATAAATCTACATTATTATTTATAGTTGCCGTGCTGAAATCCTACAAGCTGGAAAAAATATTTGAAAGGGCATTTACCCATCGTACAACCCTTTGACAATATGTGTCACCACGAATAGCCTAGACCCAAGACAAACCTTTTAACGCTATAATCATTCAAAATTAAAACCCATTTTAAAAACATCAGAAAATCAAAGTTATCTTCATATAACATTTCTGGGGAAAGTCTCACTACAATTTAATCATAACATATCCCAAGCTAACGGCTTCGCAATCTAATCTGTTCATGTATATACAGGCTAACTAATATCCCTAACAGCTAGACCCTGCCAATATTTGAAACTTATTCTACCACTCTGGCAGATCCTATAAAACAATTTCTCAGAACCCAAAAACAATAACCAGGCAAATTTAATGACAGAATTATTATTGACTCATTAAAACATAACATCTTTTACTTATATCAATCAGAGTTAACTCCATTCATATACTGTTTATAAGATCTTCATGGATTCAAACAAGCCCTTAATAACTGGCCACATCAACACTTTGATGGCCTGTGCATTAACTTTAGTCTTCATCCATGTCGGTCATTTTCTGAATATATGATAAACTTAAATAGTCTTAAATGATAATGCAATAGCTTTTCTCTTTCATATAACACTGTGGGCTCCTTCAAGGATAGGAATTTTTTCCTTAGTCATGATCATAAGAACCGTACTGAGTGCTCTATCCAGATACCATATATTTGTTATCTTCATTCCTCTAAATAATTCTATGAGGTAGACCTTATGATCTTATAGGCAAGGAAACAGATTCTAAAGTTTACATGTGCTCAAAGCCAATGTGATAGTCTCAATTATTTTTTGCTAATATTTATTCTAGTCCCCTTCTCATGTAGACAGAGTGACTTGATAATGCAGTTTATCAACTTCAGCACTACTGACATCTGGAGCAGGATAATTCCTGGTTGCCGGGGCTGTCCCGTGCATTGTAGGATGTTTAGAAGCAGCCCTGGCATCTACCCACTAGAGGCCACTAGTACTCCCGCCAAGTTTTGACAACCAAAAATAGCTCTAGAAATTGCCAAATGCCCCAGATGGGCAAAATCATCCAGTTG